>NC_056625.2:235128889-235498056 GCF_002870075.4 Lactuca sativa | reverse complement strand
CTTCGGGGTGACAACACATGCTTCGGGGGTTCCTCAGCAATATAATTCAAAGAAGGCAACCATGAGCGGGATGGAGTAAAACGAATGAACACACAAGTTCATTAACACCTACAGGTGGCGAGCTTGCTAGCGTTCCACATGACTGTCTAGAAAAGTCTGTGGTCGTCATGTAAACTCCGCTAGATGACTGAATCAAAACAACATCGAGGCCTTTCATCTATTTATCACACATCAACTATCTACCCATGTTCTACCCAACATATTAGTAGATAAAAATATATATTTTTATACATAGTTTAAAACCTGTATAGCATTCTAATTCAATACATATTCCAAACAACAGATGAGCCACATACACATAACACATATTTCATAGAGAATAAATCATATCTATGAGATAAAAGAAAGTGAATATACATTCACACATATAACCACAAAATATACACATAACACGTATGTCGTATAAAATACTTCATAATTATGCGTTAGAAGAAAGTAACTACACACTCACACCAAACATATACTAATACATTCAAACAATACTTGTATTAAAATCGTGTTATGAAAGGGACTATACACTCACTTGATCAGAAGATGATCAAACAATACTACAGCTTGTAGAAGTAGTATTCTTCGGCAGATCTGCAAGATCTTCACAAAATCCGGACTCCTCGCGGGCAGAGCTTCGGCTCAGAAACTCTTTTCTTCTCAGGATCTTCAGGCTTCGGGACTCGATTCGGGTCTCGGGATGATATCGGGGCTTCGAGATATTTCTTGCACGTAAATTGAGGTAAAACAAGACAGAGAGGAGAGAAAATAGCAACCCTAAACGGCTGGCCCTTCAAATCTATTTATAGGGCAAATTTGGCCCTTGCCACGTCGTGGCACCCTTTTTCCACGTCGTGGGCTTGGTCGTGACTGCATAAGTCATCGCAAGTTGTGTCTGGGGGACTCCCAGAGGTCTCAGAAGACCAGCCACGTCATGGCACTGCTTGCCACGTCGTGGTCTTTGACACAGCTTTGGGGTTCGTGCCCCGAACTTCAAAAATTCATAACTTTTGCATATGAACTCCGTTTTCGACGTTCTTTATATCGACGCGAAGGTGAGATTATGCTCTACAACTCTTTTTTAGACTCCATTGGCTAATTCTGAATTTATTTTTAATATATTATAAGTATATTACTTATATAATACTTTTAGTAGGCCGGGACAGGAAAACTCTGTTCGAAATTCATAACTCTTTCATCTGAACTCTGTTTTCGTATTTCTTTTTATCGTTGGACTACTATCAATGAGATCTTCAATTGTCATTTAAAATTTTTTTGGCTAAATATCACTCGATCTCGATTTCGAGTATTCGGGCTGCATACCGCTAAGTCGAAACTTCGAAAAATCATAACTTCCTCATACGAAGTCAGATTCGGGCGTTCTTTTCATGCACGCTCTCAGTTTAACTAACCCTACAACTTTCGTTTAGATCACTAAGGTTAGATATCGCTCTATCTTAAATTCATATTTTACATCATTCGGCGTCGTGCCGGTTTTGTCGCGAAACTTCGACAGGTCATAACTTCTTCGTTATAACTCGGATTTCGGCATTCTTTATATCTTCGGAATCCTTGTTTCAACCACTAAAACTTTATGTAAAGATATCGGGCTTATCTCACACTTTAATTTTGACGCTTATTTTATTCTTAATTCAATTAAGCCACACAACTAAGCATAAAACACATAATACTCAAATATTTCATCATTAATACTTCAAAAGAATTACAAAGGTTAACCTAGACTATTACATCAATGAAAATGCCTATCCTGGAAATGCGGGCGTTACATACATGACGTCCTCCGCCTCGGAACGTTTCCGCCATCGGTTTCGGGGTGTGACAATGGTCCACAAAGATCAATGTGTAGAAATTCCAATGGATCCGAAATGGATTTTTCGATGATAACAGGATGAACCTTCTTCGATTGCTTAGCACACTCACATGCAGCACATAAATGATCATTTTCAAACTTGAGAAGAGGCAAAACTCTTACCATTTCACCTGATACAAGATCATTCATGTACCGAAAGTTCAGATGGGCGAGCCTTCGGTGCCATAACCAGCTGACGTCAGGAACAACTTTGGAGAGAAGGAAGAGTTGCGGTTTGCCAATAATCATATTGATGTCAAGTGGGTACATGGTTTCGTTGCGAAGAGACTTTATCAAGCATTCTTTTCGGTCTTCAGTCATCACATAGCTATATTTTTTGCAAAATTCCACACGTTGCATCTCATTTGGGCAACATACTTTATCTCTCATGATGACAACGAACTTGTTTATGCAAACTTATTTACTAATTTTTGCAATATATTTCTATCTATGAAAACTTTATTACTCGCTTTAGCAACGAACTTCTATTCATGAAAACTTACTTACTTATTTTGAAAATGAACATTGTTTATGAAAACTGTTATCAATATTCTGATTATTATGATTTCAAACTATATTATGTTATAAATACGTGAGTACTCACCAACTATTTTTATAGTTGACGCTTGTTTTACATGCTTTTTCAGGAATCATCGAGTAAGCGACACTTAGGGACACATCACTTTTAGGAGCATTCGCATGTGCTGTATTTCAATTCACATTGTAATTTCTTTTAAAAGTTGTTCAAACCCATTGTAAATTTATAATGTTTTTTAATACTATGGTTGGTGTTGTCTTTATCTTTTGCTATGAAACCCTTTGTACTGCCACGCCCCGTATTTCCGCTTTAGTAGGGTGTGACATATACTACACATGATCGTTGTGAATTGAAGACTTAATGAGGTTTATGTGTGTAAGGATTTTGTTCTAAGATATGAAAACGTTTTTTCTTAATCCGATAGAATTTATGGACACGATAGCTCTGTTTTTCAAAAGGTATAAAGACAATTACATATTGGTTGTTGTTGGTAATATTTCTTCTGGCTTGTTATCATGGTATTTCATTTCATTTTTATTAATTTGTATGAGTTTTTATTATGGTCGTTTATGCATTTAATAAAATACTAGTTAGTATTTATCTGTACAAAAAAAAAGTATTTATGGTATGGTTTTCTGATGATATAGTTCGGTGTATGTGATATTGTAAAGAAAAGATTTGAAAACCTTTATTTTAGAAACTAATGGTTATGTTCAGGTTTGGGTTCTAAAAACTAGCACAATTCTCATATCAATCTATTGGTAACTTCATTTCTACTTTTAATTTTTTAATCGAAAGATACCAAAGGGAAAGTTGGTGTTCGATTTCACAAAATGTATCATATTTTAACCTAGAATAGAGGTAGTATGTTGTAGTTTCTAACTTTCTTTCGCCCCCATCCCCTTCCTAACTTGTGTTTTATTCGCACATGTTTTTCAAAAGAATGTGTTGTTAAGCTACTTTTGTAACATCCTGAAATTTAGGTATATTTCTTTAATCCTTCTTCTTTTCCAAGTTGTCAAAATTAGCCTAAAATAGAAAATGGTGACGAGTGGGTACGCTGGGCGTGCCTTTGACACAAACTCTACCCAGGTATGTTGGGCGTACCTTAGCTTACGCTGGGCGTAATTGGCCCAGATTCAAAACCCTAAATGAAACAAGAGCACTATAAAAGGAATACTATAGCCCCCATCCCAGCCACCATTTTACAGAGAGTGAAACCCTAAGAGAGCCAAACCTTCATTCTAAGCTTGTGTGTGTTAAGAGCTTGAAAGTAGCATTGTGTGCTTGTGAAGAAGAAGAGAGGGCCATTGTGGAAGCTAGAGTTGGAGTGCAAGCTTTGGATCTGAACTTTACAGAGGTTGGGGCACCACTTGGAGGTAAAAATCTCAAAGATTTCTTCATCATTTTGGATTTGTGCATTATGGACCAATTTTTAGGGTTTTTGTCCCAAGATGGAGACTTTATGAGTAAATGGTCTCCATAAGCCTTGATCTGACCCATTTCAGTATAAAATGTGTTGTAGATCCATAAAAATCCAATCTTGATCGTTAGTATTGAGTCATCCATGAGTTAAGGACTTAATGAGGAGAGAGGGTTAAGAGGCATTAGAAGGACTAGATCTGGAATATGAGCTTGTATCTTAATCGATTCAGACCAAAAATATTAAGAGCATGAAACTAAGACTTACGTTGGGCGTAAATCTCAGAATGCGCCGCGTAGGGGTTGAGATCCCCGATTCTGGATAGCCAGGGTACGCTCCGCATACAGTGTTGGTACGCCCCACGTACCGCCCTCTGTTGACTTTCGTTGACTTTTAGGGTTTGGTCAACAATTAGACATTTGGACCATTGGAGGGGTAAAATGGTCTTTTCCCCTTCTGAAAGATTATAGGAAGGATTAGTATAGCCTTTGAGAATCGTTGTTAAATAGAGGTAAATTACTTTATGTGATTAGGCGGAGGCTAGATTAGTATTTCAAGTTCGAGACTTTCCGAGATTACCCGATGTGAGTCTTCTCACTATACATTACCAAGAATGGTATCTATCTGCACACCGGAGGGTCTTATGTTTATGTGTATGTTTGAGATTTATGTGCATTGTGTTATATGTATGGAATGTATTATATAGACCGGACCAGAGGGTCCAACGATTTAGACCGGACCAGAGGGTCCAACGAGCTAGACCAGACCAGAGGTTCCAACGAGCTACGAGACTGGAGGGTCCCGCTGAGATACATTGACCAGAGGGTCTTATCTGAGTATAGCCATGAGAGGCTACTAAGATGTGTGTGGTATTTTGGGGAACTCACTAAGCTTCGTGCTTATCATGTTATGTGTTATGTGTTTCAGGTTTTCTTAGGATCGTGGGAAGGCACCGGCTCGATTGTACACACTAGAGAAAGGGTTATGTTCTGAGGATCCTGGATTATTAAACAAACAATTATGGAGACGCGTTTTGTAAATTTAATAAATGAGATTTTGTGAAATGCGTTATGAGTATTATATGAATTTAAAATAAAAAATTTGTTTGGAAATTTACGGTGTTACAAGTTGGTATCAGAGCCTTAGTTTGAGGGATTCAGATGCACCTTTGGCTAAATCTGGACTCAAACTAAGGATTTGAGGAAAATCTTCAAAAGAAACGATTTTCTATAACGAGCAAGAGTTTCTAAGAGAAAAACGAGAAAGAGCAGTGTGTACAATCAACCAGAGCCCGAACGGTGATTTCCTAAAAATACCCTTACTTTTGTGTTAAGAGATACTTATGTGATATTTTATGAGATATCATGCAAGCTAGAGATAGGCTAGGTATTTCATAATTTAGGACTAGAGTGGCCTGATTTGTGATGCCTTAGCCTAGGAATTACTGCTATTTGTGATTTGCTTTTGAGTATGTGCGGAGTGAGAGTATCCAGCAGGAATCCTTTTTAGAGAGGGATTTGAGTAGAAGAGTAATCTAGGAGAGATACCAAGATGAGCATTTGTGAGAATCCGAAATTTCCATTCTGTACAAACTATATCACTTCAACAGAAGTTATAACAGTCAGTTAATTTTCAGACTTTTCGCGTAAGTTTGAACATGTGATTCATATATAAATCATATGTGATTCGCATGTAAATCACATGTGATTCATATGTAATTCACATATGAATCACATGTGATTCACATATAAATTATATGTATTTTACATGTGAATCGAATGTAATTCACATATAAATTACATGTGATTCACATGTAATTCACATATGAATCACATGTAATTTACCTTTAAATCACAAGTGAATCATTTATGAATTACATGTGATTCACATATAATTCACAAGTGAATCACATATGAATTACGTCTATATGCATAAATGAATTTTGTGTGTGTTCTTTTTTAATTGCTTTTTTAAATTTTCTTGTGAATTTCACATTTCAATCTTACAAGATGCAATCACATGTGAATATCATATTACATAATCACATTTGAATCTTATATGATTTAATCGCATGTGACTCTTACATAATATATAAATATCCATTTTTGTTCGTGTTCTTGTATTAATCAATTTTTTTAAAATTTTAATGTAGATTTGAAAGAATTTGTGAAAAATATCAAAGATGTGAAAAGTGATAAATTGAAGAAAAATATGGAAATCTTGACACAAAGAAATAAAAACGCTTTGAAATTTTGTAACATTTTTTGCTTTTTATATTTTATTTCTTGTCAAATAAAATACTTGTACTTTTGTATTAATAGATTAGTAACTAAAAATGAGTTTTTTATAATTACTTACGAATAATATAGTAAAAGAATATGCAATAGAAAAAATATGCATATATGTACCTAAAACGTTAATTTTTTTGGTTAAAATATTATAGTTCTTTTAAATATTCCAGATGTTTTTTAAAATTTATTGATTCTTAAAAATTTAATGTTTTTAGAAAAATTGCAGTTTTTTAAAGAAATGTTTTTTTTTCAATTTTTTAAAAATTTCATGTTTTCGAAAAAAATTAAAAAAATCTCCATCATTTTGAAAAATCGACAATTCTTATTTTTTATTAAAAAATCTGATAATTTAATTTATTATGTTAGTTTTTAGATCTTTTTATTAACAAAAAAAACATTAAATGAGATTGGTAAGATTATGATCATGCTCCACCTTTAGTTCTCGAGTTCTCGGGAACTATAATTTCTCAACGTATCTCATCTATATATATATATATATATATATATATATATATATATATATATATATATATATATATATATATATATATATATATATATATATATATATATATATATATATATATATATATATATATAGGTTAAATCGAGAACCCTAGAAATTTTTAGAGCGTGAGAAAAACTATGAGCACTTCAAATATTAAGATCTAAGGCAGATATATATTGACTATTTATGTACATTTTAAAAACCATGGGTTGAAAATTATAATTTTCTAAATGGAAAAAATAGGTAGTAAAGGAATATTAAACTCTTTTTGTTTACGTATACAATTAAATAGTTAAAATAATATATTTTTACCGAATTATTATTTAATATTTCTACTTTGAAACTCAATGTTAGCAGTAAAGCAAACTTATAGTTATAGTTAACATATTAGTTTTATTAAACATTATAGGTTTAAAATTTTAAGTCCTTGTGACTTATACCATTATTTGATAATTTTCTCAACCATTTAAAATTGTGTAAATTATATATCAAACGTATGATGATCTATATATAACGAGTAAAAAAATATATGAAAAAAAATAAGCAATAAAACTTTTAGTAACATAAAAATACTAAAACATATATTATAATATTTGTATTCAAAAAAATCTATATACAATGAATAAAAAAAAGTATGAAAAATAAACACTACAACTTTCAATAAAATAAAAGTACTAAAACATCTATTATAAAATTTGTATTAGTCTTAATATTTGAATAACAAATCTCTTCGAACACATAAATATTTTTAATGAGAAAAATTTTGACAACATTTTAAATAAAAGGAAAATAAAAAGCTATTAGTTGTTACTAATTAATAATCATAAGCTAAAAAAACTTTTGAGTTGTAAGTAATAAATATATAAAAATTAGAGAACTCTTTGGTTGTAGTGGGAGTTTCAAATGAATGTGGTGTTTGGAAATATTAATTTATTATTATTATTATTATTATTATTATTATTATTATTATTATTATTATTATTATTATTATTACTATAAATAATATTTCTCATTTAAATAATTAGTTTTGATGCATTTTAATCCCTTCAATTTATAAACATAAATATATTTAATTTTAATTTTATAACATACATAGGTGGACGTTAAACAAATCATGTATAATATATATTTCATTAAATATAATATGTAATTATTGTCATTGTAAGATGGAAAAAATACTTTCATATGAAAAAAATATCATGATAACTCAATCATAATTACATATCTAATGGTAAAAATGATGTAATCTTTTAAATATGTTGTTAAGGATAATCTAACCAAAAAAGAAACTAAACATAATAAAAATAAAAAATCTATAATAAAATAAATAAGAAATATGGACGGTTGAATATATAAATAAAAATATTACATAAATAGAAACTTGATGATAATCTATATCCGTTTTGTGACTCTTCTTTCTTCTTTTGACACCATTTAACTATAGAAATTTAATGATAATTCTTTACTAATGTGTAATCAAAATGTTTTTCTATACAAAGACGAATTATAAAAATGTTCCAAGAAAAACATTGATATTTAAAGAATCACATTCAAGATTGAGTAATACACATATAAAGATCAAATGAGAAACTGAATATAAAGAAAGAATAGAAAAGTTTCATTTGTGTTGGTTGAAGGAAACTAATTATATTACAATTACCATTGATGAAAAATAACCCATTTCTCTAACTCTTCATATTTGGATCGTAAATGTTTGAACTACACGAAAGCTTGATGTGAGAAATACTATTAATATTTGAATCTTAAACGTTTGGACTACATGGAAGTTTTTTGAATCACAATACATTTAACAACATGACGATTATTTATAAGAAAAAGTGTACTAATATAGCTACATATATAATGAAATAATGAAAACACTTACTAGAAATTGGTAATTATTATAAATGTTATTAATTAAGGAATATAAAAGGTTATTTAGGTTTCAAATCAATATGTTTTGAGAAAACAAAATATCTCTAACCACATTATTTGTTTAGTTTTTTTTAATACATTGCTAATTAGTCTAACAATTTTTTGATAGATAGATTTGTAGGTTTGTATTGCCTTGTGTTAAATATTGAATTTTTTACTTTCTTGAAATCAATTTTCTTTTTTGTTTTAAAATGAATTATGAATTATATTTTACAGTTATATTTTTTTGAATTCATATGTGTCCCGTAACAAGTTCAAGTAGGTATGTCATTCTTTTTCCCTACTTCGATTATGATATATTTCTTATCCCTCTCTGGTCTATCCATCTCATAAAATCCTAGAAAATCATAGATTGAAATAAAAAAGTAGTAGATAGTAGCAATGAAGCATCGCACACCTTCATCGCACATGGTTCAGGTTGAAAGTATCACATTCATTTTTGTTATTATAACATGTCGGTGGTTGAATCATTTCTAATCTTTTTGGGATTAATGTAAATTAACTATTCATGCGTTATTAATCATTACCCTCAGTTAGATACTTGCCAAATAAAAGCTACATTAGTTCTCCTACGAAAGTTTCATATACTAACTTCATAATTAGATACAAAATTTTTGTGGTTCATGTTATCTAACTCTTTCCATTTGTATTATTATTATTTTTTAAAGTTTGTATATGAGTGTATTTTACAATGTGATATTAGTTATAATTATAAAATTACATACAAATTTAGAATTACGTATAGTAATATTTCTGAAATTTTAAGGTAATTTAGTTATAACCATTAATTATTTCATAACAAAACTGAAATATTACCCGGTCCTCAAGAAATATGTCTATAGTTTCTTGAACTTCACAACTTATCAAGCTGTTTATGTGTATCTCATGAAATACTTGTATTTCTGTTCTTTTGATGTTTATATCTTAATTTTATCAAAGAAGTTAATATGTCGAACTCTATTCTTTATTGTTACATGTCCAGGTTGCTAAATTGATGAAAAAACAAGCGCATCATCATCTTTGTGAGGAGTGGAAAATATAGTTTATCCATTTGTTATATATATATATATATATATATATATATATATATATATATATATATATATATATATATATATATATATATATGTGTGTGTGTGTGTGTGTGTGTGTGTGTGTGTTTGTGTGTGTGTACGTGTAGGTGTATGAGTTTGTGTGTGTGTGTGTGAATACATTAATTACATATAACCTATTCATATTAAATTATATTGTAAATTTTGTTGGTGATTTTAGTGTCACCATGTCATTTTATGTTACTAGAACTAACATGTGAGCTAAGGGGCTTCATAATTTGTACTCTAATATATGTACGAGGTTTGTGCAGAGTGCACACATGTATAAGATTGAATTAAAAGTCAGTTCGACGACAAGTCGGAGGTTCGGGGGCAGCGCCCCTAGGTCCGGGGTTTTCCAAAGGGGCGACTCCCCTTTAGCGGTGTCTAGTGGCAGCGCCCCTAGCGAGGTCCAAGGGGCAGAGCCCCAAACTGAGGTCCTACTGACTTGCTTCCAAAGGAACTCATAACGGCCCAACCCTATTGAAACATTAATCTCATTTATTATATAGAAACGGCTCTTCCTTTTGGAAGACACAGACGAAAAATAGCTCTCGTTTTTCTTCAAACACTCACAAAATCTTTCTGGCAATTTGGCTTACGATTTCTGTGCCTAGAATCGTAAGTAGGGATGAGATTTAGAACCAAAAAACCGGACCGGAACCGGAACTGTATAGAACCAGTTCTAACGGTTCCGAGTTTAAAAATTGGCTTTATCCGGGTTCCGGGCATCTGGGTTTGGGTCCATCGAGTCCGGGTAAACCGGGTCAAAAAAACGGAACTGGTGTTAGGAACCAGAACCACTTTTAGGGCCGGAACCGGTTTTTAGGAAACGTTTAAAAGATGCATATCTCATTCGTTTCAACTCCGATTGACATGCGGTTTTTTCCAACGTGTAGTTTAGAGTTTGTACATGATTTTAGAATATAAATTTTTCATTTTTAGTTTTATATTCATTGACATACAGTCCGCCAAAGTCGAGATATCAAGGATGAAAGTTTTTAATTTTTTAGTTTTTTTTTATTCTGTGAAAGTTTTAAAACATGCATATCTAATTCGTTTGAAGTCGGATTAACATGTGGTTTTTTTCTAACTTGTAGTTTAGAGTTTCTACATGAGTTTAGACTATGATTTTGTCAATTTTGGATTGATATTCAATGATTTACAGTCCCCCTGAAGTCGGGATATCAAAACTGAAAAGTTTCAACTTTTCAGCTATTTGTTTTTGTAGTTTATATTCTGTGAAAATGTTAACACATGCATATCTCATTCGTTTAAAGTCGGATTGACATGTGGTTTTTCCAGAGTGTAGTTTAGAGTTTGTACATGATTTTAGACTATAATTTGTCAATTTTGGTTTCATATTCAATGAGTTATAGTCCCGCAAAGTCGGGATATCAATATGAAAAATTTCAAAGTTCAACCCAATAAGTAGTAAGTAATTACCAAAAAATTCTGGTTTTTCCGGGTTTTCGGGTACTAAACCCACTTTATCTGGTTCTAACCTACCCATTTTGATGTTTCCGGGTTTTCCGGTTCTAGACCCACTTTACCCGGTACCGTACCCGGAACCAGTTCCTATATATGGGTCCAGTTTCTGGTTCTATAAAATCTCGTTAACCGGTTCCGGGTTTTTCAGGTCCGGGTCCATCCGGTCTGGGTTTGCACCCACTTTCATCCCTAATAGTAAGTGTCCTCTTGGATTATCCTAGACTGAATTTCTTATAACCCAGGCATAGGGTAGAAATATCAGTTTAGAAAGTGTTCACACAATCCAAGTTGGTATCCAGATCTCTAGCACAAACCCTACTTGTTCTAACAAATTTCATGGTATGTCATTAATTAACGATTGGTCTACAATCATTCCTACATTCCCAACCTTATCATGTTCTCAATATAACATCTCTCTCTCTCTCTCTCTCTCTATATATATATATATATATATATATATATATATATATATATATATATATAGAGAGAGAGAGAGAGAGATGTTATAGTGAGAACGTGATAAGGTTGGGAACGATGATGGTTTCATTGAGAATCTGAAAACAAAATAAAGATCTTGAGATTCAACTTCACCTACATATTTCTCATTTTCTGCTCTAACGTTCGAGCATACCGGGGCGACGGGATATGCCTAATCATAAATGATTATAAGATGCAGATTTATAATCATATATGACTATTCTTGTTTATACATATATACCTACTTATAAATGATTATACATATATGCACGTTCACAAAGTGATTAATCATTTAGGATTATGGTGGTTGGTAGAGAATGAGGTGGCCGTGGCAGAGCGGTGGTAGATGTGACAGAATTAGCTAGGTCACTTGGTGGAAAAGTGGGTTTCATTTTTGAAGATCTTACTTGACTATGAAGTGTTCATGTTCCACAAATGCAAGGTAGGACCTCGTTATGTGGCGAGAAGTGTAATGAAAAGCCATGGAGTTATATGGATCGAAAGAGATACACCCAAAAAAATAATAGTTAAAAATCGGTTTATATATGATTCTCAAAAGAAATTATATATCAAATGTAACTTGTGTTTTCTCTAAAATATTCCCCAAGTCAAATAAAGGATTTTCTATACCATTTTATAATTATGAATCCCAATTAAAAAGGAAAATTGTTGCTAGGTTTAACACTTAGATTTAATTATTGTAGTTGATGCTAGAGAAAATATGTTTAGTGGGATACTCCAGATGACTAACTCAATTTCATGTGAAACTTTCTTATAAATCATGAAAATGATGTGTTTAAGGAAACTTTGTATGTCAAATTCACTTGTAAAAGACGTTTTCAGGGGTTTTCATCTCTTCAACGCCATTTTTTATTCTTTCTGTTACATATTATAAAAAGTATAATGGTTTTTCTTTTTTATTTTTCAATTATTTATATAAAATTACTCATTAATACAAAATAAAATTACACATAGTATAAAAAATGGATTCTAAAGATATAATTATACCATTACCAATATATTAAGTATTAAGTACTTTATAATGTACAAATATACTTGAAGTATCAAAATAGTGTTTTATAAGCCTAAAATTAAATATGAAACAATAAAAACTTTAAAATACATTGTTTCGTTAAAAAAATAATGCAACTATTTTTTTTCTTCAAATTATTTGAGATTAAAATCAACTATCAAGATTCTTTGTTAATTTTAGTTTATAAAATACCATCATTTGCAATGATTTTTTACTATAATTTTTAAACCCGAATACATTCTATGTATAGTCTTTACTTCAATATTTATGTATCAAAATTTGTTATTGGGGTACATACTTCAATATTTATGTATCTAAATTTGTTATTGAGCTACGTGTAGGAGTGTTCGTTTAGATGAATCGGTTTGATCTAATCCAATCAAGTGAATTCAAATAGATTTCGGTTTTCAAAACATTTATCTAAGTAGTCCAAAATAAATTCAAATTTGATCGGATCCGATCCAATTACAATTCGGTTTGATCGTTTCTATAATTCGGTTGTCAAAAATCGAAACATTTTAAAATGGAATAAAATTATAATATTACTCAACTTTACACAAGAAGCAAAAACAAATTATTTGATTGTGATTTAAAATTTAAAAACAACTACTAAGAAGGAATATTATAGTTTAATATTTTATAGATAAAAACTTTTGAAAGAAAAAAAAAAACTACTAAGAAGGAATATTATTCTGTTTTTTGGACTATTTGGTTCTTATTTTACAAATCAAGACCAAATTGAAATCCAAAATAATAATTCGGTTTTGTTGAATAATAATTCAAAAGTCCAAATATCCACATCAAATAGTCCAATACAAATTATCCAATTGGACAATTTAGTTTTATCCAAATACTAAAGAGCCCTAGGTACATGGAAGTTTGACGTAGTGAACATTGCATATTCTATCATCTACTGTCACATAATTTCTCATCCAATATCCAATTAAAAAAAAAAGCATACTTAATTAATATGAATTGATAATCCATGTTCATCAATAAGTTAGACCTGCATTGACATATCTTATCGGTACAAATAAAGACCCGTATTGATATAAATTTTCATATTTCTATATATTTTTCATAATCGTAAAAATAACAGTACCTTGCTATAAATAATAATATTTATAATAGAATGTTCAATTTGGTTAATTTACGTTGTATATTTAGTAGAGAGAGAGAGTGTGTAATATTTTTTCTATTAACGACGTGTTCAACACAGAAAGTTTAGAAGTGTTCGAGAGATTCTAACGTTTACATAAACACTCTGTTTGACACTACTAGTTTCTAGCATTTAGTTTAAACAAAATCCTCCAAAACCAAATGGTACTTCACGTAGCGTTTAACAAAAAGCTACCAACTATAAACTACAAGCTATCTGCTACCCGCTACCCACTACCATGTAGTTTTGTCGAACACTAAGTCTTTGAAGAAAAAGATAGAACTACCAAATACCACATTTCCATGTATCTAGCATGTATGTTGTACACACATACACGTCATTGTATGTTTTCAATCTATAGTTACATACTTGAAACATTTATATATCTATATATTTTGGACGAGAGAGAGTGTAATATTTTATTTTCTATTAACGGCGTGTTCGGCACAGAACGTTTGGAAGTGTTTGAGAGATTCTAACGTTTAACAAAGCGCTCCGTTTTGAATAGAAAGTCTCTTTTAACATTACAAGTTTCTAGATTGTATATTTGGATGAGAGAGATTATAATATATTTTTTCCTATTAAGGGTGTGTTCGGTACAGAAGATTTTGAAGTTTTTGAAAGATTCTAACGTTTAACAAAATGCTCCGCTTTGAATAGAAAGTCTCGTCTAACACTACAAGTTTCTAGAATTTAGTTTAAAGAAATTGCACCAAATCCATATGCTACTTTATGTAGCGTTTAAACAAATGTTACCAGCTATAAACTACAAGCTACCTACTACCAGCTACCAGCTAGTTTTGTCAAACACTAATTTTTTAAAGAATAGAGAAATACAAAATACCACATTTCCATGTATCTAGCATGAATGTTGTATACCAATACACATCATTGTACATTTTCATTCTATAGTTACATACTTGAAACATATATATATATATATATATATATATATATATATATATATATATATATATATATATATATATATATATATATATATATATATATATATATATATATATAAAAGATTAAATAACAAGAAAAATTTTGGTAGAAAGATAAGAAATTTTTTATATAAATATTTTTTTAGCAAAAAAACAAAATGAATCATTAGATGATTCTAAAGTAATATCATTCACAAGAAAAAAATTCCAAAAAGAACACCTCCATGATTCGATTTTAAGTAAATCTAGAAAAAAAATTATTTTTATGACAGATTTAATGAATATCAACAAAATCATCGTAAAATAAATCATCGAAATGTTTTTTTGGGGTTTTTTTTATGAATCATGTTATATTTTTTTTTTGGGATGTTTTTTTGGGATTTTTTTTATAAATCATCGAAATTGTTTTGTTCGCCAAACACATATGCCGAGAAAAAACTAGTTATCTTCTTACCAATAAATATTGTGTGTGTGTATATATATATATATATATATATATATATATATATATATATATATATATATATATATATATATATATATATATATATATATATATATATAACAAACTTATTCCATGAAGTTATATAAATCAGTTAATTAGCTATAATAAAAATTTTAAATTAGACAATAACTTAACAGCCCAAATATTCATATAAATATAAGATTGGTCTCATTTGTTGTCTATTAAATCATCTTCATATCTCTTTCTATTTTAAACAAGTTAATTTACTATAAGAGAAAACGAAATGATGATCAAGCTTCTGGAAAGATATATGATCATCTTGTGTGTAAGCTTTCTAATGTTGTCTATTTTTCATGAATGTAAGGTTTTTTTTATCTTTATTTTACACATTATTTCATTATTTTTTATGGATATTTTAATATGTTTTTCCTTTTTGAATTTATAGGTGGCAAAATTGAAATGAATGAGATTAAAGTTGTTGGTATCTCAAAAGCACCTTGCGATTACCATTGTTCAACATCGACAGATGGTAAAAAATTTTGTTGTTGTGGTGACACAGGAATGTGCTTCCCACTTATTGATACGTGTCGAAGAGTTTGTAGGTTCAGTCAAAGATGTTGTGGTAAAAGATTGTGATTGGTATTATTTTAGATGTCTATATAATGAATAATTTTGTAAAGTCTACTATGTTTGACTAATATATTTTTATCAAGGAAAACCATAATCATGCTACCAAAAAAGATTTGGATATAGTTTTAGTCTATATTTTGGTGTATATTAAAATACAATTATATAATCTATATAATAAGTTTTGTTTCATAAAATTACAAGTTTTTGTATATTAAAATTCTTTAATTATATATTGAATATATTGGAGCGACGTTCCCCTTTTAGAAAAATAGAATATATTGAAAAGGAAGAGTCTATGTATTATTAGTGACATTGGAGGAACAATAAATTTTTGACAGGTATAGTATAAAAAAAATTTCCGATAATATATAAAGATCAAAACTAAGGTGTTATTTGTTTTTCCGAAGTGAAAATGCGTGAAGTCTGTGGACTACCTCTGCAACCCTATATAGCAGAAGAGGTGGATCAAAGGGCTGTGTCATGTAATAAAAAGTTTATTTATTTTTTAGCGTCTGCAGGCTGTTGCAATAAATCGAAATTAACCATATAATAGTTAAAAATAATTCTAAATCAAATATTATTTAGTTTAATCATATATATACAAATCAATACATATATCATTATGGTAACGTTTCTGTAAAATAAATAAGCATAATATTTGCTAAATAACAATAAATAAAACTGTTAATTTAGATAAAAAAAAAAAAAAAAAAAAAAAAAAAAAAAAAAAAACGTGTTTATTTTTTTAATTTTTCGAAGACGAGGATTATTTTTCCGGTTAGCTTCAACAAATTTGGTAATTTTAATGATTAACTTTATAATTTATTAGTATATAGTCATAGACAATGTTACAAAACAAATTATTTATATGAAATTTACCAAACGATTTTGAAATTATGTAAAATGTATTAGAATTGTTGATAATATCCTTCATAATATTATTAAAATAATAAATTGTTGAAAAAATTTCAAAATTATGTTGAATAATATAACTTAAATAAGGTGTGAAGATGTTTGAAGAGGAGGGTCCAATGTTGCGCCACGCAACACACGCGCAACAGTTTTTAAGTCAAAAGTTTTTTGAAAAACAAACGTGCGTGTGTTGTACGGTGCAACAAAAAGTGGTCAGAAGTGATTTTTTTAGAAAAAGCAAACAACCCCTAAATTAACCATAAAAATCTCACAAGTTACAAAGAAACGAATATAGAGAGATAAAGGAAAAAGGATACATTGTAAGTTATATATTCATACCAATGATAGTTATAGGTTGCGAGAGTAAATGGATGACGTCAACTACGTTTTTTGGTTGATTTTCGATATAGCTTTCATCTTCGTTGTTTTGTACCAAATTAGAAAAAGAACAAAATCAATCAAAAAAAAAAGAATTATTTTATTTCTACTTCTAGATAACATCATATAATAGCTTACATAAAAAAAAAAAAAAAAAAAAAGGTCCACTTACATTTATATCATAGAAGGCTACCTAACACTAATTGAAAACATTGATCATCAAATGTTGGATTAGGTGTCTACACCCATAACTATAGTTGGTATATACTTGAATTGATAGTAGCACAGTCATTTTGGGTTCCCATCAAACCTAGCAATTAGACAAGTTGATTTTAAAGAGATAAATTAATTTATTAGGTGAATAATAAATTAAATTGTTTATTAATCTATTATGAAAATAATATATTAATTAGAAATCATATTATTTAATTAATAATTAATCAGAAATTAATTGGAATTAATTTTTTGATTAATTTGATTAATTAAAAGTACAAGGATTGTTTTGTTATTTGTTAATAGTTGAGAAAGAATGACTCTAGAACCTCTTGGAAGTGGTGGAAGAAAATCTCTAGGGAAACCCTATGAGATTTTGCCCAAGGCCCCTTGGACAAGGGGCTTGGGCTACTTGGTCACCAAATAATGGAATCTAAGGCTTATCCGCTAAACCCTAGTTTTGGCACCAAGTTTCCTCAACTATATAAGGAGCCTCCTAGCCCCTTGATTTTGCCACTCCTTCTCTGCCCAAGAGTTGGATGAAATCTTTCCTCCTTTCTTCTCTCTCTTATTATCCTCTTGCTAGCTTGGATGTGATTCCATTAAGGCACGACAGTTGTGGTTCTGTCTTCTAAGAGATCTACAAGAAATTTATGTAATCCTAAACCTTTCTCTAGGTATTTTCGAAAATAGCCTAGGGTGTTGCAAGTTTCTTTTTGATGTTCTTAGTTAGGTTTAATAGAGAAAACATAGATCCTATTTAGGTGGCATGCAAACTTAAGGTTTTATTTTGGTTTGTTTACCTAAATCCCATCATCAAATTGTTGTAATCACAATTATCTAAATGTTGTAGTCTCTACAAGGAGGTAAAAAGTGAATGACACCAACAAACCATTATTTACTATAAACAATCGAGTAAACAATTTTTATTATCAAAATGTTATATTCTCTATAAGAAGCTAAAATTGAATGATACCAACAAACCATTATTTATTGTAAATTATGCAACATCTAATTTAATTTTTTTAGATTTCGAGAATATCTCATGTTGATTTTGGGTACTATCACCAACTAAGACTGAACTCCTATTATGCGTTTCTTACTAATAAACAAAATGTGTGTGTATTATAAGTAAACGGAGCATTCCATAAACAGTAAATACACATATCACGCACATAAACATATGTTAGAAATGTATAGATTCTTAAACAATGATGTAAGTGAGAATGGAAAAAGATCAAAATACATATAAAAAGTAAATAAGATCTTCAATTCATTCGAGAGAAAAATAGTTCGATACATTGACGAAGGAACTAATTAGAAAAAGATACTCTCTCTATGTAATTCACTCTCATATATATACTGCGTGAGAAGAGAGTCGGTTAGGATCTTACCTATGAGGCCAGGACAACTAAGTCAACAGATTGTCACTAAAAAGCTGTGAACCTAAGTATTAAAGTGAAATACAAACATGGTCAGAATTGGGAACTACTACTAACGAGCATGGTTGCAGAAACTTGGGAGTACTCGTTGATTAATTGTAGATGAATCGTTTGTCATTCTCCAACCGATTAAGATTAGTGTGTCTTACAGAAATTAGGGATTAATCTAGTTTCACGGGATTAATCGGTATTTATGGGATTAACCGGTCAAAAAAAGTCAACAAAAGTCAAAAATGTAAAAAACAGTAAAAAAAAAGTCAAAGAAATGTCAACAATGTCAAAACAATTTCAAAAAATTAAATTTTTTTACTCCAAAATTTTTAAAATTTCAAAATTTCAAATATTATACCAAAATGTTGATATTTTCAAATTTTCAAATTAAAAATTCTCTTATTTTCCAATTTTGAACTACTTATTTTTCTTAAATATATTAAGCTTTGATTAATTTTCATATTTTAGTAATAATCTATGGTCCCTGATTAATCTTCGCCAAGACCGATTATTCCCTTAACATCTGTCGACCGTCGAGCTATTGTCAAATGATTTGTACAACCTTGCTAACTAGTTAGGATAATTTTAATAGATTTCTATTACTCTTCGGTAATGTCTAGAAATATAGTTTTTTCATTTGCATTGAAATGACAAGTTCCAATTGATTAATTTATGGGGTAAGAATTAGGGTTAAATTAATTGATTAATTTAATAATCCTTAATTGATTCATTTTATAAACTATATATTATTTTAAATTTAACTAATTGAATATTATTTTTGAAATTTAAAATATAAAACCTAGTATTTTAAAAAGTTTAAAATACACCTTATACTATACGTAAAATTAAAATTTTAATTATTACTATATGTATAAGATTAAGTCAGTCAAATCAATAGTAGGTCTCATTCACGAAACCATGCTATAAAGAGGGTATAAGGAAGCGGCCTATAAAATGACCGTTGAATAGGTGTCCACTCTTACCCACAACTCTCTTGTGTAGTAGAGGGTCGTTAGCCGAACGAGTTTGATCGGAAAACTAATCCTCATTAAAAGTATAATGCTATTAAAAGTTACTAGACGGTTTTCATTAAATCACAAATCTAGTTATTTTAGGAAAAATGTGAATTTGTATGCTAACTCATGAAATTGCACATTACACTTTATAATTCGTTAGTGGAGCATGTGTGGTTGACCAATAGACTACTGGGGACTAATAAAGAGTGGTAATGGGTATCTCATGAATTATCGTTGTTGATGGAGCGTGTGTGGTTTACCAGCACATCAATTGGGATGATAAATGACAATGAGGTTACCAAACACATTTGCATGGTTATTCACATCTTGTTTGTGATCCCCGGTATCTCAATCACAAATGGAAAAGCATAATCTGAGATTAAACATGTCACTGAATAGTTTCAATGTATCTCAAAAGACCTAGGAGTTTCATTTAACTTAATTTCTTTTAAATTCTATTTTCTGTTGCTGGAATTGGTAAATCGTCATTTACCTACATTTATAAAATTTAAAATTAGATTACGAAATCCCTTTTCTAATTTGTGAATTTTATAGTTGGATGTTAACCTTAATACTTTATTTTGGTTTTCTATATTAAGTATTATGCTTATCTAACTAAAACTACCTTCCATTTTCAGATGTCTACTCCAAATGATGCTTCTGATACCTCCTCTTCCAACCAAAACTTCTCGTTGTTGTCTGTCTACTCAAATGTGACAGTGGATGGCACCATTTACAATGAATGGATGTGCAACATCAAAATGGCCCTTCGTTTCGAGTACAAGGATTATGTCCTTGAGAAAGAACTAACTGAGATTGACGAAGAGAAGACCACTCTGTGGCAACAACCAAATCTGGTCAAACAAAGTCATCAAATGTCAAACAGGTCAACATAATTTGTATTAGAAATTTAGGAGAAATATGATATCCCCTGATGTTTCTAATGTATTATTGACAAATTATAATACAAATTACCTCTTTGGATTGCCAATTATCAAATATAAACCCTAATTAGGGTTAGTAACGTAACAACTCGATAATTCAGCTATATATTATTTGGGAATAAATAATACTCCTAACACAGTGTAGTGGAGTTCATAAACCTAACACTGTGTGGAAATTCATAGCAAATGCTACAAACACTAATTTTTGGTGAATTGGTCACCAAATGCGACAAAGTCTATACCCGGCTAAACACCAAATTTTTAACGAAATAAACATGGAAATTCGACCTAACTTTCATGTAACATATTATTATTTTGATAATAATGTTTGTTATAATAATTTGAATTTTTATAATTCAAATTAAATATTTTATGCATCCTTTATACCATATTTCTTTTATAAAAACATCATCAATTTTATAAAAATACCAAGAGTTTATAAAGGTTTGATTTTTATTTTTTTTATAAAAAGTCACTAGTTATTAAGTTGTACCTTCATCTAACATGGGCAACCACTTAAACCCTAGAGTAGCTTACGATTACTCTAATCCATGTCCTCCCATACCATACCCATAACCCCCCCCCCCCCCCTACACACACACACACCCTCCTTCCCCCTCTCTCTTTAACTTACGGCCGAAAGGCCTTTTTCTCACATTCATCTTCATCATTTTCTTCTTCTTCTACAAGAAAGAGCTCCCATCTTCCATAGCTAGATTCTTCCAAGTGGTTCATGAGTTTTCGGTAAGTATTTAGTGACTACACACTTATAAACTAGTTTGAATCCATTTATACACATTATCATGTGTTACTATTCATAGGATCTTCAAATCTTCAAGTATTCTTAACTTGAATCTTTCCATCTACAACCTCTTATCCACCAAGAAAACACACATAAGGTAAGTTCATACCCTTTCGTTTTCGAGGTTTCCAATTTTTTTTTGTTTGGGGGGGGGGGGGGGGGAGTAACACAAGTTATTATACATGCTTCTTCTTTAACTTGTGTAAAAGTATTATATGCATGAAAAGATGTTATTACTTAGTTATTTGAACATTTATATGTGGTGTTCTTGTTTACAAATGCAAAACTATGAAATATAAGTATAAACAAATTATATGTTCTTGAGAAAAAGGTGACAAAAACATAACTATAAAAACTATGGTTTTTATGAACCTAATATGATTTTCTAGCAAAAATGGTTATAACCAAGTTATTACACCATATTTCTGGGGTATAAACCAAAATATGTTAATTGCAACATATTGCTTGAAACTAATCAAAAATACCAAAGATTTAGTTTTACAAAAAGAAAACTTACAATTTATCATTTTATGCAAACGTGAGTTTTCTAACAAAAATTGTCACAACTAGGTTATGGTACCATTTTTGTGGGTTTTGACCAAAAATATACTGTTTAAAGCATATAAATTTAACTTGACTTAAATATCACAAAAAGGTACAAAGAAGTTTTACATAGTTATATTCACTATTTACCATTTGTGACGTAAAAGTCAAAAACCAGAAAAATGGACATTTTCATACTAATGACTCACTTATTGGTACTAGATGTAAAATACTTGTAATTTATGAATATATATAAGCATGTTAGCGCATATATATATATATATATATATATATATATATATATATATATATATATATATATATATATATATATATAATAAGTATAGTTTATGGGACATTAACACTATTGTAACATTTTTTAACAAGACGGATAATTATATAAAGGTTTATATAATTATTTTATACTATTTTATTATCATGGAAAAGTGATAATTATACATACAAATGTTTTCACTACAACAAAACATAAACGCGTTGGATCAATTTTTGTGAGTCAAAGTCTTCATCGTACCAACCAGAGTACCTACAAAAGTCATGTACTATAACCATAATCTCCCGTAAGAGAGCGTGATACTTGTGTATATCCCGCACCTAAGTTGGTTGCGACAACTAGACCGGCAGGTGTCGGGTGACAAATGTGTAACATTCCAATACCTAAAGAATGTCGTACATGCCATCTATGTTTTTGAATGGTTATAATAACTCACATGGGGAAACCAACGATACATTTAGTTTACGGGGAAACATACATTCAATGGTTTATATAAGATTACAACTACATATTACTATTTTAAGTATTAAAATACTTGTACATTTCGCTCTTAGGGTTCCTAAGACTACACCCATTTTTAAGGAAAATATTGGATTTTATGGAATCGAACCCTATCATTTTACAAGGAAAGACTTACAATCCTTCATACAAACTCTTATGAACTTACCAACTTAATTGATGACACTTTTCAAAACTACTTGCATTCTCAGGAAATCTTTAAGCATGTGACTACAAGCTTTTGTGGATGGGACACTAAGGCATCAAACAAGTCATTTTAAATCATCATATTGTAATTACGTTTGAAACATACAACTCTTACAACAATGTAACTTTTTCGATTATATTTATTATGGTTGTATTTTGCTTTGATCACTATTATACATGTTGTTGTGATACAATTCATGAAGTCATCCACCCCAGACGTTTTCACCATCCTGGTTTGGAGGTGTAATAGATTGGTATTAGAGAATTGTTTATAGTGAACTAAATAAAACCATGTAAGATATACAACTATAAATACAATGGGGCTAAAATCCTTTGACTAAAACATTTCATACAAGTATACTTGTAAAATATAATGATATATGTTTTTATATATAAAGTATAAGTACATACATACATACTAGAATGGTGTCATAACAAGAACAATACAAAAGTAATAAGATAAGTTGAACAGTACGAGTAAGCCTAGGTGGTATGTAATTAGATATTAGATAAATATAGCCTGGTCAACTATATGTATCCGAGATGTGACTAACATATGCTTGGGAATAGTCGTGGTGACCAACAAGTCTAAAACATACCAACACCCCATACAAAGAAACTCTAGAACTAAACATAAATTTGAAATACTATAGGAGTATTTTATGATACTATATAACCAGACACCTAGACTCTTTATGTGTCTCTTATACCTCTATTCTCACACATACGTTCTATTTTAATAATACCCGATTCGTAACCATTATCGAGGACTTAACATAATCCCATTCTTTAAACTTTATGGAAGAAGAATGCCACCACGCAGGAGCAACAGACGTGTCAGCAACACACCAAGAGCTAAGCCGCCACTAACTCCACATGAGGACTCCGCTGCCTTCCAAGTCGTTGTGGCAGCATTCAAGCACAAATCAATACTAATGGTATAAACGGGAATGAAAATGGTACCAATTGTTCTAATCATGGAGAAAACCATGCACATCGAAGAGGATGCTCCTACAAGGGCTTATCTTATTGCAATCCCAAGTGTTTTCATGGCAGTGTAGGTGTCAATAATCTGACTAGATGGTTCGAGAAAACAGAATCGCTGTTCGAAATTTGTTCGTGCCCGGAAAAAAGCAAGGTCAAGTTTGCAGCTTGCACATTCATTGACGGGGCCCTCTCCTGGTGGAATGGCCACGTTAAATCACTAATTCTGCTTGTGGGCCAACTCTATGAGTTGGGAGGATATAAAAATCATGATGCTGTAAGAATACTGCCCGAGAGGCGAAGTTTAGAAGTTGGAGCAAGAACTCTGGAACCTCATGATGACGGGCTCCGATGTAACAACCTAACTACCAGGTTCAACAACTTGGCGGTGCTATGTCACGGGATGGTCACCCGGAACGCAAAAAGTTGGAACAATATATCTTGGGACTATCCCCCCAGATTCAACGAAATGTGGTATCTGTAAACCCATCGACCTTTGACAATGCCAAACGCTTGGCTCATAGGCTTGTGGATCATGGAGTCTGCCAGGGCACTACGACGCCCACCCTCGAACAAACAAAAGGGGGAGAGAGCAAAAGGAAATTATGGAACAAGAAGAAGGGCCAACCGACACAAGAGCCCACAAAGAAATAACAAAATGTGGCAGTCCACGTCGTCACTGTCCCTGCTGCCCAACACCAATGAAACAATATGCTAGGAGCCTACCCAAATGCAACAAGTGAAACTTGCACCACAATGGAGCTTATCGGGAGATGCATTGCAACAACTGTAACAAAATTGGGCATACCACCCGTTTCTATAGGGTGCCAGCTCAACAGACCACCCAGGCCACAAATGTCGGGGTGAGCCAAGCATGCTGCGGATGTGGTGAGACGGGGCATTTCAAGAGGGAGTGCCCAAAGGCAAGGAACAAAGATGTCGGAGGTGTAGGAAGGGTTTTGGCAATAGGTCATGAGGAGGAAATGAAGAATCCCACCATGGTTACAGGTACGTTTCTCCTCAATAACTTATATGCAAGCATACTTTTCGATAGTGGTACAGAGAGGAGTTTTATGAGCCACAAGTTTTAACATATACTCAAAAAGAAACCTCAATCACTCCATGGATTTTTTTTGGATTAGGTGTCTAAGCCCATAACTATAATTGGTATGCACTTGACGCGATAGTAACATGGTCCTTTTGGGTTTCCTTCACAAGAGGAATTTGATAGGATGGATTTTTGAGAAAGAGGTTATTTGTGATTTATTAATATATTATAAGAATAATATATTAATTGAGAAATCATAATTTTTAACTGGTCTTGATCAGCTTTTAATTTGGAATTAATTTAGTGATCAAAAGAGACTGATTAATTTAACCGGGACTGATTAGGTAAATCAATAATACATATAGTTTAGGCTAATGATCCATGTTGATTAGGATGGACTAAATCTATGTGAGAGTCCATGAAGATTTAGTCCAAAGGGCCTATCAAATGAGTTATTGGATTGCTTAAAGGCCTAAGTAAATGAATTAGGGTTTAGAAGTTAAAACCCTAGGAATTCCACACTATAAATGTAACCCTAACACTCCCAATATCAGCCAAGACTTCCAATAAGAAAACCTAGCCGATTTTTGGTGCCTCCTGGCCTTTCTCTCTCTCTCTCTCTCTCTCTCTTTCTCTCTCTCTCTCTATGTCTCTCTCCTAATCCTCCATTGTTCTTGGTGTTTGTGACTTATTTCAGGTATCACATTTGAGGTACTAAGCTCTTGAAAGGCCAAGTTCTACAAGCTACAACAAGAGATATTCATCTAACTTGTTTTATGTTTTAAATCTCAAAATTTTATGCTAGTCCTAGTTCATGCTTTGGATAAAAGGAAAATTGCATGTATAACTTTAGAAAACTTAGATCCAAAGCATTAGGGTTGTATGTAAACCATAGGATTGTTATAGTGCTCAAAACCCATCAGTGGTATCAAAGCCTAGGGTGTTTACTGTTATATTGATGCATTGGTTAATTGTTCAAAGCTGAAGCAAATCAAAATCTGCTCTCTGCATGATGAACTCGACGAGTCCATAATAGGACTCAACGAGTAGAGCCCACTCGACGAGTCCATTCACTAACTCGACGAGTTGGGTCATCCGTTGGCAGATTTTCGGGTTTGTTTTACCAGAATTGGATTAGGATCATTACCATAAACTGTTTTGACTGATAAAATTCGTTTATGATAAGGTAATGATTATCCGCATCCAATTGGAGGATAATTGTCAAATTTTAAGATAATTACTTGATTATATGATAAATTAATTATTTGTAGAACTTGATTCGAATTATCTTTCTATATGAAATTAGAATAGGTCAAATTTTGTGATATAGATAAATTATATGATTAATTTAATTGTTTTCAAATTTGATCTAAGAGGTTTTGAAAAGTTTCAAAACTTTCCCTCAAGTTTTAGAATTTAAAATTTTGATTAAAAGGTTTTGATTTTGAAATATTTAAATTCTAAACCCTAGATCTTTAAAAGTTTAAAATTCAACCCTTATACTATTATAATACATTAACAACTTAATACTTATATATATATATATATATATATATATATATATATATATATGTATAAGACAGTCAGTCTTACTGTTAGTAGGCCTCATTCACAAAGCTGGTCTATCAGGGGGTATAAGGAAATTGCCTATAAAATGGCGATTGAATAGGTATCAACTCTTACCCACCACTTCCTTGACTAGTGGAGGGTCGTTAGCCGAACGGGTAGGATAGGACCTTAATGCTCATTCAAAAGTATAATAATAATTATAAAAAGTAAGTAAATACTTTTCTAAATTCCCAACCATAGTTACTTTAGTAAAAATGTGAAAATGGTGCTATTCCATGAAATTGCACTTTGCACCTTGGCAAGTCGTTAGTGGAGCATGTGTGGTTAACCAGCACACTAATTTGGACTAACAACGGTGGCTAAGGGTAGCTCGAGAATTATCATAGAACAATGGAGCGTCTATGGCTAACCGGTACGTTGATTAGATGATGAATGACATCAAGAGTACCTCACATATTTGCATGGTTATTCACTCCTTGTTTGTTAGCCTCGGTATCCCAGTCACAAACTTGAAGGGCATAATCAAGATTAAACATGTCATTGAAAGGTTCAATGAATCTCAAAGATCTAGAAATTTCATAAAACTTAATTCTTGTAAATTTCGGTTTTGGGTGGTGAAAATTTGTAAATCATCATTTACCTCTCTTCAAATAATTTGTAATTAGATTACGGCATCCCTTTTCTAAGTTGTGAATTATTGTGTTTGGCTCCTAGCCTTAATATTTCACTTGGGTGTTATATTATGGAATTTCTATCTAATGAAACTTGTCTTTCTTTTTCAGATGTCTACCTCGAACAATGCTTCAAACTCAAACTCTTCCGGCTCTTGCTCCCTCATGAACCTATGTGGGAGGGTCATTCTCGATGGGTCGAATTTCAAGGACTAGATTCAAAACATTTGCATGGCCATTCGATACGAGGAAAATGAATACATCCTCGACAATGAGCTAAAGGATATTGATGAAGAAACTGCTACTCCTGAGCAACTGGCTGAGTATAGGTCTCATGAGAAGGACACAAAAAAGGTGTTGTGCATCATGCTAGCCACTATCACTTCTGAGCTTCAAAAGTCCTACGAGGACTTATGGCCTTCCAAGATGCAGCAAGACTTGATGGAATCGTACCATCAAAGTGCTCGAAAAGAAAGGTATGAAATCATTGCCTTCATGATAACAAAAAAAATTAAGGATGGAGAGTCCATCACGACTCACTTGCGAAAGATGCAAAGATATGTGGACCGCTTGCTAAAGTTGAACGTCAATTTTGACGAAGAGTTCGCAATCGACATTATCCTACACTCTTTACCTCCATGTTATGATCAGTTCAGGATGACGTATCATATGAACATGGAGGAAGTCACTCTAAGCAAGCTTTAAGGCCTTCTAAGAACTGTTGAAAGTAGTTTAAATGGCAAGTCTGTTGTACCCACTCCTACTGCTGCTACCCCAGTCCTGGAAATTGGAAATAGGAAAGAGAAGAAAAGGAAAGCTCCTTCAAAGAATCAAAAAGGAAAGTCTCATGATGGATCCTCTTAAAGTAGGTGTAAAGATGGTTTTGCTACTCCTTCATCAAATCCAAAGGAAGCAGAGTTGCTCTACTGTCATGAAAAGGGGCATTGGAAACGAAGCTGCCCTAAATACTTGCAGGACATATAGGATGGGAAGATAAAGCCCACCTTCGTAGGTATATACACTATTCAATCTATAAACTCATCACATACTAGTTCTTAGGTCCTTGATACAGGATGTGGTTTTCACATTTGTTCTGAATTGCAGGGTCTAAGAACAAGTAGGGATATGGAGCACAGGAAGATGGACTTGATCATGGGGAATAGGAAAGCGTCGCCTGTCACCAAGATTGGATTTATTCTTTATTGCTTAGTAATAGGTTAGAATTAGATTTGAACGATTATTCCTATTCGTCAGAGATGGCGAGAAACATTATTTCTTTTCATGGTTTGTATAAACAGGGTTTTAGATTTTCATTTAACAATGAAATTGGTTCTATTAATGTTTTTTATAATGGTAAATTTTATTTTGAAGCATTGCCTTGTAATGGTATATATGAAACTGTGATGATTGTAAACAAATTAGGAAATAATGTATGGCATATTGATTCGTCCAATGGTTTAGACAAGGCATTATTGTGGCTTTGTTGTATTGGACATGTCAACATGAAGCGCATAGCCCAAATCCAAAACAATGCAGTGTTGCAGTCATTTGACTTAAAGTCGGATGACACGTGCGAATCTTGTTTGCTTGGAAAGAAGGCCAAGTCACCTTTCACTGGTACTTGTAAAAGAGGTGAGGGTTTGTTGGATCTCATACAAACTGATGTGTGTGGACCCTTTAGATCTACCACAAGGGATGATAACTGCTTCTATGTAACCTTTACCGATGATTATAGCAGATATGGATATATCTACTTAATCAAGCACAAGTTAGAAACCTTGGAAAAGTTCAAAGAGTTTAAGCAAGAAGTGGAGAATCAATTAGGTAGGAAGATAAAGATGCTCTGATCCGATCGAGGTGGTGGGTATCTTTGTATTGACTTCTATGACTATCTTAAAGAATGTAAAATTGTTTCACAATTGATGCCACCTAGGACACCGCAACTTAATGGTGTGGCTGAGAGTTGCAATCGAACCTTGTTGGACATGGTTCATTCCATGATGAGTCGAGCTTCGTTACCTACATTTAAAAACTCTTGAATGTAATGGAAAATAAAAGTCACAACTAATTTCATTAAATTTCGAAACAAAACTACATTTAAAATAGAAAACTCTTGAGTTGTAATAGGAGTTTCAAACACTTGAGTTGTATGCAATAATGTAATATAAATATTAACAATTATATGTTGTAATAACAATATTATTGAAATTTATCATTAAAATAATGATTCTTACACTAAGTTGTAACTAATTTTATAACTATTTTAACTATATGATAATATAGATAGAATAAGTTATGTTTGAATTGAATTAAATAAAGTTTTTAATTTAATAATAATTATAGATATTTTTAAATGATTTCGAAATAGTTTATTTAAGTCTTTTTTTTATATCATTTACTATTATTATTATTATTATTATTATTATTATTTCAAATAAAAATCATTCTTTAGTATAATATAATCTATTTTGTAGTTTTACTTTATTTTAAACTATTATTATTTTTACTTAATTAAAAACTATTTGTTTGGAAAATTTCATTATTATATTTAAAAAAAAAATATCATACTTTAGTATTATACTTTTACTTTTGTCCTTAAAACTATAAAATATTGGAATGGAATGAAGGGTCCAAGTAAAATAATGATTTTAAATTCCAAGCTATAACATTTGTTAAGTATTAAGATCAATTTAAAAAAAAATGTTAAGAGTTGATCAGGGAGTAGGGAATGTTACACATGAAGTATACTTTTGTCACTTATATATATATATATATATATATATATATATATATATATATATATATATATATATATATATATATATATATATATATATATTATAAAGCTAGCCTTTTTTTTCACCACATTCATTTGAAACTCCCATGCATTTTCCTTTCACCAGATTCATTTGAAATTCCCATGACTTTTCAATTTCTTCCTAATAATTGTTATAAGTTGGTTAGTAAGATTAAATAAATATTAAACATATAGTGTAATAATACAAACTAAATTTCAATATTAAAAGAATATCTTTACTTCTACTTATAAAGTTATGTTTTTTAACTTTTAACATATTATACTTAATTTATTAGTTTTAATATAATTTTAGGTATAAACCATTATCATTATAAAGCTACAACTTTTGAACAATTTGTATAAAATACTTAAATTATAAATTTAAATATAACATTACAGGATCAACTTAAATATAAATTTAAGTTTAACTTAAATAACTCAAATATTTTGTAAATAACTAAAACTAATAAATTATAGTGTCTTTCTAATAATGATTTTAAGTTGGTTAATAAGGTTAAATAAATATCAAACCTGAAGTGTAATCATAAATAAACTAAGTTTTAATATTAAAATAACATCTTTACTTCTACTTATAAAGTTATGTCTTTAATTTTTAACAGATTATACTTAATTTATTAGATTAAGATGTTGTTGTATGTAAACCATTATCAATTTGAAGCTACAACTTTTGAATAGTTTGGACAATATACTTAAATTGTTAATTTATAATATAACATTAAAGTGTCAACTTAAATATAAATTTCAGTTCCACCTAGAAAACTCAATGAATATTTTGTGAATAGTTAAAATTGATAAATTGTAGTGTTAAATGCAAAAAATGAATTATAATCTCAATTTAACTAAAATATTTCCTAAAGATATTTGTATAATCGTTAAAAGTTTTCAAATAAGTAGCTTAAAGTAACTGACAATAACATTAGTTAAATATAACTCTATATAAATGATTATAATTTTACTTTTAAAATAAAAAAAACAATGTTTGATGTTGTAAATAATTACAATGACATAAATTAAAACGGTAAAGAAATAAATTTCCAAAAAATTAATTAACAATGACAACTATAAATAACATTAAACCATATGTTATATTTAATTTTATTCATGAGTAACTCGCGGGTAGAAGTCATTCAAACGGTTATAATAGATGTATATATTATTATATAATTTAACATAATCAATATGTTATATCAATTTAGTATACGGGTTATTATATCAAATTTAACAACATTAATATTATGTTTTAAAAAACATATATTTGTAAAGATTTTAACTATATAGGTGTTTTTGCGCAACGCACGGGCATTCGCCTGGTTTTCTTATAAAGGTATTAATATTTTCTTTATTTTTACTTTAACTTTATGGTGAGCAACGAATAAGAAAAAGAAAATTGACTTGTGTAATAAGATATAATAGAGTACTCATTTTTATTACTATAAAACATTTAAAAAATGGATACATACATATAAATTTTGCGAGAACATCATGAAGGTATTTTATAACACATAATTAATCTTTGGGTTTCAACAATAAAGCCTATCATATTTAACAAAATCAATTATCAAAATTTCCATCAACGTTATTTACAACAAAATAAACTATAAAAACTAACATAGTATGTAACTAATAACATAAAATACATGTTAAATAATGTTCTCTTGGAGAGAAAAATGGATTGTCTTAACATAAAAGAGAAAGACGACATAAAGATACATACATGTTGACAAAGTTTATAAATTTTGCGAGAACATCATGAAGGTATTTTTATAACACATCAATAATCCTTGGGTTTTAACAATAAAACCTATCATATTTAACACCATCAATTATCAAAAGTTCCATCAACATTATTTACAACAAAATAAACTATAAAAACTAACATAGTATGTAACTGATAACTTAAAATACATGTTAAATAATGTTCTCTTGGAAAGAAAAATTGATTGTCTTAACATAAAAGAGAAAGACGACATAAATATACATACATGTTGACAAAGTTAATTGCTCTAGCTAATAAATAACTTTAAGGTTGATTTACCAAAAGCTCATGAGAATTAGCTATCAGTCTCAATTCATCATCTTGTGATTATAAAAAGATCCGTAACACATAAAATAATTTTTTTTTTCTCAAGTATAATTTTACACACATACCCAAATTTGAAGCTTGGTTAACATATAAAACTTTACATGCCCCAAATTTTCATTTACATTTGGAAAATTTGTAATTGCTCTCTTACATTCATAGAACCACTCACATAAATCTTCAAACTCTACTAATATAATCGATCATTTGAAGTTGACATACATGCAATATGCAAGCTATAATCTTCTTATATATGCTACATATTTCATTTAACTCGTCAGTTAAATAACATGATTTGAAGAGTTTTGGAAGTTACAAATCACAACATTTCAATTAATCCTAAATTAGATTATACAAGTTGAATGGTCTTGGGAGTTTCAAATGCATGAGATTCAAGGAAAAATACTAGCTTTATATGATATATATAGATATATAGATAGATAGATAGATAGATAGATAGATATAGATATAGATATAGATATAGATATAGATAGAGATAGAGAAGTGATATATATATATATATATATATATATATATATATATATATATATATATATATATATATATATATATATATATATATATATATATATATATATCCTCTCTACTAATTGAAGGTTTTTTTTGCCACTTGTCACACTCTCATTCAATTTGCCAAATGTCATTTTGTGGTTATTTTGAACTAATTTTTTTCTACATGTCATTTTATGAGTTTTTTCTAGTTTATTAAATTCAACATAATATTTTAATGTGATAGTTGTAATAAATATAGTAATAAATGAATATCAATTTCATTAATAAACTTACCTTTTAATTTCAAAATTTTCAAAATTAAAGCTCATTAGTTTTTTTTATTATTTAAATTATTTGTTTAAATTTAAAAGATAAAAATCATTTCCGTTATAATAATTCATTATTTTTTTTATTTTCTTATAAATTCAAAGTTCTCAAATATTTTGACTTTTATATTTAACTTTGTTTTTTAAATTAACTCATGTAATACATGGGTCTCACAACTAATATATATATATATATATATATATATATATATATATATATATATATATATATATATAAACAAAAAAATCCAATTATATTTTTCTTTTAATTTTATTTTAATAAACACCATTGAATTGAGTTAAATTATGGAATGAAAAAGATCAATTATATATCTTTTTAAAATGTACAAATATATTGATGTACCTAAAAACGACGTGGATTGGTTTAAGCATATGTTTTAGTACAAATCCATAGTTATCTATATTTTGTTGAAATAACAAAAAAATGCAGTATCATATACACATATTACAAGCTCTCCCATCGTGATAAAATTTATAGATATCAAAAGGTTATGAAAGAACATTGTTATATCGATTGATATATTTTAATGCTTTATATACTTGTATATTTATTGGGATTGTGGGTTTCGCATTTATTAAAACCTAGAAATTATTCGGAACGCAATCGTCATGATGTCCGAATTATTTCACAAAACTTAAGTTAATTTACAGAAATGTCAAGTCTTGTAGAATTTAGAAAATCTAATACTTAAGCCATCGTTTTTCCTAAACGTTAAACGATTATAATAGTTTGATAAACTTATAACTGAAAGTTTTGGACTAAGATGCCTACGCACATTGTTTGGATCGAACGTACACGAGTTTTTCCTATATGAGCTATGTACATTTCGTAATCTATATGAGTTATGTTTATATCTAAGCTAAGACTACAAATGTCACACCCTCGACCGATGGCAAAAACGCCGAGGTGTGCAACGTAAACCAGTAATCACAGTTATTGAACATATATTGAACAGTACAAATATAATACCGAAATGGAATGTTGAAACGCTACACATGCCGAACAATCTGACGTTCACATTTGTATGATAAGAATATCGGAGAATCTTCTGTAAAAACTCTTCCGACCTTATAAATAACCTGAGAATACTTGCATTAAGATACGTCAACAAAATTGTTGGTGAGTTCTACAGGTTTTGAAACAGAGTATTTTTACACCCAAAAATGTTTTATAAAATTTATCTGGTTGAACAGCTTTTATAAACACATATTTTTCTATCGAAAGTATAAAATAATTGAGTCATAAAAGTATATTTAAACTCATTTAGAAATGTCATTTGCTCAAACCCAAAAATACACCATTTGTAAAATATATAAGTAAACCAAACTTATAACAAATTCTTACGGTTCTCATGACCGAAATGCTCTTTATATAAAGATTTTGAAAACCAATTTATATAAATAAAGTCATATCACACTTTATGTAAACATAAAATAGTAAACTTTACTCTTAAAACTGTGTACAAACGTTCGTATAGTTTATATGTAAAACTCATAAGTTTCAAATTTTATAAACTTTGTAAATCCGTGTCGTATTATTAATTAAGCATTATCTTACTTAATTTGGAAATCGACACTTAACCAGTGGGGCAAACTCATCCCAAAATACTTTTCAATAACCTGTAAATTATAAACACATATTTTTACCACTCGTATAATTTCAACGACAAATATTAACCATTCTTTTTACAATTCTATTCTTTAAAACGTCTCTGCTTATGGAGAATTATGTCGTAGGGAGAGGTAGTTAACAGTCTAAACACTCTTACACACTCGGACCAAATTAGGAGAATTGACTCAATCTAGATCTATACATCTTCGAATAAAAATCTTCAATATATCCCATAACCGACATTATTCGTCGCTCCTCCACAAGCCACATAGGCACAATAAACAAGCCACATAGGCACAATATAAATAAAAATGGAGGAATCGAGATCATTACTAACGTTTAAAAGCAGTCGTATAGTAACGAAGAAAGAAACACTTGACGCATGTTGCCTCGTCAGACGAAGTTGTAGCTAGCAACCACAGACGGAAAATAACCATTCACATAAATCTTTCCATAAGAAATATATTTATTATAAATCTATGCCGTGTACATAGACCTACGGTATATGATTCCTCCTGGATTAACGGTTATAGAGCTAGGTGTCGATTCCAGGATTTGATCCCTACAAATGAAAAATACACCATCATAAAACTATCTCTTTCACCCCTTTTGATACATTCCCCCCACAAACACACACGAGATACACAATCCACAAAATCCATGATGATAGTTCTTCAACTCATAAAATTCGTCGTTCACTAGGGTCACTAACGCGAATCTTAGATTATTAAGATTTTCGAAGCTTAGTGAAATTAGTTAAATAGTGAAATGAACGTAGCGTTCGACTATTGTGGCGACAATAATTTGAGTAGTTCCTTACTTCAGCCGATAAGGAGGATATTCGTTCGCGTAGCCGAATACTCACTTATGTCGATGTTCGATAAGTTGCATAATTTATATGATATATAATTTAATAGGTAATAATCCCCAAAAATCTGAGAATTAATTATATTATCATATGTGATGAGCTTCGGATCACAACTGAATGATTTATATTTTTATAATAATTATAAAGATAAATTATATTGTTTACCTAGTAATCATTTCCACATTATGATTGGGAGTATGATCATAATAATTTATTTTTGGTATAGTTTCAATTAATTATTATATATTTGTCAAATCTTCATTTATAGTCTTTTAAGAAAATGTACCTTTACTTTGTACATGATTATATCGAATAACATATATTGTTGTGTATATAATGTTTTATTAGGATTTCTCAATATTTTTCCTGTATACGACAAGTATTATAGTTTATGATTCGTCAAATAACTTATATTTTCGTATCAAAATACTTAAAATCTTGTGATTTTTCTTAATATTAATTAATATATCACAACAAGGTATAATTATATCATTTATAGCATTCTACTAATACTTATATAATTTATTAATGCTTTAAACCTTTTAGATTGTTATTTTCATAAAATCTTAACCAATAATAAAGTATAATGTTATTTTATGTATAAAACTTGAAAATCTTCAAAGCTTTAAATAGACACTCATGTATTCTCCCCCAAAATTAAAAATGTAAAAGAGGGGTCGTAAAAACTCACATTCGATGCGTGATCTCGATCTAGGCTCGCTTCATGAAGCTTGTCGTGACAAACCGCATCTTGACACTTTTTGAGTTTAAAACAAACCACCATAACTATTTTTATCACTTAACTAACAAAAGGGGCAGTTTCGGTATTACTTGAAAAGTGTAGGGCTGTTTCAGATTAATCACAAGGCTGGTGGGACTGTTTTGGCAATAACTCGACAAGTGGAGGGTTGTTTAGTAACTTAAATTAACCAACATTGACCATTTTGGATCTATCTATGAAAATGGATTTGTTTGGGATTAAAAGATACACCAGGAGGGTTAGTTCTGCCAAATCCATCAAACTAATAAAAGGGATCATGGTTTTATTTTGGTGCCCTCGTTTCCATTAGGGGGTGTTTGGGAAAACTTTTTAAGTCTAAAAGAACTTTTAGTAAAAGATCTTTTTGTAAAAGTTCTTTTGAGGAAACAAAAGCCAAAAGTGGGTTTTAAAAAGTGTTTGGGTAGTATTTTTTGACTTTTGAGTGTGATTTAGCTTTAAAAGTCCAAAAGTTACAAAAAGTCACACTTTCTTGACTTTTGAGTGTGATTTAGCTTTAAAAGTCCAAAAGTTACAAGACGCGAGGGAAGGACGAGAAATCGAAACAACAATCAAGGGAGGGTGGTTCGGTGGTTCATCTGTCTAGCAAGGGGGATGAGTAGCCAATCTCTAGCGAACCTTCTCAAGGTTATTTCTCATCATCGGCGTCGAGGAACCGAAGGGAGAAGGGATCTCCGGTGACGATCTGCGAATGGAACCAGGGAGTGGAGGCGGCGACTATCGCCGATCGGAGGGAGTACCGCTGGTGCTCAATCGGATTGAAGAAAGAATAAGGGCAAGAGTCGGCTCTTCGGCGGCGATTTGCGAAGGTAATAAGGAGGCAACAACGACTTTTGCTGTTATCTGTGGTGGTGAGAGGGAGGCTGTTCCGGCAGTTTCCCTTTGTTGCTCTTGTCTCCGATCCGGTAGTAAGCATTTCACCATCGAGGGGTGAACGAATCTGAAGCAGGTGGGTGTTTGAGGTTTGTTTCAATTAATCAGATAAGACACAAGAACAGCAAAACTTCTTCTTCTTTGATTGTTTAGATAGGAACTAATTAAAGATTGGATATATGGGCTTTGTTTTGATTATCAGGGAATGAGTAAGAAAAGAACCAAAAGAAGAGGTTGATGGCCTCATGTTGTTTCTTGGCAGCCACAATCAAATAAGAAAGAAAGAAGAAGATGGAAGAAAAGGTTGTTGACTCTTTGGTTTTATGGAAGAAAAGGTTGCTGACTCTTTGGTTTTTGGTTTTGGACAGCCACAATTGGAGAAAAGAAACAATAATAAAACAAAGATTAAGGGTTTTCAATTGTGTGTAGCCTTGGATAAGCTGAAGAGTAGAAGAAACATAATTGTCAATTTCATTTATTGGTTGTACTCTTAGATAGATTTAGAAGTAATGTAATGCTTCAATCATTCTATGTATTGATGTATATATTATATGTATTTGTATATGTATAATCATGTATTTGTGTATGTAAAAAAAACATGTAGTTTTGTATATGTATAAGCATGTATTTTATGTATTATTGAGTGATGTGGTAATGAAAATATAAATATAGATGCTATAGTTGTATTGTTGAATGTTTAGTTTCAATTATGCTTCACTCAAAGCATCAAAAGACAATGTCATAGTTGTAAATCAAATAAATACTGATTTTTATAACTTTAAAGAGTCGTAACATTCTTATACGAGCTTCGTTTTGATCATTCTTTATATCCAGGAAATCATGAGAACATAACCTATTCAAATATCTTATCCATGTCTCTCAAGTAGATTTGTTTCAAAAATTCATTTTTAACGCCACAAATAAATTAAACTTTGAGTGATTTTCAATTTGATTCTCAATGATAAATGTTTTGAGCAGTTTGAGAAGTTCCCAAAGTAATTATGAATATATGCTATTTAATACATTTTATAAACATAAAAATTCCACGCAATTGGTCTTTATTGCATAATGGTTCGCGGTGGTTTGACCACAGGACTCTGACCAATTTTTACCAGTTGTTACAACAAATCTTAGTAAAAATCCTCTGCTTTATAACTGTTAATCTGTATGGAATGGGGAGCGACATTTATTAGATCAATTGCTTAGATTTATACGACGGGTAGAATTGGGTGCTAACATTTCGTCTCTCTTATTCCACGATGTTGATAAAATGTCGGTGTGGAATTTCAGCATGCTCCTTTTTAGTTCTGGTGTAGAGTTGATGTGTCATAGTTTGATTATGAGCTCATTATAGACCCTTGAGTTTGCTTGTTGTCGTATTAAATTGGAATAGAATTCATACGAGGATTGTTCACTCTTACCGGTTGGAATTTATATAGTAAGTAGTAGGAGAATTTTGCTCTACTGATAGAGTGTCAAATTCCATATTAAGTAAGATGACACTAAATAAATACTACGACACGATCATACAACATTTATAAACTTGTAATTAATAAGTTATATGAATAAAAATACAATCACTTATACGTAATTACGAGGGTGAAGTTGGTATTTTCTTTTCTATATACTTTTAAAAATATAACATGACTTTATTTTATGTAACTTTTTATTCAAAAACTTTATAAAAGATACAATTTCGGTCATAGAAAATGTAATAATTGATATAAGTTTGCAATACTTGTTTGATAAGTGTCTAAGTCCATAACTATTTTGGTATGTACTTGACCCGATTATGAGCATTGTCCTTTTGGGTTGCCTTCACCATAGCAATATGTATAATGAATTAAGGAGAGAATGGTTTAATTATGATTTATGAATATATTATGAGAATAATATATTAAAGGAGAAATCATATTGTTTAATTAATATTAGTCAAGAATTAATAAAGAACTAATTTTGTGGCAAAAAGAGATTAATTAAACTTAGGGGAATTGGAATTGTAATTAGAAGATAATTGCAATTGGGCTATGGATCACGTTGGAATAATAGGTTGGACGAATTCTATGGGGAAGCGCATTAGAAATCGTCCAAGGCATGTTCCAGAAGGGGTCCATGGGCTGCTTAGGGCTTAAGCAGTCAAATTAGGGTTTCCTTATTAGATAACCCTAATTGCCTACCTATTTAAAGAACCCTTGAGACCCAAAAATGTGGCTAACACTTGGATTAGGGTTTTCAGCCGTTTTTGGTGCCTCCTCTCTCCTGCTTCTTCATCCAAGTTGCTTAGTGGTGTTTATGACTCCATTAGAGGTGCCGCACTTGAGACACTAAGCTTTCTAAAGCCAAGGATTGATTGTTATTGATATATAACAATGAAAGGTTAGATCTAAACCCTATTTTATGTTAATATGATTAATTGTTTGCTAGATCTACGGTTTATGGCTTTAGATAATCAATTGCATGATCATTAGACAAACTAGATCCAAAGCTATTAGGGTTTGCATGTACACCATATGAATGATGTATTGCTCGAAACTCATCAATGGTCTCAGAGCCTTGGGCTGGTTGTTAGTGAATTTGATGCTTGTTTGATGTGAAAATCGAATTTTTTGGCTGACTGTTTGATGAACTCGCCGAGTTGCTCTAAGAACTCGACGAGTAGCATGAACTCGACGAGTTCCAAAGAGGACTCGACGAGTTACCTGTTCTGTTGCCGGGATTTTCGATTTTCTGGCCATATTTTGATGGGGATAATTACCGAAACTCGTTTTTATTGCCTAAAATCGATTTTTTATGTTTGGAATGTTTATCCTTGTCAAAATTGATGGATTTGGTTAAATATGGATAATATAGGATTATTATTTGACAAATATTTGACATAGTAATTTTGAAAAAGTTTCAATTTACACCCTTTAAGTTTTGTAGTTTAAATTTGAACTTAAAAATTATGTTTTTGAAATTTAAATAAGTTAAACCCTAATGTTTTGAAAAGTTTCAAAACTTTCCCTCAAGTTTTGCATTTTAAAATCTAACTAAAAGTCTTTATTTGAAAATTTTAAATTCTAAGACCCAAGTATTTTGAAAAGTTCAAATTACACCGTTATGGTTTTATTAATTAATTAAGGTGTATAATTAAAAGCGATTTAATAAACCCATAATGTTTTGGTTTACATTTAATTAAATTAAAAGTATAATTTATTAAATTTGGCCACCTAGTATTTTAAAAAGTGTAAAATACACCCTATACTATATATAACATTAAAAGTCTAATATTATATATATGTATGAATAAAAAGTCAGTCTTACCGTTAGTAGGCCTCATTCACGAAGCTAGTCTATAAGGGGTGTTTAATGAAATTGCCTATAAAATGGCGATTGAATGGGTATCCACTCTTACACACCGCACTCTTGACTAGTGGAGGGTCGTTAGTCGAACGGGTAGGATAGGACGAAACCTTCCATTATAAGTATAATGAAGTACAAAGTAACTAAATATTTTTCAAATTCCCAAATCATAGTTACTTTAGGCAAAATGTAAAATTGTATGCTAATCCATGTTATGACACTTTGCACCCTTGCCGAGACGTTAGTGGAGCGTGTGTGGTTAACCGACACACTAATTTGGGTTTTGTATTAGTAGCGGAGGGTGACTCGATGTTTGTCATAGATCAATGGAGCGTGTGTGGCTAACCGGCACATTGATTAGGTGATAGTAGCATTGAGTGCACCACGTAGATTCGTATGGTTATTCACACCTTGTTTGTGATCCTCGGCATCCCAGTCGCAAATTTGAAGGGCATAATCGAGATTAAACATGCCATTGAAAAGTTCAATGAATCTCAAAAGATCTAGGAGTTTCAATTCATTTAAAACTTAAACTTCATTTTCGTTTTTCATGGTGGTAATTGGTAAATCATCATTTACCTACCTTCAACTATTCTGCAACTAGATTACGACATCCCTCTTCTAGGTTGTAGAGTATTGTGTTGGATACTAGACTTAATAATTCATTTGGGTGTTTTATTAAGGACTCAATCAACTTAACTTGAATTTTCTCCCGTTTTGTAGATGTCAAACAACTATGGTTTTCCTAAATCCCTTGGAACAAGTTTTCCAAACGAAGATGATATTCCATGATATGATCGAGGAACAAGAAATCATGCTTCCTCCACCTCCTCCTATTGTTCTCCCTAACCCACAAGTTCGAAGGCTTGAAAAGTTCAAGCTCACTCAAGCCCTGTTGGCAATTAAGCACGAAGATGGAAAGTCTGTGTGTGCACACGTCTTAGAGATGAAGTCCCACATTGACAGGTTGGGTATGCTTGGTGTTGTCATCCCCAAGGAGTTGGCTGTTGACTGGGTTCTTCAGTCACTTCTTGAATCATATAGTGATTTCATTAAAGGGTACTATGTGATGGATCACGACGTGACCCTCATTGATCTCACCTATTTGCTTATAGCTGCTGAATCAGCAATGATTTGGCATGCTGGTCAAGCAAATTTGTCTGGTGAATGAAACTCCCAAACTTCAATGGACATTGAAAATGGTAACATTGGAGATCCAGAAAAGGTAAATTCTGAGATAGTTCCTTGTGCCATTCCAAAAGAGTTCATTTGCTTTTATTGCCAAGAGAAGGGGCATTAGAGACGAAGCTATCCTATTTACCTGAGAGATCTAAGAGATGGGAGAGTCAAGATGTATGGCTCTACTTCAGGTAAAATCCATTAACAAACTCTTTTAAGTTCCTATTCTAGATTCTTAATACATGATGTGATAAGATTACATTTTGATGTTTTGTTGGATCTAAGAAAAGAGAGGAAGCTTAAGGGAAGAAGTGAGCTGAATCTAATCGTGAAGAAATGGATTTCGATCGCATTGCTTGAAGATTGGATTCTTAAGCTACTACTTGGAGTTAGAATAGATTGCTAAGAAATATGTAATAACATAGTTTTCAATTAAATTGCATTGTAAGGACAAATTTTTCCCGCAATAAAAGAAATTTTGATTTTATCTAATTTATTTATCCTTGCAATGGCATGTATGAAAAATTAATGTTTGAAGGTTTCTATTATTTGCAATAATGGATTTTCTTCTTAATTATGATATTTGTGGAAATGTCGAGAATTTTCCAAATAGGGAGAGTTTCTCATCGCCCAAGTTTCAATTGGACAAAAACTTGGAATCATACAACTTGGTTGTGTGATGGATGAGAAACTTTATAATTGGAAATTCAAGGCTAATTCATTGACAAAGAGTCAAGTAAAGGACTAGGAGATTGAGTTCGCAATGTTGTGCATCAATCAAGTCCACCACAAGAGTGATAAAGATATTCGTCATGATTTACTAAAGTTTAGTAAATATGATTATACTTATAAGAATAAGTGTAACTCTGAGTTGATTGAAGGATTTTCAATGAATAGCAGAACGAATAAAGAAGGATCAAGTAGGCAGAAAGATAAAAGTTTCTCTATTCTAAGAAGAAGGGAGAGTAGCTTTTATTGTGTTTTATGATAAAGTCTTAATGATTAAGAACCATATCTCAATTGGTCCTCTAAGTGAGTCTTAGTACTTTAGTATGTCTAAGAAGAGGAATCAGGAATTGTGGAAATGGTTAAATCAAGAAGTCAATCATACTTCATTCCAATATCGAATCTTGGAGTCATACTCCAAGATTGCAAATTGAGTGACATGTATTTAGTAGGTTTATAACACTCAACAAATGTAGAATTTGGAAAAGTTTTCTTATTCTTGCACATTTGAAATTGGTAAGTTGTGCTGTCTTGGATGAGACAAAGACCAACTACAACCAATTATGTGAAGTGTTTTGTCTAGACAAGAACTACACTAACTCTTGAATATATTTTTTTTGTCTAGGAATGTTTCCTAACAATAGAATTGTATGTGTCAAGAGGTCAGTGGGAGTTGCAATGATCTTGAAAAATGTTTCAAGAACAAATCAAGAATAAACCTTATCAATCATCACTAGCATACGACTTGAGGTTTTCAACCTATCGTGTTGACATTATTTTCTTCTTGTGCCATTCCAATTGACTTAATTATGTATGTGAGTTCTAGGAGTTCTCATTTGAATGCATAAAGATAAAGCGCCTTGATTGATGGAAAGTACATTGATATGTAAGGATAAGTTGCTAAATTGCTTTGGAAGACATGGTGGGCACTCGTGTTACCATAAATCCAGAAATCAAGAAAGTTCAATCCATATGAGTTTGCATTTGTCGCAAACTTGGTTTTGGCAAATTCACATGGATAGGAACTCATACACCATAAAATCTAAGTGTCATTAGATTCCTCCTTCATGAAAATGACTGTGAGGAAATGCTTTCACTAAGAGAGATTTTAAGAAGATAGCAATTGCGAAAATTGTATTCTTAAATTCGATTATGGTTACGACATCCATTTCCATTGGTCGAATTGTGAGATTTGGCAATTAGTCTAACATTTGGGACTTATTGATATAAGTTCTGAATTGTTTAGACACACATATAATCTATCTAAGGCAAAGGTGTATAAGTTTAAGAAGCTTAGATAAAGGTTTATCGAAGCATCTGGTATTAGAAATATGAACTTCAGAAATTCAATAGGCATTGTTTTCTAGAAGTTCGGCTGTTTTCTGAATACATGTCAAAGCTAGTGGGAGCATAAGTGTTATGCTTATATGATAATAATCATCATGATAGTGGGAGCATAAGTGTTATGTATGTATGATTATTATGGTAAGTGTTGCAAGTTAGCAATATTATAGAAAACAAGAGTTATACTTTGCAAAGTCGCAAGGGTTGAAAAGTTGTTTTGCTATAATTAAGGGAGAGAATATTATACTTCATTTATAATCTAAAGGCTTAGATTGTGGAATTTTAATCAAATTTAGTCATATATATATATATATATATATATATATATATATATATATATATATATATATTAATGTTGTGTTCGAATGGTTCAGCATGAGGAAATTCTATATATGGAAAGGATAATTGCATTCTCAAAATTTGATTATGATTACTGCATCCCTTTTCATAATCAAAATTGTGAGAACATGGAAATTAGAAATATTATAGCAAAAGAGTGGTAAAGTATCACGTCTTTATGTAAGAAATTATGCATCGTGTCCCATATGCTTCGGGTATAGGATCGATTGCAAATGCTATAATATTTAACCATTCTAAAATTTTCCAAATGTCTAGCGCATTAAGAGGGAAAAAGGACTAGAATCAGTTTTGACTAAAATAATTAAACAACTATCAAAGGACGATCCAAAGTTCGCTAAGGATTGGTCGCTTATGAGTAGTTGGAAGTATGGTATTGGATGGAACATATCGACATTATTATGAATAGATAAGATTCTATTAAGAATGAGTTGTTATATGGAAAATATGGAAATGTTTCCATACTGGGAGTTGGATATTGAGAGTTTATGTCTAGATTAGAAAATTTTATGCAAGAAGGATGTTCAAAGGAATGTACTTTGAATGTGAGACTTCACATCTATGGAACTGTCTTGTAACAATTTCTGATAGAGTACTTTGTATTTCATTGGCCAAGTCTTGGTGACTTTTGTGCTATGACTTTGCGAAAGGATCGTTGCATAAAATGTTAGAATCTAGCATATTCTAGTAGTGGCAAGAACCTTGTGTACTAACACTAATAATAAGGATTGGGAATTGTGAAATGAGCATCATTGGAAAAGTTTTTCAATTGATCTATTTCACAAAGTAAGGACCATAAGAAACATAGTGTGCATGCTTTGTGCATGGGACAACTATTGTTGTAATCTGAGTAATAAGTTGATTTTCTGAAACAGTAAACATTGAATAATGAGTAATCAATATAGTGTTTAAACAAAAGAATTTTATTTACTCCCACAAGTTTGGGGCCATATAGGATTAAGTATTATTGTTGTGTTTCAGTTTGCCTCTTTTGACTTCCAGAATAACTGGGTTATTCGAACCTCTACAGTCGATCATACGTTGGAAGTAAGTATGAAGGAAGTCTATCCTGAAGAGTCTGTAGATTGTCTGAAGAGTCTAGACATAGCACAAGTTTGTTGCAGGGTTCATGAGTGCTTTGATAAGATTAGAGTATTGGATTAAACCCACGCTCACTTGGATAACTTCATGGATTTATCACGGGTGATTAGTGAGACGATAATATTGTATATTCTTGAAACTGAGACGTGTGAGTTGTTATTTGTTGGTCGATTGCACATTGATAATAAGTAAATGCACTAATAACTTGGTGTTAAAAAACTTATTGTTGTGTGTGATTCGATCGGTGAATGCAAGAAAGCATACGAGTCGAAGTTTATCCATTCCTTTTGCCCAAAGTGGGATAAAAGCGATATTTGTGGGCCCCTTGATGATTTAGTGATGACACCTAAGCGCTTGGCCAAGCCGAGACTAAGTTGACGTGTTCAGTTGTAGTCTGTTGTCAGTTGTCATAAATCGGAAGTCGGGAAACAGTATAGAGAGAATGATTAAAATTCATGTCTTATGTCTATACGATATCTTGAGAATGGAGGAATATATGATCCCTTATCTAAAGGACACTCATATCCAATAAGATCAGAGTTGACAGCGGCTTTTGAAAGCTACAATTGCTAATGAGGTTCTTAAGTTATACAAAATAGTTATTAGACTTATCCAAGTGGAAGACTGTTGGATTAGTGTCATTTTGGGTTGCCTTCACCATAGCAATAAGTAGGATGAATTAAGGAGAGAAAGGTTTAATTATGATTTATAAATATATTATGAGAATAATATATTAAAGGAGAAATCATATTGTTTAATTAATATTAGTCAAGAATTAATAAAGAATTAATTTTGTGGCAAAAAGAGATTAATTAAACTTAGGGGAATTGGAATTATAATTATAAGATAATTGCAGTTGGGTTATGGATCACCTTGGAATAATAGGTTGGACGAATTCTATGGGGAAGCCCATTAGAAATTGTCCAAGGCATGTTCCAGAAGGGGTCCATGGGCTGCTTAGGGCTTAAGCAGTCAAATTAGGGTTTCCTTGTTAGATAACCCTAATTGCCTACCTATTTAAAGAACACTTGAGACCCAAAAACGTGGCTAACACTTGGATTAGGGTTTTCAGCCGTTTTTGGTGCCTCCTCTCTCCTCCCTCTTCATCCAAGTTGCATAGTGGTGTTTGTGACTCCATTAGAGGTGCAGCACTTGAGGCACTAAGCTTTCTAAAGCCAAGGATTGATTGTTATTGCTATATAACAATCAAAGGTTAGATCTAAACCCTATTTTATGTTAATATGATTAATAGTTTTCTAGATCTAGGGTTTATGGCTTTGGATAATCAATTGCATGTTCATTAGAAAAACTAGATCCAAAGCTATTAGGGTTTGCATGTACACTATAGGAATGATGTATTGCTCGAAACCCATCAATACTTACATATTATTTAAGTTTAGTTCTTTTGGATTTGAAGAAGCAGTATTTCTATAAGAATCCAAAAACACTTTTAAAACTCGTTTTGTTTTACACTTTCGTTAGAAAGTACACTTATATATATACTCAACCAGATAAACTCTTATAAAATATTTTTGATTATAAAGATACATTGTTTCAAAACCTATAGAACTCAACAACCATCTTTTGTTGATGTATCTAATGCATGTATTCTCAGGATTATCAACATGCAGGAAGAGTTTCCATAGAATACTTTCTGTCATTTCACTATTCCTTTGTAAAACGGAAAATTATTAGGTGTTTTTTGTGATGTTGTCTTATCCATCAACAATGTAATTTCTATTTGGGTAATAATAGAAGTTTGTATTTTTCTATTGTTCAATGTATGTTCAATGACGATGATCACTGATTTACGTCGCGCACCACATCGTTTCGGCCAACGGCTAGGGATGTGATAGATTTGTATCATAGCCCATTGGCTACAACAAACTAGTACTTTCTTAGGAAATAACAACTATAGCCTAGGGCTTACTCTCATAGGTTAGGTATATTTATTAAATGATAAATATAAAGTTATATATAGAAATACTCGAAGCCTCAAATAAGAATACAATGGAAGGTATTAGGTCAAACACCTTAGTTAAGTTTGTTGTACATGTGCCTAACCAAAACTAAACATATAATGATCACCTATATTTAATAGTGGTTAGACCGATGCACAAAAAGAACTTGGCCTCGGTAGTTGATAGACTAAAACGCTTCGAAATTCTAGAAAACTCGAGGAAGATCACTGTTCAAGACGCAAAGGAAAACACTTGGGAACTCTTGAAAATTTTGTTAAAGCCTTATAAATATCTGGTAATTATTTACTTTGAATCCTCGTGAAACTCTTGAAAGATCTAGTATGCTCAAGAATCCTATTAAAGTGATATTGTTAATTAACATATGATACTAATGGGTCACACTAACAGCAACCTGATATAATTGATTATTTATTAGCAATTAATTTTAATAAATCTTCAATAAACTCTTATAATTAAATTGAAAATTATTTATTTCATGTAAATAATAATTTTCATTAGCAAGTAACATTACATAATTCATATGGTATGAATTATTAAGTCATGTACAAGATTATGGACCATTAGGACTTTTTGTCTTCTACCAAAAGGTTAAGGTTTATATTTTATAAAAGAGTTTATAAAATTTTACAAACCTTTGACGTCTTTTTATTATAAAACATGGCTTGTTCTTTAGAGAACAAGTTACGGGATTTTACATATAATAATGAAAAGAATGCAGGGCTTAAAAGCACCCGGGGGGGGGGGGGGGGGGGGCAATTTGGTCTTAGGTGCATGATTGACTTAAAAGTGTTAAGTCCTTTTGATAAAGATTAAGCTTTATAGGAAAGGATTTGCTCTTTTTTCCCTTACTCTTGCATGATGGCCGAATCCATCACCTCCTATCTCATTCTCTCTAGTTTTGCTTTTGCATGAAGAAATACTTGCTTATCTTTTGCTCTCTTGAAGTTAATACTGGTTATGAACTTCAAGATTAAGAGTTATGGACTAGCATCTAAATCAAGTTGACAACTTGTTGGTGACTCAAAAATTCTCAATTTTCATCAACTTCCAAGTCTCCCAAGAGGACCCAAAGAACAACAAATGTTGTTATTTCGTCACTTTTTCTTTGGTTGTTGTTTAAATCTTTCAGTAACTTTCAAGATGATCCTTGATGGGTATAAAATGTTTATGTTATCTCGAAAAATAAAGTCTTCCATTTGCCATATTTTGTAGTTTTTAAACTTTTTTTGAACTAAAACCCAGCAACTCTAGTACTCATAAACATCATTCATGTATGATTTTATTGCAGAATGCTAATTACTCGACGATGATACTATATGTATGTTTCTATTACATATCTATGAATAACTACTTGCAGATTAGTATGAATTACGGCTTAGGTATTCAATCAATCTATTTTTCCCGATTTGAACCATCCAACTTATGTTTGAACCATCCATGTTCAAAAGAACGACACTTACACTTTCCCTTCATCTCTCGTAACCCTTTTGAAGGCGAAAACAGCTTAATCAGTGAAAACGCAAAACAAGAAAATTTTATGAAATTTTATCTAGTTTCCAAAACATCTTAATTCATGTTAATTATAACTCCAGAACATGATATATGATCAAAACATCGAGTAGTGGTCAAATTTATATGGAAGCATATTCTTCATGAATTTGCACTTTTGTCCCATTACTTTATAGTTTCCTTTTTACTCATTCTTCTGGTTGAATAACACCCTTTTGGGTGCAGTCACCTACACATAATATCCAACATAGTGCCATTCATGAATGAATCCATTGCAAATTAATGCATTTGTTACGATTGGAATAATATCGTTTGCACTTACAACAATATTTTTGCATGACTCATATGCATGAAAAAACAATGCCTCCTAAGAGGTCCACGAGCGGTTATCTAACATCGATACCACTACTACACATAACTTCAAATGAATTAATGATTGAACTACACGTGACTAACACATTGGCCGACTATGAAGCCAACAGGAACAATACCTCTAGATAAAGTAAAGTTGGAAGCATTATGTCACACCCCAAAACTGAGAACGGCGGAAACGTTCTGGGGCGGAGGACGTCATGTAAAGTATCACAACACAGTATAACAGTAAACAAGCAAACAACATCATCAATTGCATTAAATATATAGTTTTAATACAAGCGTGTTCTGTATAGTTATAGACACCAAAAATGTAAATCAAAATAATAAGATGAGTCTTGGATGCGCTCCATCTTCTCAAAAGCTGGCCTCGGTACCTGTCTACTGATGACCTGAGAATACAAGTTATTTTGAAAGAGTTTATCAGCATTAAAGCTGGTGAGTTCATAAGTATTTTAGTGTCGGTGTTTGTATCAAAATGTTTGAACACGATTTTGAAGTATGAGTTTGTAAACAATTCTAATAAAAGTATATGAATGTTTGTAAGTGTTCGTAAAAGTTTGAACCTCCTAGAAAATCCTATATTTTCTACTAAAAGTAGCCTTCTACCAAGGCATAACTGCTTTGAATGTTCGTTTATTGTAAAAGTGTGTAATTTTCCCAAGTGTAACTATCATTATCAAAATATAGTTTGTACATTAATGTTTAAGTGAAATGATCAGTAAATATATGTAAATGGTAAATTAATGTAGTACTGTAGTGTTGTATTATAGGAACTACTTCTGTACTAACTACCTTAAACCAGATTTATATCAAGGTATTATGTGATTAATTGTAGCATACTATCGACTATGAAACACGATAATGTAAGTCGTAAAAAGGTATGACGTTTAGCACCCGCAGACCTGCAGGTCCGGTTGTAGCTAGCAGCAAGGTGTAGGATAGTCAATCCAGTATAGATCTATACGCAAACTCACACTCTCCCTCCAAGAGACTCTGGCTACAACTCGGGCCATGACATTGAAGGCATGCTCCGATACAGTGGATCACATTTATGTTAATGTATTCATGTATATGTAATGTATTGTTACTCGTTCTAGTATCGTTGTTTTTGTTCTCTTCCTAGTATATTTGTATATGTTATTCTTCTAGTATAGTTGTATATGTTCTTCTTCTAGTATGGTTGTATATGTTCTCATAGTAATGTAATGTATATGTTCTCATAGTAATAAGTACTAACTCATGAATGAACTGACTCATTGTATATTTCATTGTTCTAGCAATAGTATTAGTATTATCCTGTGCTACCCCTATCGTAACTTACTAATGATGTAACCGGTACGTATGAATATGGGAGAACTTTTATGACTATATATGTACACATGATATATAACTAATATTTAAACGACCTTCGGACGGATACCCGATACCCCACCAGACCACATCTCAACGGCAAAAAGGAAATAAGGCGGGAAGGCCTTCCTAAGCCTTTTAAACATTGCTTATATAAATATACATACATTGACATGCAATTGATAAAAGTATAACAAACCTTAAGTAAATGTATTTGGTAAGTATAAGAATTTGTAAAACAGCTTGAAGCAAAACAGTTTGAACAGCAAGAAAATCATTAGTTTTGTAGTTATTAATCACATGTGATTGATGTAATAACTATAAGTATTCATCTTGTATCCCCCCATTAAAGCATTTAAAACTTTTAAAAGTATTTCAAAGGTTAGTTAAAGGGGTATGAACTCACTTGCAGTGAGTGGATTGGATTGAAGTGTCGGATACGGTGCTAGGTGACAAATGGAGACTTGTACACACGCACGAGCCTAGTTATCATATGATGAACATATATATATATATATATATATATATATATATATATATATATATATATATAACTAATTAGCCAATTTATAACTAATAAATTAAGTTGGGACACTCTAGAACATGAAAACACTTTGTTTCAAGTGTTAAAGATCACAAGGGTTGCATCCATGTGTTTGTAGGGAAAATCTAGAGTGTTTGGGGTTCAAGGGTAAACTCCTTTGGAGTTTACGGTTTTCATGACCATTACCCAAGGAGTTTACGGCAGTAAACTCAAGGGGTTACGGTCGTAAACTCTACACCTTATGACCATATGTTGTTTTGAGGTTTTACAAGTCCTTTGAAGCATTTCTACTTGGTGGCTAGGCCTTTGGAAGGGATTAGGGCATTATTACACTCCTTGGATCCAGTGATTTCCTGTCCAGAGCTCCTGAGGAAGGTATGAAGTCTTCACCTTTCTTCGTGTTTTGGATAGATCTCATATATATGGAGTTTTAGGGCTTTTTTTCCATCTTTTGTTTGGGGGTTTTGAATAGCATGAGTTATCAAAGAGTCTAGACCTCAGATCTAGACCTTGTAAGGTCCTTAGAGTCTAGGTGTCCCAACTTTATGCATCCATATGAGGGTTTTTGGGCTTAATCACTCATGAAGGGCTTGTATTAGCATTTTGGAGCAATAACATCATGCATAAACATAAAGATCGAAGCTTTACATTCTTTTTGGGCCTTGAGATGGCAGATCTAATGTTTGGAGTGATAGATCTGTTTGAAATCATCTGAATGAGGAATCAGATCAAAGAGAGAAGAATAAATTTTGGTTGCTTAGATTCGAGAATCGAGTATTTATTGAGGTAACTACCCTATGTGTAGGAAGTGGCTAGTTCGAGATTTGAGTACGGGGATGCATGCTTGCTGTCGAGGTGAGTCTTCTCACTATACTTTACCATGAGTGGTATTTTGTGTGATATAGATTTCTTATGTGCTTATCTGTGTATCGTGATATCCTTCATTATTTCTTTGTGATTCATGTTGTGTATTTCTTAGAGTTTACAGAGTTAGGACTAGAGGTTCCACAGAGTTAGGAGCAAAGGATCCATCAGAGTTGTGGGACTGGAGGGTCCCACTGAGACACATGGACTAGAGGGTCATACAGAATTATAGCCTCGTGTGGCTAATGTGTTGTATGTGGTCTTTTGGGGAACTCACTAAGCTTCATGCTTACCGTGTTATGTGTTATGTGTTTCAGGTTTCTCAGAATCACGGGAAGGCACCGGCTTGATTGTACATACACTAGTGAAAGAGTTATCTTTTGAAGATCCTGGATTTTAATCAAACAAGTATGGAATTATGATTTGTAAATTGAATAAATGAGATTTATATGAAATATATTATGAGAAATATGCGATTTTAAATGAAAATTTTATTTGAAAATTTACGGTGTTACAATATAGGTAAGGTTGGTGGGTCTGGTCGGTAAAGTAATGATGAGGATCCGAACACAAAATGGGTCGCATTAAATGGTAAAGAAGTTTACGGGGGCTAAGTTGACTTGGGAGGTGAAAAATGAGGTTGTTTGTGGCTAAAAATGGAAAACACAACCGTCGAGTTGATGGCTGCGATTATGGGGGCTTGAAATCGTGTCACGAGAATCGAGGAAGATAGGATAGAGATCTTCCAAAAAAGTAACCGTTGAGAGAAAAACGTTTCACATTATTATCCTTTAGACTTTCGGATAAGCTATTCCGGACATGGTGTGTTCCGGAGGGTAAAGAGTTGCATTCCGGAACATACTTGTTTTGAAAAAGGGTTTCGGAACAAGATATAATCCGAAGTGAGTTTTAGTTCCAGAGTCAAAATTTAGTGTGCTGAAAAGGTTTGTGATTCTGGAACAAAAGTTCAGTTTGATTCGAAAGGGTTGGTGAGTTTAGAGCAAAAATTCCGGAATAGTGATTTTCAAAAATTTCCAGAGTGAAATTTTAGAAAAGCTTTCGGAGTTGATTTTGAAATTCCTGAGTGCAGAACATAGTACCTTTCGAGAGTGGAATTTTGGGATGCCATTATGAAGTATATTCCGTGATAACAGTTCGAATTCAAGGTCAATGTGGGTTTAAAACAACAATCAATCAGAATAAACTGTACAACTTAAAAACTTAAGTGATGGTGTGACAACCCAAGTTGTCCCGTTACATTTCCCCGTTACCGTTAACGGAATATTCCACTGTATAAAAGTTCCGTTAAATAGAGGGCATCAATTTAATAAGCATTCCATTTGGTTACCTTTAACATGCCGTTAAGTCGTGATAAAAGGGAATAAAAACACAAGACACACATTTTCATTCATTTAGAAAATGCCAAGTTTTATTATTGCGACCACTAAATCGGGTGCGACCAAAAGCCCCGTTTAGCGGCAGTATCGGGTAAAATTCCACTAAGCCCCGACTGTGAAACCTATATATGGGTGAGTGGAGTCCATTGGAGACTTTTTACACTCTCTCTCTATACTCTCTCTCTAGGCCCGTTTTCGCCCCGAATTCGCAACCAAACGCTTCCAAATTGTAAGTCCGCTTACCCTAACTTATTCTAAGCGTATTGATTTATGGTTATAGCCCAAAAGTCATCCAAGAAGGCATAAGATAAGGAGTTTACGGCCCAGGAACATTCTAGGGTCGTAAACCCCTAAAAAGGTGTTAAAAATGCCTTTAAACTTGACCATGAGCTTAGAAACTATTAGGGGATATAGCCTAGGGGTGTTTAAACACTAAAATGCATGGATTTAGGACTCAAAGAAGAGTTTACGGCCCAAGCACATGCTTAGGCCGTAAACTCCACAAGTTAGGGTCCCAAATGTGCACCAAACTCATCCTAGGGCTTATTACATATTTTAGGGACTTATTCCTTTGAGTTTAGGACACTAGAACACTCCAAAATGAATTAAAGAAAGGAGTTTACGGCCCATGAATAGTCAAGGCCGTAAACTCCCTAAATCATGCCCAAAAGTGTGATTTCTGCCCCCCTAATGGCCTTAGACATTTACCATAAAATGCTAGAATGGAATTAAAGGCTTAAACACAAGAAAAATGAGACATTTCTTGGAGTTTACGGCCCAAGCATATCTAGGCCGTAAACTCCCCAAAAACCCCCTCAAATGTTAGTTTTAATCCTCCAAAATAGCATCACACTTCATTTGAAATCACTAGAAAGGCATTAGAGGCTTGAAACTTCACTAAACTCAAAGATTGAGAGTTTACGGCCGTAAACTCCCTTGGGAGAGTTCTTAGGCCGTAAACTCCTATAAAATACCTTTAGAAGCCTCAAATCCAATCATGCCTTTGATGAAAAGTGCTTAGAATAAATCAAGGAACAAGCTAGAAGCATCAAAACCCCAAGAAATTGACCTTGGGAGTTTACGGCCGTAAACTCCTTGTTTGGTCCATATTGATGCTTTAAACCCCTTTACACCCTTGATACTTGAGCATAGCAAAGTCCCACAGCTGATAGGAGACCCTTAGCACCCTTAAACGCTACCCGGGACCCCAAACACTCAACCAAAAGTGTTTTCCACTCCTTTGAGTGTGTATCATTGTTTAATTAGTATATTATATGCTAATTGTATGTGAACATATGTTATCATATGTTAAAATAGGTCCTTGTGTGTGTTCAAGTCTTTGTGTGACCCCGAACGCCCAAACGGCACTTCCGTCGGACCTACTTACACCAGGTGAGTTCATACCCCTGAATGAACCTTTATAATGCTTTTAAATGTTTTCATAGGGGGGGGGGATTACAAGTTAAACATGCCAGTTATCATATCAATCACATGTGATTGATAACCCGCATGCACAAGATTTTACCACTGTACACTGTTTTACCGAGTAGGACACTATAAATGGCTTTCAAAAAGGGTTTTTAAATTGTTCAAGTTCTTACTTTCATAGCTTATCAAAGACTCATTTCAACTGATTTATAAAAGATTCTCAAAGATTTCTAAAGATTTTCACACCTATTTTATCAAAGAATACAAATGCGATTTTCTTGAGTAACGAGATCTTTAAGGGTTTTCATGAATACTTATAATTGTTAGATACCACTGCTTCGCTTATACTTATTTTATGCTCCTACTCTGTAATGTTTTTGCTTGTACCTGAAGTCACTTATACCTGATAACTCTTATACTTATTTACCCTCTTACTTCGTGATACGATTCTACTTCGCTTGTATTTGAGATCGACTTTACTTCACTTATACTTGATACGCTCTTACTTCACTTGTGGTCATATCTACTTCGCGATGCGCCTATACTTATTCGACACTTATACTTCACTTGCGACCGCTCTTGCTTCACTTATTAGACACTCCTACTTCACGAGAATCACTTTCACTTGATACCCACTTAGTCATAGTTAGATGCATGTCCGTACTTATATAGGTATATATATAAGTAATGACTGAAAGACTTAGGAAGGCTCATCGGCCCTATTTCCTTTTCTTCGTTGAGATGTGGTCTGGTGGGATCGGGTAGCCGTCCGAAGGTCGTTTGGTCCATTAGTTAAATACTATGTATATGAGTATGGACATATAGGGAATCCTCTAGTCAAGTCAATTAAGAGTCTCTTCTTCTATTCTACACTCACTTTAGAAACACACTACCCACTGCTTGGAAGTCTCTACCGCTAGAATATCACTTGTGTTAGAAACCCACTCCTCTCAAGAAACACACTATTCTCTATTTGGGATGCATCTTCGGGACGCGGCCTTCTCCGTCGTCTAGTTGGTAACCAGAGTCTCCTGTAGGGAGAGCGGACATTGTGTGTATAGGCCTATACGGGATTGACAACCCCGCACCCTGACTGCTAGCTACAGTCCACGGCCCACCAAGCCAAGGGGTGACAAATGTCATATTATATAGATGCTGTATGGTGTCTGGAACTCTAGTCAGTATGGTTACGAGTATCCTGGGTTGCCTTATAATTCATGGCTTTAAGGTAAAGGTATTTTCGTCAGCAATTTACACTGTATGCTGATGTCACTCTTCAGAGTCACTCTGTTTCGACCTTGCTAGCTGTATCTTTCATTTGATACTGTCTGGGGTCTATAGTCTCTGTTTCGACCTTGCTAGCTGTATCTTTCATTTGATACTGTCTGGGGTCTATAGTCTCTGTTTCGACCTTGCTAGCTGTATCTTTCATTTGATACTGTCTGGGGTCTATAGTCTCTGTTTCGACCTTCTAGCTGTATCTTTCAATTGATACTGTCTGGGGTCCGTAGTCTTTGTTCTGACCTTGTGAGAGATACCTTTCATTTGGTATCGTCTTCGGTCTATATTTACTGTTTTAGACCTTACCAGTTGTACCTTTCGTTTGGTACCTTCTGGGGTCTATGTCTCCCCTTTGTTAGACTGAACCAGGCGTGTCGTCAGTTCGATACCCTCCTGGAGTCTATGATTCTTTGCCTTAGTCAGCAGTTCTCACTGCTGAGGCATATGTTATTCCCTGATGTCTCCTGCTTTCTTAAATAATCAAATTCAGTATTTTGATAACAATGTCAGTTAAGGGAAAACTACCTCTTACCACAATGCACTGAAACAGTCTTGGTAGAAGGCTGCTTTATTTAAAGAAAATATAGGATTTTCTGGAAAGGACACTGAAGCACTGAAAGCACTTACACTACTACTTATTAAAGTTATTTGATTAAATAACACTAAATGCTTATGAACTCACCAGCATTTGTAAAAATGCTGATACTCGCTTTTCAAATAACTTGTAATCTCAGGTAAGCAAATTAGACAGGTACATCCCCGGAGCTGCTGATGAAGATGGCCTAAGTACCTTGCTGCACTTTATATATGTTGCTTGTATTACTTTGATATTATGTAATGTAACCATGTAAAATTATTACTATTAATGCAATGTTTTGTTGTACTTTGATTACTATATGCATGTGTTGTGATACTTGACATGACGTCATCCACCCCAGAACGTTTCCGCCGTTCCGGTTTTGGGGTGTGACAGATTGGTATCAGAGCATTGTTTATAGTGAGCTAAGTATATCAATTCATAAAAGATATACAGCCTATAAATGCAATGGGATAAAACACTCTGACCAAGAATTATACTTTAAAATATAACCATATTTTACCAAAGTATAATAACATCCAGAATCTAAGCGCTCGAACAAAAGTATCACAAGAAGGACCATAATAAAAGTCTTCGGATGTTGAGCACTACAGTCAAACCTGGGCAGTTATGTAATCGTAAGCTGGGATAAATGTAACCTGATCAACTACATTTATCCGAGATGCGATGAACGTGTGCTCGGGAGTGATAGTGGTGTGCAGCAGATCTGAAACTTACCAAATAGGAATTCTAGAGCCAAACATAAAGTTAAAATACTATAGGAGTATTTTAGAACGCTAAAAGATCCGCACTAATCTCAGAATCATAATCAGAAGATAAGACTCAATCAAGAATTAAAATACCATGGGGGTATTTTAGAATCTATAAACAACCTTGCGTGAATAATTAAAAAGATCCTTATCGATATACCTACAACTACAGAGGGTGTACTTCCAAGATCTTATATAATAAAGACCCCATAGGCTAAGAAGGTGTGGTTTCGCTCTGTTTCCTTTTCCTCGTTGGGATGTGGTCCTAGAGTAGTATCACATATTCGAAGGCCTATCGGATCTAAGCTATATAGGATTTGTATACCCTGTGTAATCGTAGCAGGACTCGATATGGATCATACAGTGAAATGTTAATAATCCCTTAGGATTCCTTAGACATTTCCATTCTCGCGCGAACCCTGTAGAAAAACCCTATCCACTTCAGTGCTTGACAGAAGAGTTGATTTCGACCCCGATGAGATTCATTGAGAAGATTTCCTGTTCGGAAGTGAATGAACCGGGTCAGGACTATCGAATACACCAAGTGCCCATATTCTCTTAGGGACAGTGGTGAGAGATTCGCCTAAACTTCGGAGATCCCTAGTCATCCATCATGAAGTGATGACACCCATAGTTGGAATCAGAAGGAAGGCGGAGTAGAAAGTCGATATGTCCATACAAGAAGAGAACCCTAGGAAACTACCCGAAGGAAGCCAACGCCGATTCCAGCCAAAGATACGAGGCAGACCGAGGGAGCTAGTACATAGAACCCGGGAATTGTCTTTTCCTCGTATTCGCCACGATAATTCACCCTTAAAAATGATGCAGTTTAGTGAGTTAGTGGTTACACTACTCACGCTATGTGTTAGGTAAATCGTCGTTTCCCGTTGCCAGATACACGATTAGGGCGGATCCCCACATCTCTATTGAGAAAATTTTAGCCATCTGCCCTTGTGAGCTTCCCTTTCCACGATTTCGTTCCGAACCGTTCTCATTTCTCTCCAGGCCGGAGAGTGAAACCTTTCCATGTATAAAAGTAACTTAGTAGGAACGACCCGCATCTTATGACCTTTTTCCGATACTCATACTCTTACCTTGATTTCCAGGACTACATCATAGGGATGTAGGTCAACGTTCAAGCAACTAGTACCCGAGGCACGGGAAAAATTTATGCCTAATGCGTTTAGGACAGAAATGTCCAGGGTTAACCATCATCTCTCATTGCCTTGTATTCCTCTCCGTGTAGGGAAAAACCATGCCACCGAAGAAGCGTAACCAATCCGCAAGTAAGAAACCTGCCCTCTTATTCGATGAAGCTACGTTCCAAGCTGCAGTCTCAGCAGCCGTAGCAGCTGTCATGGCTCACCTGAATGCTAACAACGCCAATGTTAGCAAGGGCCCTGTCGGGATTTCTAATTCTGGCAATGGACGGCAGCAACCCACTCTTCCCCACTCAGCCACCCAAGAACCTCCACTTAACCCGCTAAAGAGAAAATTCAAGATAGAGGAGGGAAGTACCTCGGCTCCAGGACCTTCCGAAGGGCAACGAGCTGAAGCGGTCGATACCCCTGTAAATCCATCCCTCCCGACCTCAAGAAGACCATACCTAGGAGACCTTCCCCACTGCAGCAAGTGCAGCTACCATCATCATGGTACCTGCCGGGAACTTTATTGTGCTAGGTGCCACATGCTGGGGCATACTGCTCGTGTCTGCAGAACCCCGGTTGAGCTCATTACACCAACCACCAATGTGGTGACCTGTATGGTTTGCCACCTATGTGGTAGAATGGGACACTCTAAGAGGGACTGCCCAACTAAAGAGAAAGACAAAGACACAAAAGGAGCCTGACACTACTGCTTAGGAAGAAGCAGCAAAGAAACTCGTTGGATTTTTGGTACGTCTCTCGATCCCGGATAACTAAGCTAAGAAAACAATAAAAGACTAATTCAAGTATAAATTCTTTCCAGTAAGGCGAAAGTCGCAGCACAGTTATGAAATTTAAAATTCATTAGGTAAAACTATAATGGCTAAACATATACGTTATGGCCATGTATATTTAGGATGGATAGACCTAGAGTGAACGAATGCCGCCTCATTTCCTGTTCCTCGTTTGGTTGTGGATTTAGGGCGGGGTCGCTCAGTCAACAGTCCTCCCCACCTTAAATATACATGACTAGTATATGTGAGGCGATTGTAGAAATGCCTTGTGAGAATTCGTTCATGAAAAGATACTCTATTCGGAAACACTTAGAACTCTCTATAGTTCCGCGTCAACTCTATTGGTCCAAGCATCCGCGGTAGCGATATATGGGACGAAACCCGAGACGCCTGGAACTTGTGTGCCTGTTCGGCACATGACTCTATCGATCTTCACTTTATATCATGTCGGAGTGTGCCAACTTCGACGACTCTATTGATCATGGCTTGACTTCGTGCAACCATGTGTACATTCTTAGTGCTGTGAGCTTTCTCCATGGCCATATCGGCAAATGAAGGTTCATCCAAACCCGAACCTAACACAAATAATCACATCTAATGCAATTCGTCAACCATCCCTCTTATCTCAAACATTCCAAAGTACTCAAGTGAGGGTACCCCACGCCGTCGATCGACCCCTCGTGGTCAAATGAACACCAAAGTGAAAGGCACTGCAAATACCTCAGAAAACGGCAACCATCCAAGGCATACTCCGTTGAGTTCCCTGGGTGACCCTCCGCACCTCACACATAAGGTTCGTGAACCCAGAGAATAGAACTCATGAGGCAGGCCACTATGCCTTTGATGAAAAGTGCTTAGAATAAATCAAGGAACAAGCTAGAAGCATCAAAACCCCAAGAAATTGACCTTGGGAGTTTACGGCCGTAAACTCCCTTAGGTTGGGCCGTAAACTCCTTTTTTGGTCCATATTGATGCTTTAAACCCCTTTACACCCTTGATACTTGAGCATAGCAAAGTCCCACAGCTGATAGGAGACCCTTAGCACCCTTAAACGCTACCCGGGACCCCAAACACTCAACCAAAAGTGTTTTCCACTCCTTTGAGTGTGTATCATTGTTTAATTAGTATATTATATGCTAATTGTATGTGAACATATGTTATCATATGTTAAAATAGGTCCTTGTGTGTGTTCAAGTCTTTGTGTGACCCCGAACGCCCAAACGGCACTTCCGTCGGACCTACTTACACCAGGTGAGTTCATACCCCTGAATGAACCTTTATAATGCTTTTAAATGTTTTCATAGGGGGGGGGGGGGATTACAAGTTAAACATGCCAGTTATCATATCAATCACATGTGATTGATAACCCGCATGCACAAGATTTTACCACTGTACACTGTTTTACCGAGTAGGACACTATAAATGGCTTTCAAAAAGGGTTTTTAAATTGTTCAAGTTCTTACTTTCATAGCTTATCAAAGACTCATTTCAACTGATTTATAAAAGATTCTCAAAGATTTCTAAAGATTTTCACACCTATTTTATCAAAGAATACAAATGCGATTTTCTTGAGTAACGAGATCTTTAAGGGTTTTCATGAATACTTATAATTGTTAGATACCACTGCTTCGCTTATACTTATTTTATGCTCCTACTCTGTAATGTTTTTGCTTGTACCTGAAGTCACTTATACCTGATAACTCTTATACTTATTTACCCTCTTACTTCGTGATACGATTCTACTTCGCTTGTATTTGAGATCGACTTTACTTCACTTATACTTGATACGCTCTTACTTCACTTGTGGTCATATCTACTTCGCGATGCGCCTATACTTATTCGACACTTATACTTCACTTGCGACCGCTCTTGCTTCACTTATTAGACACTCCTACTTCACGAGAATCACTTTCACTTGATACCCACTTAGTCATAGTTAGATGCATGTCCGTACTTATATAGGTATATATATAAGTAATGGCTGAAAGACTTAGGAAGGCTCATCGGCCCTATTTCCTTTTCTTCGTTGAGATGTGGTCTGGTGGGATCGGGTAGCCGTCCGAAGGTCGTTTGGTCCATTAGTTAAATACTATGTATATGAGTATGGACATATAGGGAATCCTCTAGTCAAGTCAATTAAGAGTCTCTTCTTCTATTCTACACTCACTTTAGAAACATACTACCCACTGCTTGGAAGTCTCTACCGCTAGAATATCACTTGTGTTAGAAACCCACTCCTCTCAAGAAACACACTATTCTCTATTTGGGATGCATCTTCGGGACGCGGCCTTCTCCGTCGTCTAGTTGGTAACCAGAGTCTCCTGTAGGGAGAGCGGACATTGTGTGTATAGGCCTATACGGGATTGACAACCCCGCACCCTGACTGCTAGCTACAGTTCACGGCCCACCAAGCCAAGGGGTGACAAATGTCATATTATATAGATGCTGTATGGTGTCTGGAACTCTAGTCAGTATGGTTACGAGTATCCTGGGTTGCCTTATAATTCATGGCTTTAAGGTAAAGGTATTTTCGTCAGCAATTTACACTGTATGCTGATGTCACTCTTCAGAGTCACTCTGTTTCGACCTTGCTAGCTGTATCTTTCATTTGATACTGTCTGGGGTCTATAGTCTCTGTTTCGACCTTGCTAGCTGTATCTTTCATTTGATACTGTCTGGGGTCTATAGTCTCTGTTTCGACCTTGCTAGCTGTATCTTTCATTTGATACTGTCTGGGGTCTATAGTCTCTGTTTCGACCTTGCTAGCTGTATCTTTCAATTGATACTGTCTGGGGTCTGTAGTCTTTGTTCTGACCTTGTGAGAGATACCTTTCATTTGGTATCGTCTTCGGTCTATATTTACTGTTTTAGACCTTACCAGTTGTACCTTTCGTTTGGTACCTTCTGGGGTCTATGTCTCCCCTTTGTTAGACTGAACCAGGCGTGTCGTCAGTTCGATACCCTCCTGGAGTCTATGATTCTTTGCCTTAGTCAGCAGTTCTCACTGCTGAGGCATATGTTATTCCCTGATGTCTCCTGCTTTCTTAAATAATCAAATTCAGTATTTTGATAACAATGTCAGTTAAGGGAAAACTACCTCTTACCACAATGCACTGAAACAGTCTTGGTAGAAGGCTGCTTTATTTAAAGAAAATATAGGATTTTCTGGAAAGGACACTGAAGCACTGAAAGCACTTACACTACTACTTATTAAAGTTATTTGATTAAATAACACTAAATGCTTATGAACTCACCAGCATTTGTAAAAATGCTGATACTCGCTTTTCAAATAACTTGTAATCTCAGGTAAGCAAATTAGACAGGTACATCCCCGGAGCTGCTGATGAAGATGGCCTAAGTACCTTGCTGCACTTTATATATGTTGCTTGTATTACTTTGATATTATGTAATGTAACCATGTAAAATTATTACTATTAATGCAATGTTTTGTTGTACTTTGATTACTATATGCATGTGTTGTGATACTTGACATGACGTCATCCACCCCAGAACGTTTCCGCCGTTCCGGTTTTGGGGTGTGACAGATGGTCAGAAATAAAGATAAGTAAAATGATCCTATGTATTCCAAGAAAAAGTAGTTCCGAGATGAAAATAGTTTGAGATCGGAACTAGATTTCTTCCAAATACGTCTATCAAATATAACAAGTCTCTTGAAGGAACTGAGGATCTGGTATCATCATACTCATCGTGTTTAGAAAACCATTGAATTTGGTTTCGTCTAATTCCTTGGTAAAGACATCAACAACCTCATCGTCAGATGGAACAAAAATGAGTTCAATGTTACCATTAAGTACGTGATCTTTTACGAAATGGTACCTTATATCGATGTGCTTAGTCATTGAGTGATGAATTGGATTCTGGGAAATCATAATAGCACTTTGAGAGTTACAATAGATAGGAATACGTTGAAAATGGTAACCATAGTGCAAGAGTTGAGATTTCATCCACAGAACCTGAGATGTGCAGCTGGCAGCAACGATGTATTCTGCTTCGGCTGTAGATAGTGCAATGCAGTTCTGTTTCTTGGATGACCAACTAACCAAACGACCTCCTAAGAATTAACAACCACCTGAAGTTCTTTTCCTATCAAGTTGAAGACCACCGTAGTTCAAATCTAAATATGCTTGAAGAAGGAAGCTTTCATTTTTTGAGTACCAAATTCCGAGATTCTTTGTGCCTTTAAGGTATCGGAAGATTTGTTTCACAGCCAAGAGATATGACATCTTTGGGTTGAATTGAAATCTAGCACATAAACATGTTGAGAACATGATATCCGGATGACTTGTTGTGAGATAGAGTAGGGATACAATCATTCCTCAATATTTCTTTTTGCCAACTGAAACAACTGAAGGGTCGGGAAAGATCTTGTATCCGAAGCCCATTGGTAGTTTGGCTGAGGTACAGGTGTCCATTGAGTATTTTTTGAGGAGTTCCAAAATGTACTTCTCTTGGTGAATGAAGATTCCTCTATTAGTCTGTTTGACTTGAAGGCCAAGAAAGAAGTTTAACTCCCGATGCATGCTCATTTGGAATCGATTGATCATCACTTTAGCAAAGTCAGCAACCATAGATGAATCCGTAGACCCAAAAATGATGTCATCCACATAAATTTGTACCAACATAAGATGTTTTCCATTTGATCTTCGAAATAGAGTGAGATCTAGAATTCCTCTTTGAAAACCAGAGCGCTTGAGAAAATCAGTGAGGGTCTCGTACTATGCCCAAGGAGCCTGCTTAAGTCCGTAGACAGCCTTCCGGAGTTTGTAACAGTGGTTCCGAAAGGAAGGATTAACAAAACCGGGGGGCTGTTGAAGATATACTTCAGTATCAAGTTCACCATTAAGAAAGACACTCTTAACATCCATTTGGTAAACTTTGAATCCTTTATGAGCAGCATAAGCAAGAAAGATTCTGATGGCTTCAAGACGTGCAACAGGAGCAAAAGTCTCATTGTAGTCGAGCCCTTCGATCTGAGTAAATCCTTTTGCCACCAACCTTGCTTTATTTCGAATAATAACTCCAACGTCATCTAGCATGTTGCGAAATACCCATCTCGTACCGAAAATGGGATGATTGTGACGAGAAGGCACAAGGGTCCAAACTTCATTTCGGTCAAATTCTGTCAATTCTTCTTGCATGGCTATAATCTAGTCAGCATGCTCCAATGCTTCCTTGATGGATTTGAGTTCAACCCTGGATATAAATGTTGAAAAATGGCATTCATTTTGGATATTTACAGCAGAACGAGCCTGTACACCAACATTTGGGTTACCAATTACTTGGTTCGGAGGATGATCCTTTGTCCAAACATGTAATCGTGGTAGTTCTTGTGCAGCCCTCGATCCTATATCAATAGTGTAATTGATTTGCTCCCCCTGAATAATTTGAATGTGAGGATAATGCTCCCCCTGAACTTCTGAACCAGAGAGATTGACATCATCATCAGAAGGTAACTCAAAAAAGTTTTCATTTTCATCATTGTTGAGAGGATTGGAATTATCGAAATCAGCAACTGCATCTTGGAAACCATCCACATTTGATTCAAGAGAGGGATGAGTATTCTCCCCCTCAACCAGAGAAGGTTGAAATGCTTCGGAATCAAATGGAGGGAGGCTTGGGATTTGACCGGAGACATTATGTGAGATGGAAGCTTCCGAAGTATGGATTGGAATAAGAGTTGGTCTTGATCGAGATTCCGAATCAAGAGTAGTTTCGGAAGGACCAAAGAATGTTTCAAAATCAACTTCAAGGATTGTTTGGGGGTTCGAACATCCTGGCGGAGGAGCATCGGACTCCATAATGTGAGTTGTAATGTAAGTTGGGCCAGAATTCCGAACGAAGTTTTCATCGAAAGTAACATTAAAGCTTTCTTCCAGAACACGAGTTCTCCGGTTAAGAACTCTGTAAGCTTTTGATTTTGATGAGTACCCAAGGAAGATGGCTTCATCAGCTTTAGGTTGGAACTTGGTAAGCTGATCACGGTTGTTCTTGATGAAGCACCTGGATCCGAAAACATGCAAAAACAACATTGTTGGCTTCCGACCATTTATTTCTTCGTACAGTGTCATGTTGAGGCGTCGATTGATGATACTTCGATTTTGAGTGAAGCAGGCAGTAGACACGACATCAGCCCAAAGATAGAGTGGTAGGTTTGCAAAATTCAGCATAGATCGAGCAGCATCAACGAGAGTTCTATTACGTCTTTTGACTACACCGTTTTGTTGTGGAGTATAGGGGGCTGAGAAGTTGTGGGAAATTCCTTTTGCTGTGAGAAACTTTTCAATGGTGGAATTAGTGAACTCCGATCCATTATCACTTTGGATTCTCCTGACTGGGAGTTTGATAAGAACTTATATTCCTTTAACAAAATTTATGAGCTCTGAGGCTGTTTCGAATTTCAGCCTTAGGATAAAACCCAAGTGAACCGGGTAAAATCATCGACAATCACAAGAATGTATTTCTTATGATGAAGACTTTCAACCGTAGATGGTCCACAAAGATCGATATCTAGAAGCTCCTATGGTTTCAAAATGGATTTTTCGATGATAACAGGATGACCTTTCATCGATTGCTTACCACACTCACACGCAACACACAAATGATCTTTTTCGAATTTGAGGAGAGGTAAACCTCTCACCATTTCAACAGATACGAGATCATTAATGTACCGAAAGTTTAGATGAGTGAGCCTTCAGTGTCATATCCAACTGATGTCAGGAACAACTTTGGAGAGAAGGCAGAGTTGTGGTTTGACAATAATCATGTTGATGTCAATTGGGTACATATTCTTGTTGCGAAGCGACTTGATTAAGCACTCTGTTCGATCTTCGGTCATTACATAGCTTTACTTCTTGCAAAATTCCACACGTCGAGAGTTGGAGTTGTTGCCATATATCACATAATCAACATTTAGAGAAAGCTTTAAGTCTCGTAGAAAATCTTTTTGCCTCGACATGTGCATGGAGCAAGCACTATCAATATATCATATTGTATTTTGCTCTGAAGCATAAAGTGCCTGCAAAATTAGTGAGTAATGGAGTTTTTAGGCTCCGAATTAGACTTTGGGACGTAGGCATGAGATTTAGACTTTGATGGTGACTTTGGAACAACTTTGTGTTTTTGGGTGATATTCTTTGAAGTTTTTGGAAACAGACAGAAGGTCAATGTCTTTTCATTTATCCAGTAGTCATATTCTATGACTTGAGGGTTCCGAACAGTCTTCTTTGGACTTATGACTTCCAGAGTGTGGGTAACATTTGTAACCTCTGGAATTGACTTTTCATTAATGGAAGTTTTGGCTTTCCACACAAGATTTTGAAAAAGATGTTTTCCCTACATTTTTGGGTTTGCTCGATGACATGTTGGTTTTAGAAGGATTTGGTTTAAAAATTGTCCCATCAGATTTTGCAATAAAAACAGATGAAACAGTTCGAGGAAAGGTGTTTTGGACTGTGTTGACATTCACACGAGATTTAGGCCAAGTAGAATCGTCTACTTTCTTGGGTTCTATGCGACTGGGAGATTCAGAAGGTCTTTTGAGAATCTTAGTGGGAGGAAAAGAGTTTTGACAGTGAGGTAATGCATGTGAATTCCAAGACGCACTTGGTTTGGAGTTTTCAATGAACGTGGAATTTAGTCTAGTTTTGACTACTTTCTTATGTGCATTTTGAGCTTCTACTTTGGGATCTACAACATCCTTCCTATTCAACATTGGTTTTCTTTTAGTGGGAGGTAAGGATTTTGAGGGTTGCCCTGCGGATGCATCGCTAAATTTAGGAGTAATGGAAACCAACTTAGTTTTTGAGACCACTAAGGAATCCGATTCGCAAGAATCAGAGGAGACACAACTTGATTTTCAACTTTATCATCTAAGGATGCCTATACAAACTCAGAGGTGTCCGCTTCAGTTGCCAAGGAAGGAATTTCTTCAGCTACACAGTTGTTTGTGTGATTACTCATAGGAACATAATCTACGCAATTTGGAAGACTATAATCAAATTTTGTGGTCTGATTCAAGTCCATGTTAGTCAGAGGCGGAAGTGGCGTGAAATCAGGACACTTGACAACAATTGGTTTAAACTCAGGAATTAATGACTTGAAATGGTTTGAAGTCTCTAAAAGTGGTGACAAGGGAGAAACGTGGGTGTCTGAATGTTTAATATTCGAAACTTCTCCCATGAATGTGAAATTTTGTAACTCCTTCAGGGGACTAGCAATTGGTTTCAGAAACCCGCTTCCGAGACCAGGTACTTTAGACCATGGGTGATGAAAATTATGAGTCATCCGAAGGTCTGCTTCAAGCATGTATACAGAATTATGCAAAGCATCTATCTTGGCATTTAGATGTTTATTATCAGAAATCAAATATATCGTTCGGAATAGGTGATTTCACATTTATCTTTAAAAATGATACATTCATCACTTAACATTAAAAGTTCACGCTCTAAAGACTCGATTTTCAACTTTTTATCCTCGAAACGTAACCTAAGACGATTTAACTCACACTCCTTCTTCTCACTTGCGTCTATGGCAGACTCATAGGCTTTATAGATGGTGTTCATATCTATTTGAATTTGGGTCAGATAAGGTTCACAGAGAGACAAGTCAAAGTTATTATCAGAGATCATAGATTTTACCTGCTGAACAATGCTTCGTCTTGGTGGATCATTGGTTTCCATGTAGCAATAGTGAGGTTCAACAACATCATCTTCATCTTCTGATCCTGAAGACCAATACCCTTCGTCATATTCAATGGTTTGTCTTGCCATCAGAAACATGTTTCTTCCAGTTACCATGTCATCATCATCCCCGGATGACCAATATCCTTCAACATCTCTTGAAACCGTTTTAACAAAGGCTTTTTCTCTTTCAACCATCTCTTAGGTCTTTTGGACGTAGTATGCATAATCCTTATTTTTAGTTTCTGCGGAGCATCAGCCAGACAATCTTTAGCAAAATGGTTTGCATGTCCACACTTATAACACACAATTTTTGGTTTGTCTGATTTGGAGCTCTGAGAGGGTTCTGAAGTAGAGTTTGGTTTGTATGCAGGAGGATTTTCTGAAGAGTGTTTAGGTTTCGGAGCTGAATATGGTTGAGGATTGTTCTGGTAAGGAGCATGGAATCAATTTTGGTATGGTTTGTAGGAGGAATTGAAAGGACGTTTGTACTTCATTTAGAGTAAAGCAAACTCCTGCTGATAACGGAGTTCAGAGTCCTTGGCTTTGGAATCATCAATAGGATAACTTTGTGGAGATAAGGTAGGTGCATATGTTTGAATAGATGGAACATGGGTTTGAAAGGATCCGAAGTAGATGAGTTCGGAATAGTTGATTCAAAAGAGCTGACAAGGGAAAAAGGACCTCTAGAGAGTTCCCTTATGGTTTGAGCAACATTTGACTCATGTCCTTGAAGTTCATCAAAAAGTTGATAAAGCTTCAACTTTTTCAAAGAACCATTGCTTTGAAGACAAGATTTTTCATTTCCTTATCCTTTGCCAAGACTGTTTATGAATTTGAGATTGTACTCCACGGGAGTTCGGACAATCCCATGAGCAGTCATGTTATTCACCACAATACGATAATGGTTGGAGGCAGAGGCCACTAATTCACTAGGAGTGGTGGTGAAGGTGTCAAAGTCGTTGACAACTGAGGTGAGGCGCTTGTCTTTCATGTTTTCTGAACCTTCAATCAGATCCTGAAGAGTGTCCCAAATCTCTTTGGCTGATTTGCAAAGCTTGATGTGTTCAATGAGTGACGGTGGAACACCAAACACCATTTCAGAGAAAGAAACTTGATCAGCATGAAGCTTCTCGATATCATCTGCATTTAGAGGAGCTGGGCGAGTTTCATCTTCACACATGAGCTGAGCAGCTGCATCCCTTACAACAGTTCTGACAGGAACATGTGGACCATTTGTGACGGATCTCCAGATTTCTTCACCTTAATCTTTGGCCAGTAAAAACCTTTCCATTCTAACTTTCTAATGATCATATTCTTCCACAGCTAGTAATGGGGCACGTGTAGGGCCACCCACACTATTTGCGATTTGCATTGAAATCATTTGTTGAGGATTAGAAGCAGCCAATGAAGTTAAGATATCTTCAAGCTATAGTGGTATATAGAAGAACTTTTATCCTAAACACAGAAATGGTTGAAATACCAAGGTAATTTCAAACCAACTATAATCTGATCTTATGGATTTGAAGGAAAACTACTCAAGATCTGATACCAATTGTGAGAACAAGATCGATGCGCAGGGACAAGGTTTGAAAACTCAAACCTTGAGTAAATGCTTAAGATCAATGTCTGCTTACTAATGAATGCAAGTCAAGTCTGGAAAGACCAGTCAAATCTTAGATAATGTATTCAACAAATGATTAAGTCATTAAATGAAGAATAAGAGTAAATGATCAAAGTAAAGTTAATAAATGAAGAACAAGAAGAATGTATGAAATAACTTAGTAAAGAGCCAAGATTTGAGTGAAAGATCAGTAGTTGACTTGTATTGAATTCTCTTTAAGTAGGAGTAAAGGTTACAGCGAATTAACTAGAATGTTTACATAGGACCGGACAAAAGAAATATTTTTTGACATTCCGATTGTCAAAATAAGATAAAAGACTAAATCCTATGAAACGTTACATCAATACAAGTACAAATATAATAAATACTCTAAGACAAATTAATGTTCTTCCGGATCAACATTCATTTCGGACATGAGAGTCATTCCAGAATGCCTTCAGTCTTCACTTCGTCTTCTTTCCTGGTCCGGACCGTGTTCCGGACCACACCCCACTTTGGAACATGCACACTTCGTAATAAGTAGGTAGGATTGCTAGAGGTTCACTTTTAGGTTCCAACAATGACACGATGCCATTTTATCAAAAAAACTTGTTATTTTAGTTTCATTAATAGAAAAATAAATTTAAAGTTTGACGTTGAATCTAACTAAAAAGTTATGTGTATTAATTTTGTTATATATTTAACCATTTGAGTGCATAAAGTATAAAATATTAGATTAAATAAATCAATTGATTGTAAAACATATACGTAAATATTAGAATGAATTTGACTCCTGACTATGAGGATTCAAGATACATGTAGTAACCCAAGGCCAAATAGTTTGATGAAACAACGGAAAACAAAAAAACATATTAAAGATTTGAAACGTGTACAACAATGTAAAATATAAAAGTAATAAGGATCATAACAAAAGTATACTTATGACTATGGCTGTATGTCTATTTTGTTTCCTATATAGTAACTTCTTTGATAACAGATCAAGCCCATATGCAACATGCTACCACTTCAGCTGTAAGATTAAAGAACATAACAGAAGAGTAAATGCAAAAAATGAGTAAATGTGGGGAATTAACTGCATTTATACAATATTCATAAATATGGTTATGCAAAATTCAACAGAAGAGTAAATACAACTATTGGCTTATATAATTGATTTTGGACTCTTAGACCAGATTACCTATATTTGATTGTTCCTGATGTGGAGTTGATTTGGCTGAAGCTTTTTCCAATACTATGACATTTTACCCTTGCATGGCTTTTTCAGGTGGCGATGTTTGGTGCATTCATCTAGATTTCTTATGTTTATACATGACATGGTGCTTTTTTATTCAAGATTGGCTGGTGGGAGAATTTTGCTTGTTTTGACCATTCTACCCTTAATGGTTTGGTTTTAGTTGCATTATGGATGATGTATATACATTATTCAAGCATTTATCTCCTTGCTACTACTGCCTAATTCTTTTGGCATGTTTGGTTTGGAGTTTGAACCACTTTAACCCTACATCTTTGTGGGTTTATTGTTGGGTCTATAGTTGAAAGCTGCTATAAAACATATGAATACCCCTTACGTCATGTCCAGTCCCTAACTAAACAGTGTATGTGTATATAAAATTGAACAGTTAATAGCACCAAAATCTTTTACATATTACTCTCTTTCATTACTCATAATCAACATCTTTTGCATATCTATCTCTTTTGTTCTACCTAATAATCTACATAAAACTGAACAGTTAATAGCCCCAAAATGTCAAAAGAAGCATTATTATTGAATCAAAAATTTTCAAAACTTACACTCTATATGTATCTTTCCCCCCTATTGCTTTAACATTAATATCATCAAGAATCCAGTGGAGGAAGAGAAGATCCCACACTTGAAACCTTGAAATCTGCATTAGAAACAGTTACAACCAAAACTTACATTCTTAAGAGATATTTAAAATGCATAAAATTGAATCATAATTAGCATCAAACCTTCATGTTGAGTATGTTTGAACACATGGGTCCCACATTCACATGAAATAGTCATATCTAATTGAGATAGAGGGGTGTATCGAGTTGTAGGTTTGTTCTTCTAGTCTTTTTGTTCTAGAAAAAAAATCAAAAAATATGACCTAGTATAGATCGAATATCCTCATGTTAGCCCCTAGCACACAGCACACACAGGGAAAAACTATGATCATATCTCCATTTTGTAGAATTCAGAAATTTAGAAAATGAAATCGATTTTGCAGAATTCAAATTTTATAATCAATATCAAAAGCAAAAAAATCAGGAAATCAATTTTTTTGCAGAAAATAAAGTTACTTTTATAGAAAAAGAAATCAGAAGCAAACCTAAATTGGACATATTTGGCGTACGAAGAAAGAAATCAGAAAATAGGAGGCGATGTTCGGATGTATCGGGCAAGGTTTAGGGTGGTGAATGGCGGATATGGATGGTGAAGGCAGACGAAAGCGATGGTGAGTACATATTAGTGAAGAGGCAGTCGAATCAAAATTAGTCTCTGATTGATTGTTTGTTTATTGTTTGGAAAGTCACATATGAGAAATCTAACCTCCACCTATGTACATTACTACATAGAAACGCAACCTTCCACATAAGCTGAAATAAAATAAAGAAATGCTTACTTTCTTCTGTCCCAGAGAAGATTTAACAGCTAAAATGTAGTATCGCACAATGAATAGCTCCAATGCCAAGCTTTGTAAGCTACAAATGGGACCCTGAAATCCTAAGATTAGATTTATAGAAATGGACAACATCAAGTTCTTAAAAGGATATAAAAACGAAAAAAAAAAAACTCACTTGTTAGAAACCCTACAATGGAACCATATTCACTTCTAGAACTGCTGGTAATTAGTGAACCAAGCCCTAGTTTCCAAACAATCAAAATCAATCGGATCTCCACCTATATTTTAGAAAAATACATACATAGAAAATTAGACAGATACACATACAAATACATACACATATGTACATGAATAAACACACACACACACACACAAACACACTATTTCACAAAAAATGAAGAAATATGCCCAGAGTGTTGGAATTGAAAGGGAGGAAATAAAGATTACCTATTTGACTTCAAATCGTTGGAAACCTTCAATCATCAGTATTCAAATATATATATATATATATATATATATATATATATATATATAGAGAGAGAGAGAGAGAGAGAGAGAGAGAGAGAGAGAACGCCAGAGAAAGAGGGGGGTTGAGTTTCAAGTGGGTCTAATAGCGATGGTATGATGGTCTTGACTTGTTCGAGGTGTGTGCTCCTGGTATGGTGTGAGATGGTGGAGCTGGTGTGCCTGGCAGCTAATTAGGCTTAGAGATAAGGAGAGATGGTTGAGAGAAGGGGGAGCAAAAATTTAAACTGAAAACAGCGTGAGAATCAGAAAAAGAAGGAAGAGAGGATTTGATACATAGGGGAAGCCATAAAATCAGTTTATTTAGATAACCATAGAGTCTTGATTAAAGGCGGGGACCGAGTCAAAAACTGTTGCAGAGTGGAACGATTTTAGTGTATAAAGTCATTGTACGAACAGATAAAGGATTGTATCTTTTAAAATTCAAATTCAGCATTTAGGCCTAAAAGCTTATTATATATATATATATATATATATATATATATATATATATATATATATATATATATATATATATATATATATATATATATATATATATATATATATACTATCTTATAAAACAAATCCCACTATTTCTAAAAATAGATTGAATAAAATAATAAAAAAAATTTAAGACGTCCAAATCATTAAGCTAATTATACAACTAATCACTAATAAAATAATATTAAAATTTAAACAAACTCCTATAAATCTTCTCTTCCAAGGTTTTGACAAGGTCTTTTTTCATTCAAATAAATACTCAAAGACCCTATAATTTGGTCATTTCATGAATTTTCTTTATTTTTAATATGGCATGTTTCCTAAAACAAACTAATGATTGAATTGAAAATAATCATTCTCCATCGAAAAGAAATTAATTGTCGAAACAAACTATTTGTCGTCCTTATTCCTCAGAACCTTGGTCTTCCGATCTCTGATGACCACTGGTCTCTCGGCATAATTCAGGCTCGTATCCACCTGAATGTCTTCTAATGGGACCACTGTCGACTCATCGGCTATACACTTTCTCAATTGCGACACATGAAAAGTGTCGTGGATCTGTCTCAATTCCGTTGGCAACTCCAAACGGTAGGCCACCCGGCCTACCCTCGCAATCACATGAAAAGGCCCAATATACCGGGGCCCCATCTTGCCCCTCTTCCTGAATCGAATCACTCCTTTCCAAGGAAAGACCTTCAGGAATACGAAGTCGCCGACCTGAAACTCAAGCTCGGACCGGCGTCTGTCTGCATAACTTTTCTGCCGACTCTGGGCGGTCAATAACCTCTGTCTGACCTGCTGAATCTGCTCTGTCGTCTGAATCAAGCTGGGAGTCCCAGACTCCCTTCCTGCATCCCTCCTGAGACTCCTGGCGCTACACCCGCGGAATCCCTACCGCGTCCTCAGCAGACATCCCAACATGATGTCATTCCATACCACTGTCACAAATACAGTGTTCAATCACCGTACTCCAAATCATCCATTCTCACCACTACTTTCACTTCCGTGAACCACACTTTCCCCAGTAAATGAGGGTCCGACACCTCCTCCCATGCAACAACTCAAATGGTGGCATACCAATGCACTAATGATGGCTGTCGATATAAGATAACTCAACCAAGGATAAATACGTGCCGCAGCTTCCTCCGAAATCTAATACACATGCCCGAAGCATGTCTTCGAGCGTCTGAATCGTTCACTCTCTCTAAAGTGTCCTCAGATATCATCATGATAAGCTCTAGCTCATTTCTCATATCCCTCTTCGAGACTGAGCACCAGGTCATCTTTTGGCTCCACAGCTGAGCCCCCAAAGGTCACCCATATCATGTTCCAAATATCCCACTAACTTCCTCCCCGTGACCACTATCCCGGCCCAGTGACACGCAAGTCGCGAAATCCTCTTTTCCTCATGCGAGAAAAATACAATCCAACCGAGGATCGTCTCAACTCTGATCTCTGGTTTCTGCTGCGCATATTCCTTGCGTATCTCACCACATTTCCCGACAGAGACGGAGACCCCAGTCACGCCCCCGGTTCAACATTCATGCTCCAAAAACTCAATACTAGGGCTACTCAAGCCCAAAACTCTTCCACATAATACACTGTTCGGAAAACATTCCATCATCACATGCTCTTGCCATCTAGTGAGTACTACGGCTCCCCGCAGTATCACAACACTCTCTGACTAGTGAGTACTACGGCTCCCCGCAGTATCACAACTCCCTCTGACTAGTGAGTACTACGGCTCCCCGCAGTATCACAACACCCTCTGCCTCCACTAGCTCGTGCTCCGCAGACTATCATAGGCGGCTACCCATACTCGACTCGAATATTCATCACAGACTCTAGAGGCAATCGACATAACAATGCCCACCCTTGCAAAGATCCACTCTCTCAATTAATCTCCTTGGGTGTCCATACTCGAAGGGCTCCCACTAGATCCATAGATACGTGATATACCACAAGTCGTCTCAATTCAAGATTCATGAGTAACTCCGAAATAAAGATATCGTACTTGGATACCCTGGAATACCCCAACAGGACATCACAAGATCCTACCACAACCACTGATCTCCTGCCCCAAGCATCATATAGACACAATAATACATTTCCTCTGAACCCCATAATTAGATCTACATTTTTCCCACATTGCAACTTCGGTGCATCTAATTTCTCGATTGGAATACGAGAAAACGCTGACGCTACGAAATATGCTGATAATTCTCCGAAACCCTTTTTCCCGCCGCTCAAAATCCAAACAAGGATACGCATACCGACCCCGGGAGTTGGCTGCCCAATCATTCTCTATCTACTTGCCCCAACTTTGACCAATACTAGATTCCTAACCAATAAACATCTGCCGTGGAGACATTCATCCTTCTCAAACAAGTACTTCCCGCATTAACTCGCTCCGACCCCTTTCCTCGATCACCGACATCTCTGGTCTCATGATTTCTTACTACAGATCTCTATACTCCACTTATAACTGCTCTTGACAAATCTCTGCTTTCTTACATACGGCACCCGGTTCTCCCCCACTTAGGGTTCGAACCATCACCAAATAACACACAACCAACCCATAACTATTTTTACCAACAAAATCGCACCTGCCCCCGGAAAGTGCTACACAACGCCCGATAATCCCCCCTTAAGGAAATCAATCAACCTCATATACTCTGAACCTCTGATAAACTCCTCAAGAACTTCTCGTCGTGACTGCCTCTAGTTGTTCCAAATCTCGTACCAATCTAGTATCAAACAACTCAACTGCTCAATAACATCCCTGGCTAATAGACCGAACCACAAAATCATCGTACCCCTCGCCTCAACTCATCAACCAATGCTCCAACACCGGGATCATCCCAAGAACAGGGACCCACTCCCATATTCAACACCCAACATAGATAGAAAATCTTTCTGCACTGCTATACTCGACTGAACTCCCCACTGATACCACTACAATCCATCCTACTATACTCGAATAGGTGTAGTGTGGTCCTCGACTATCTCAGTCCCAACTGACTATTTGCTCATGATAAATCACTGCTTCGCGGCACACATGCTACCTGATACTCTGGTGGGAAATCATCGTCAATGACGACCTGCAGGGTTTACCCCCAAACCCAAAACTAAAACATCATGCTTCTCATATTATGCACACGAACATAATCAGTACCTCCCAGATCATAGAAGGTGACATCTCCTTTATCGACTGATCGCTCAACCCAGATCGAAATTCTCCCTTCTCGCTGACTCCTTACTAAAATACTCTGAGGGGCTCTCGATCTCCCTCTCAAGGGACGCCTCTTCGAACTTAATCATGACCAGATAACCGGAGAACCACTAGCCTCATTCACTACAAACCATGGTACTCATTCCATGACCTCTCTTCTCAATATGCTCCGGTGTATGGTACCCTAACCATAACATCGCTCCCCAATCCGCTCCGATGTATGGTACCCGGACCATAACATCACTCCTCAATCCACTCCGATGTATGGTACCCGGACCATAACATCACTCCTCAATCTGCTCCGATGTATGGTACTCGAACCATAACATCACTCCCCAATCTGCTCCGATGTATGGTACTCGAACCATAACGTCACTCCTCAATCCGCTCCGATGTATGGTACTCGAACCATAGCATCACTCCTCAACCCGCTCCGATGTATGGTACTCGAACCATAACATCACTTCTCATTCCGCTCCGATGTATGGTACTCGAACCATAACCTCACTCCTCAATCCGCTCCGACGTAAGGTACTCGAACCATAACATCACTTCTCAGTCCGCTCCGATGTATGGTACTCGAACCATAACATCACTCCTCAATCCGCTCCGATGTATGGTACTCGAACCATAACATCACTCCTCAATCCGCTCTGATGTATGGTACCCTGACCATAACATCACTCCTCAATCCGCTCCTTAGGACCTTTAGAATACTCCCTGTATCAAGTATGGGTCCTCTGCTTTCAGTAGTACGGGCCCATACTACCTGCCACATCTACCCATACTTTCCACACGGACCATCCCAGAGCTCCTAAGTAGCTGCTCGACCTGCTCTTTCACCAATCCCATCGCGCGTGCTCGCTCCCCAGCGAAATCCTCTACTCTACCAGCGCACTCATCTGGCTAGGTTTACTCCCTAGGCTCTTCCGTTGTCCTCCCACTTCTTTGCTATCAGCTGCTGAAGAGCTCCTAATGATGCCAGCCATCTACCTCCTAAATATCGTCATACTCACTTGGTAGGTGACTCCCATCATCGAGAGTTCCACAAAGCACAAAGCAAGCAGCATTTGAGCATCGAAGAATACATAGGACCCCCTCTCTGTGATAACTCCACCTTCTCGGCTCATCCTCGGAAGTACCACTGAACTCTGTAACTCTACCCCTCATGGGTTCTAACTGGATACTCTCACTCATCACATACTCAAAAGCATAACACATATAACAACAATTCCTAGGCTAAGGCATCACAAATCAGGCCACTCTAGTCCTAAGATATGAAATACCTAGCCTGTCCCTAGCATGCAATAATATCTCATAAAGTGCATCATAAATATCTCATAACACAAAAGTAAGGGTATTCTGGGAAATCACCGTTCGGGCTCTGGCTGATTGTACACACTGCTCTTTCTTGCTTTCTCTTTGAACTCTTATTCACTTTTAGAAAACTATTTATTTGAAAACTTTTCTTACTTCCTCAGTTTGAGTCCAGATTTACCCGAAGGCGCATCCGAATCCCTCAAACCAAGGCTCTGATACCAACTTGTAACACCGTAAATTTCAAAACAAATTTTCGTTTAAGATAATCATTTTATTATTAAATATACTTGTTTAAAAATCTCATTCATAATCGAATTACAAAACAGAACTCTATTTTCACTTATATAGAAAACCAGGATCCTCCAAATCATGACTCCTTCTCTGGTGTGTACAATCAAGCCGGTGCCGTCCCGTGATACTGAAAGAAACCTGAAACAACATAACACAAACACTGTAAGCACGAAGCTTAGTGAGTTCCCCAAAATACCACACATATAACACATATAAGCCACTCGAGGCTATAACTCTATGGGTCCGTGCACCCAACTCTATGAACCCTCAGGTTCTAACTCTAGGAGCCCTTCGGTTCCAACTCTGCAAACAGGCATAGCATAAATCACATAGAAATAATGCAGTACAACACATATCATACATAGCATACAAATACTCTGTCACATAACTCTGGTTACATACTCAAGGTAAAGTATAGTGAGAAGACTCACCTCGCGTGTCTCGATATCTCACAACCCTGGGAATCCCTCGTGCCCGATTCTCCGAGCTCTAATCCTCCTATAACATCATATGTCCCTAGCCAACACTTTATATCTCTAATGTTGACTATCCCTAAGAAGTCAACACAGGTCCACTCTGGTCAACGGTCAACGGTCAACTTTGACCGGACTCGGCGAGCGCTAGGGCGACTCGGCGAGTCTAGACGTTCTCACCAATTCTCTAAGATTCCCTTTCTACACATCGAGTATCCCCCCTGACTCGATGAGTTCCTCCTGGAAGAATCGCGGGGCCACCCCGACTCAACTCGCCGAGTCTGAAGAACAACTCGGCGAGTCCCAGTTCGACTCAGACCACCTGATAACCCACTCTAACTCGCCCTGACTCACCGATCCAACCCATAACCCGGACAGGACCATTCTAAGGCAATCTTCAAGCTACTCGCCGAGTCTGTTCATCGGACTCGGCGAGTCCATGCCATGCAACCGCTCAAACTGCTTTCTAAGGTCAGATCTGCTCCGGCAATTCATAGGTCTGGCCTTCCTAGACTGGTTCATCACGTAAAGTCCTTATTTCAGTGCTCATAATACACCCCATGACTCATAATTGACGTTTTGACCTAAGGCATAAGGATTCCAATCCAAAACCTCCATTGATTCCCGAAAAGCTCAGGCATGGGGACACTCTGGACTTCCAAGGGTCCCAATATAGGATTCCAATCGCATGGGGGACTAAGGAAACACTCAATCTAGCCACAAAAGGGTTCAATAAACCCTAAATCCATATACACATCAACATAGAAGGGAACAACTCGAAAATATTACCTGAATAACGTTGCCCTGTGTCCCCAACTCTCAGAATATAGCTTCTCCTGTTGTTCCCTTAACCGAGCCTCCTCTTCCTTGCAAAATAACACTTCCAAGATCGATAATGGTCTTCTACCTTGCTCCAGATGCTCATAATCGAATTAGGGTTTCACTCAAAGGGCTGGGGTGAACAATGACGGCCATAAGGCCCCTTATATATGTCCCAAACCTGGAAAGTTAGGGTTTCGCTAAACAGCGCGGACTCGCCGAGTCCATATCCGGACTCGTCGAGTCCAGTCGCGAACCCGCGACCATATCCGCGATCCTACTCGGCGAGTCTGAGCTCCAACTCGCCGAGTCCCCTCTTAAAACACCCAAAATCATAAATATAACACTACCTGGAATTCCGGGCTGTTACATCTTGAGTTTACGACCGTAAACTCACCAAGCCTTTAAAGACCGTAAACACCTTTCTAAGTAGTGCTTTTGGTTGAAAACCCACTTTCCTCGATTCGATCAAGTCCCGGTAACATTCCTCAACCAAACACAAGTGTTCTTCTAACACTTTGTCTAACGAAATCGCTAATTTAGATACATATGTATTTATTTGATAATAGGATTCCTTTAACTGTCACGTGCAACAACTTGAGGATCTTCATTTCAGTCAGCGCTTTCACGCAACAACAGTGAGTTCATACCCTACATTTTCCATATTTTAATGATTTTAGGGGGGGGGGGGATACAACCCAAACATAAATATTTTCAAAACATATGCAAAGCTCATACTTTAACCCTTTTGTATTGTGTTGAGCATAAGGGACGTTTTCAATAAAATTACATAGTTGAGTGTGAAAACCAGGACTTCAGGAGGGCTCCGGGAGCTTAACTGCAGAGTTTTAGCACGAGAGATGGAAGAATGGAGCACCTAAACCCGGCACCCAAAGAGTTCTATTTATAGGGTGAATTTTTGGGTGTCACATCGTGGAAAAGGGTTGGCCACATCGTGGTGGTCAAGTCTATCTCCTTCCGTTGATTGGACGCCCTCAGTCACTTTCCAGGTCGCGGCAAACTGTGTCACGTCGTGGAAGACCTGACAACCTCGGATTTTGGACCCTGAACTTATAAAATCCGTAACTTTCACGTACGAGCTCCATTTTCAACATTCTTTATATGCACGCGTAGCTGAAAATATTCTCTACAACTCTTGTTTAGACTTCATCGGCTAATTTTGACTTTATTTTTAATTATTTATTTTTAACGGGCCGGGACACGAAAAGTCCGTTAAAAATCCATAACTTCTTCATCCGATGTCCGTTTTTGTCAGACTTTTCGCCGTAGAGCTACTATTGTTGAGACCTTTGATTCTCATTTAGGTTGTTTTGGTCAAAAGTCACTCGAGTTCTATTTCGAGTTTTTAGCTGTCTACTGGTATATCTGGATCTTTGAAAAATAATAACTTCCTCATACTAAGTCAGATTTGGGCGTTCTTTTTGTGTACACTCACGGTTTAATGTTATCTACAACTTTCATTTAGATACTTAAGGCTAAAAACTATTATATTGAAACTTCGCGTTTTTCGTTTAATCATTGTTGCCGGTTTTATCGGAAATCTTAGAATGGTCATAATTTCTTCGTTATTACTCAGATTTTAGTGTTCTTAGTATTTCTATAAACCTTGACACATTATCTAGCATAATAGTTATCCCTATAGAGACTTTTTCACATTTTATTTTCGAATTTAATTTCATTATTTCAAAAGTAGTTACAATACTTGACTTTTTAGGTCATTACATAGAGTCGAAATATCGGGTTGTCACAATGGGCCAGGAGGAAGCAGTTGCTAATCCTACCATCGTTACGGGTACGTTCCTCCTTGATAACTCTCATGCATGCATTCTTTTCGATTCTGATGCGGAAAGGAGTTTTGTTAGTCATGCATTCAAACACCTAATCAAATGTAAATCCCAACCTCTAACCGAAACGTTTACCGTCGAGATGGCTAACGGAAAGAAGGAGAGCACTAACGACATATTCATAGGCTGTACTCTTACCCTAGACAATTATTCTTTTCCTATCGATCTTATGTCTGTGTCCATCAAGAGCTTCGATGTCATTATCGGCATGGATTGGTTGAGTACCAATCATGCCGATATTCTTTGCTTCGAGAAGGCTATCTGTCTCAATCTTCCCTCTGGCGAAACCCTTATGATTTATGGTGATAAGCTCAGTTCGAACCTTCGTATCATTTCGTGCATCAATGCTCAGAAGTATCTGCGGAATGAGTGCCATCCATTCCTAGCTCATGTTGTCAACGAGACACAAAGAGTTAGAGACCTCGAGAGCATCCACGAAGTCTGTAAATTTTCTGAGGTTTTCCCCGAAGATCTCCCCGGAATCCATCCCGAGTGCCATGTTGAGTTTCATATTGACTTAATCCCCTAAGCTAGTTTTGTAGCTAAATCTCCTTACCGTTTAGTGGCAGCGGAAATGCAGGAATTATCCAGCCAGCTCAATGAGCTGATCAACAAAGGCTACATAAAGTCGAGTTCCTCACCCTGGGGAGCTCCGATCTTATTCATGAAGAAGAAAGACAGTTCTTTCCGAATGTGCATCGACTACCGAGAGCTGAACAAGCTTACCATCAAGAACCGATATCCCTTACCCAAAATCGACAATCTCTTCGACCAACTTCAGGAATCCAGCTATTTTTCGAAGATAGATCTAAGATCAGGATACCATCAATTGCGGGTTCATGAGAATGATGTGCCTAAAACAGCATTCCAAACTCGCTATGGACATTACGAGTTTGTAGTAATTCCCTCTGGTCTAACCAACGCACCGGCAGTATTCATGGACCTGATCAATTGGGTGTGCCGCCCTTTCTTAGACAAATTCATGATTGTGTTCATCGACGATATACGTGTCTATTCGCGGAGTGAGAATGATCATAAACAACACTTAACGCAGGTCTTGGAAACATTAATGGCAGAAAAGCTATACACGAAATTCTCAAAGTGCAAATTCTGGATCAGGAAGGTAAATTTCCTTGGACACGTGATTAGCAAGGAAGGAATACACATGGACCCTTCCAAGATCAAAGCGATTGAGAATTGGTCTGCACCAAAGACACCCACAAAAATCCGGCAATTCTTGGGTCTCGCGGGCTATTATCGCCGGTTTATTCAGAATTTCTCCAAAATCGCAAAACCTTTAACTACCCTGACACAAAAAGGTGTAACCTTTAGTTAGGGAGTTAAGCAAGACACTGCGTTTCAAACCTTGAAACAAGCTCTATGCAGCGCACCTAACTTGTTCCTGCCCGAAGGGATGGAAGACTTCATAGTCTATTGTGATGCATCCAATCAGGGCCTAGGGTGTGTGCTCATGCAGAGAGGAAAGGTCATCGCCTATGCATCGAGGCAGTTGAAAACACACGAGGTCAATTACATAACTCATGATTTGGAGTTGGGAGCAGTGGTCTTTGCGTTAAAGATATGGAGACACTATCTCTATGGAACCAAGTGCATTATCTTCACCGACCATAAGATCTTGCAGCATATTTTTGATCAAAAGGAGTTAAACATGAGACAACGACAATGGGTATAGCTACTCAGTGACTAGGAATGCGAAATTTGCTATCATCCCGGCAAGGGCAATGTGGTAGCATGTGCCCTCAGTCGAAAGGAGTATTCAGGACGTAAGATGAAGGCACTAACAATGAGCATACATTCCCATTTGTCCGCGCAAATCAGAGAGGCTCAGGTGGAAGCTTTGAAAGCAGAGAACGTAGCAAATGAGTAACTGCGAGGAATGGATAAGAAACTAGATCTCAAGGGAAATGGAGTGTACTACTTCATGAACCAGATCTGGACCCCAAAGTATGGTGGGTACAGAGAAGTTGTCATGAACGAAGCTCTCAAGAATAAATACTCCATTCACCCAGGTTCGTATAAGATGTATCTGGATCTCAAACAACTCTATTGGTGACCAAACATGAAAGCGGAAATTGGAACTTTCATGAGCAAGGGCCTGACTTGTTCCAAGGTAAAAGTAGAATATCAAAAGCCCTCAGGTTTACTTCAACAGCTGGAAATACCTGAGTGGAAGTGGGAAAGGATAACCATGGATTTTATCACCAAGTTACCCAAATCTCCGAGTGGGCACGACGCCATTTGGGTAATTGTCGATCGGTTGACAAAATCCGCCCACTTCCTACCAATAAAAGAAAACTTCAAGATGGAGAGACTCGCCCAAATATACCTTCGAGAAATAGTTCGCCTTCATCGTGTACGTGCATCCGTTATCTCCGATCAAGATAGCAGGTTTACATCGAGATTCTGGCAGTCGTTGGAGAAGGCTCTTGGAACTAAGTTGAATATGAGCACGGATTATCATCCGCAGACTAATGGATAGAGTGAGAGAACAATTCAGACCTTGGAAGACATCTTGAGAGCCTGCATCATCGACTTCGGCGCGTCATAGGACACTCATCTTCCTCTGGTTGAATTTTCTTACAACAACAACTACCATACCAGCATCAAGGTTGCGCCGTTTGAAGCCCTCTATAGCCGTAAGTGCAAATCCCCTCTGTGCTGGGCTGAGGTTGGTGACACACAGCTAGCCAAGGGTCAAGTCCTCGACAGTACTCTCACTGGTCCTGAGATCATCCAAGAGACAACTGAGAAGATAGTATGAATCCGGAAATGACTGAAGGCCTCACGAGATAGACAAAAGAGCTACGCCGATAAGAGACGAAAGCCCTTGGAGTTTCAGGTTCGTGACCGCGTCCTTTTGATGGTCTCACACTGGAAAGGCATGATATGCTTTGGGAAGCGTGGAAAGCTAAACCCAAGGTACATTGGACCGTTTGAGATCCTTGCTAGGATCGGTCCCATAGCATACAAACTTCAGTAACCACGGGAGCTCAGCAACATCCATCCTGTCTTCCACGTATCGAACCTAAAGAAGTGCCTGTCCGATGAGACACTTGTGATTCCTCTCATCGAGATTGAAATCAACGAGAACCTCAACTTCATGGAAGAACCGGTTAAAGTCATGGACAGAGAGATCAAGCGAACCAAACAAAGTCGCATCCCGATAGTGAAGGTTCGCTGGAAAGCCAAGCAGGGACCTGAATACACTTGGGAGCGCGAAGATCAGATGAAACAGAAGTATCTACACCTCTTTTCTGATCCATGATTTGTATTCTATGTTCGAATGTCGGGACGAAATCCCCTCTAACGGGGGAAATGATGTGACAACCCGAAATTTTGTTTGTTTCCGTTACACGATTTCTGTTAATAAAATTTCGAATTCATTAACTTTTTCATCAAACTTCTTGTAACACCGTAAATTTCAAAACAATTTTTCATTTAAAAATAATCGTTAATTCTTAAAAACACTTTTCTTAAAAATTCCAGTCATAATCGAATTACAAAAACATAACTCCATTTTCACTTGCTAAATAAACCAGGATCCTCAAAACATGACTCTTTCTCTGGTGTGTACAATCGAGCCGGTGTCGTCCCGTGATCCTGAAAGAAACCTGAAACACATAACACAAAACACTATAAGCACGAAGCTTAGTGAGTCCCCCAAAATACCACACATAACACATATTAGCCACTCGAGGCTATTACTCTATGGGTCCGTGGACCCTACTCGATGAACCCTCTGGTTCTAACTCTGTGAACCTTCCGGTTCTAACTCTGGGAACCTTCCTGTTCTAACTCTGTAAACATGCACAGCATAAATCACATAGAAATAATGCAGTACAACACATAACATACATAGCATACAAATACTCTGTCACATAACTCTGGTTACCTACTCAAGGTAAAGTATAGTGAGAAGACTCACCTGGCAAGCAGAAAGCAGATATCCCCACACTTGAATCTCGAACTCGCCACCGCCTAACACATAAGGCAAATACTCTCATGAATATAACTCTCGAGACTAGAAGCAACCCTCTCTTGGCACCCTCTTAAGGGTAAAATACCATTTTACCCCTCTCTTGGCCCAAAGGCCACATCGCTGACTAAACCCTAAAAGTCAACAAAAGTCAACGGTCAACTTTGATCGGACTCGGCGAGTGCACTAGGGCGACTCGGCGAGTCTACACGTGTCTACTGACTCCCTTGGATCCTCTCTTGACACGTCGAGTATTTCTCTGAATCGACAAGTTTCACCTGGCATAAATTGCGGGGCCACCACGACTCAACTCGCCGAGTCTCAAGAACAACGCGGCGAGTTCCGGCTTGACTCAGTCCCCCTGACTCTCCCTGACTCACTGAGTCGACCCCTCAACTCGACAAGACCACTCGCTGAGTGGTTACGGCAAACTTCATGCTACTCGCCGAGTCTGTTCTTCAGACTCGGCGAGTCCATGCCATGCATAACTCAAACTCACTTCTGAGGTCAGATCTGTTCCATACAATCATAGATTTGGCCTCCCCAGGCATGATAATCACGTAAAGTCAAAACCTTGGTGCTCAAACAACAACTATTTGCTCCTAGATGATGTTTTAGCCCCATATCTCATAACTCTAGGTTAAAACTCCCATGAATCTTCATAAAGCTTAAGGAATAAAGCTTCTCTGGACCTCTATGGATCTTATCCCAAGCCTCATCACAAATAGGGACGAAATGGACATCAAATCTAACCAACAAAGGGGTCAAGAAACCCTAACCCCCATGTTTATCATGATAACAGAAAAGGAAGCAAAAATATACCTCCAAGAAGATGCTCTGAGCTCCAAAATCAAAGGATGTCCACCTCCCTTGCCTTCTCTTAGCTAGAATCTCCTTTGCCTTGCCAAACAAAGCTTCAGAGGTCAACAATGGCCTTTTCTCTCTCCCAAAACGCTCAAAATCTCTTTAGGGTTTCTCTCTGGGGTTGGTGGCCGCAAATGACGGCCATAAGCCCCTTTAAATAGGTCTCAAACCCTGGAAATTAGGGTTTCATTAAACAGCGTGGACTCGCCAAAGCCAGACGCGAACCCGCGCACAAAACCGTGATCCTACTCAGCGAGTTTGGACTCCAACTCGCCGAGTCTCCTCACACTCACCCAAAAATAAAAGAATAAAATAATACTTGGGAATTCGGGGTGTTACACTTCTTGGTTTAGAAAATAATTAAATTCTTTACAAGTTGGAACCAAAAATCGCGCGAAAACCTGAATATCTCGAAAAATCAAACAATTTCGGCCTAAGTGAGTTTACGACCGTAAACTCGTTTTCGGCCGTATACCTGTTTACGGCCAGCAAAGAGTGGACCCCCACCACCGACCATAAAAACCTTGACCGTAAACACCTTCAAACTTAAGGAAAACATCGAGAAACACCGTTTGGAGTCACTTTGGGACTTCTGGAGCACTTATCTCTTCGAAATCAACACTATTGTTCTTGAGTTTACGGTCTGCCTTCAAAGACCGTAAACCTTGTTCTTGAGTTTACGGTCCACCTTCAAAAACCGTAAACCCTGTTCTTGAGTTTACGACCGTTAACTCACCAAGACTTCAAAGACCGTAAACCCTTGTTCACGGCCGTAAACACCTTTCTAAGTAGTGCTTTTGGCTGAAAACCCACTTTCCTCGATTCGATCAAGTCAGTGCTTTCACGCAACAACTTGACGATCTTCAATTTAGTCAGCGCTTTCACGCAACAACTGTTAGTTCATACCCCTACATTTTCCGTATTTTAATGATTTCAGGGGGGAATACAAGCTAAACATAAATATTTTCAAAACTGATGCAAAGCTCATACTTTAACCCTTTTGTACTGTGCTGAACATAAGGGACGTTTTCACTAAAATTGCATAGTTTTCCGGACATGCTATTTACTATACATGCAAACTATAATCGGTATAGTTTGGGATTTTTTTTAAACATAACAAGTACATAAACTTTCACTACTAAACATATGCACTAAGACAGAAACAATTTACAGTTACATCACTACTTTATCATTGTTTTTCATAACTGTAATTATCACTACATATGGATTTTCACTATGGTAGAACACTACTACACTACATGTAAACTAGATTGTACGATACTGTGAGGCGCTACTTCACTACTGTACCCTTAGGTGTATAGCGATAAATCCTATCATAGTATAACCAGAGTCTCCTAGAGGGAGAGCGTGAGATTTGTGAATAGATGTATTCGGGACTGACAATCCCACACCCGAACTGCTAGCTACAGTTGGGCAGCCATGCCTAGGGTCACAAATGTCATTTAACTCGACGCCTGAAGAACATTGGAAAGGTCTCTAGTCTTATCAATCATGGTTATACGACTCACAATATGTATAAATCACCTTTAGTTTACACTTTGACACTCTTTATCAGTTTTATTTACACTAAATACAACTAATACACACTACAACTGGAAAACTTTCAGAGTTTACAAACAGAACTGAACATCGAACGGTTTCACGTATGAAACACTTATACATCGTGATTAGCATTTGCTAGTCACATGAAGTATTACTTTTGCGCATCACTACAGTTTTCAGTAACAAACATTCACGATTTCATACAAAATTGAGAACACTACATCTTCACTAAAGAAAATATCGGATTTTCTTGAAACAATGCAAAACCCTTTTATGAGCTCATCAACGATTTTCATTACAAACCACCGCTTATGTACTCACCAGCTTTACGCTGATACTCTTTCAAACTGCTTGTATTCTTAGGAAATCAGTCGACAGGTACTTGCTGGATTTTTGAGGAACTAGAGCAATAAGAGTTTTATGTTTTTACTATACAAAGCTTTTGGATGTAATTCAAACAAAGTTTCAAACTGATGTAAACATTTTTATTCATTGTAATGGTTGTGTTGCTATGATTGCTATTATTCATTGGTCGTGATGCTACACATGACGTCCTCCACCCTAGAACGTTTCCGCTATTCTGGTTTTGGGGTGTGACAGATTGGTTTCAGAGCCCTTGTTTATAGCGATCTAGTATACCGAACCTTACGTGGTATACAACTGTAAACACTAAGGGGCCTAAGTGCCCTACGCTAAAAGAATACTTTCAAAATATAAAGTATTTTTATAAAAAGTATACGAGCATGCACACATAACAAAATTCGTGTCACTAGTAAATCAAAACAAAAGTATTTGGATGTTGGAACGCTACGGTTAGACCTGCGTAGTTATGTAATCATGTCTAGGGTGAATATAGCCTGATCAACTATATTCAGTCGAGACATGACCAATATGTGCTTGGGAGTAACTGAGGTGTTAGCAGGCCTAAAACTTACCAAAATCATCTCACATAAAATACTATAGGAGTATTTTGTTGGATTAATGTCTAAGTCCATAACTATAATTGGTAAGACTTGACCCGACCCGACATGGTCCATTTGGGTTGCATGGCATCATGCACTTGGATAGACTATAATGAGAGAAATAACACTTAAGGTTGGTTAATATATTATAAGTTCTAATATATTAATAAGATTATTTAATTAGTATTGATCAAGAATTAATCTAGGATTAATTAAGTGATCAAAACAAGACTAATTAAATATATGGGTTGATTGTGTAAATCATCATACTTGTATAGTGGGCTAATGCTCCATGGATAATCAAGTTGGGCTAAAACCCATAGGATGGTCCATGGATGCTCCATGGTGTATTTGAACCCATGGATCCAAGGAAATGGAAGGCCATGGCAATTAGGGTTTACCCTAATTGTAACAACTATATAAGATCATATTCTTTGGAAAAATCGGTCACTATGAATAATAAGAAAAGGCTAGCCGATTTTAGGAGTGTTCAAGTTTTTCTCAAGTTATTCCAAGTGTATTTGGTGTTGTGTGAACCATTTGAGGTGTCACACTTGAGGCACTAGGCACTCAAGCTTCATGAAGACATTATACATCAAAGAGGTATGTATTCTATCTTGTTATATTCATTATTTTGTATGCTAGATTAGGATAATACATTGGATGTTCATAATTGCATGAATAATAGAGAAAACATAGATCCCAGGTATTTAGGGTTGCATGTACACTTAGGAGTGTTAGAATGCTCATAACCCAACATATTTTAGCTAGAGCCAAACTCAGTATACAGATTCACTCTAAGCGTTGCTACCTCTTCTTCCTTAAGCGATAACTTACTTGCGTTAGTAACCTTTCTGTGCTTATCGCTCGGTAGTATACTTTTGTTATCAGGATAAGATATATCTTGTTTCATATATCTTGGGGACTTACCATCCTCTTCTTCCTGATTGTTTCTAGAAAAAGATGCCTCCCCAACCAAGACCCATCAGAAGAAACAACGACACTCCGCCACCACCACCACCTCCTCAGTTCAATCCCATCATGTTCTAGGTAGCAGTTACCGCCGCCGTGACTGCAACAATGACACAAGTGAATACTGTGGGGCTGGAGGTGGAACCGACCCACAGAGACAAGATAGAAGTCAGGGACATCAAAAAGAATGTTCCTACAAGGACTTTATGACTGCAAAACCCAAGTCCTTCGATGGAAATGGAGGTGTCATCGCCCTGACTCGATGGTTCGAGAAGATCGAATCCATCTTCGAAATTTGCGTCTGTTCCGAAGCAAACAAGGTGAAATTCGCCGCTTGCACCTTCACCGACAGAGCCTTGACCTGGTGGAATGGTTGAGTCAAAACCCTAACCCTACCAGTGGCTAATGTCATGGGTTGTGAAAGACTGAAGGAGATCATGCTCGCGGAGTAATGCCCAAGGGGCGAAGTGCAAAAGTTGGAGCACAAACTCTGGAACTTGAAGATGAAAGGTTCCGACATCGCTGATTACACCGCTAGATTCTGTGATCTAGTTATCCTTTGTCCGGGAATGGTCACCCCGGAAAGCAAGAAAATCGAGAGGTACATCTGGGGACTGACATAACCAACAAAAGTGAATGTCTTGGCTGCTATACCGATTACTTTTGAAAGTGCCAAGGATCTATCACAGACTCTGATCAATCATGGAATCTATCTGGATGAGGTGGCAGCTGTCTCCGATCCACAAAAGGAAAGCGGTGGGAATAAGAAGTTTGGTAACAAACAGAAGGGTCAGTCTTCGTAGGAGCCCTCCAAGAAACAACAAACAGTGGCAGTTCATGCTATTACTGCTCTTGTTGCTGCTCCCACTGCTGTTCCAACCACCCAATCTCCTACCGGTGGTTATGCTGGAAAACTACCCCTGTGCAACAAGTGTAACTTCCATCATCACGGGCCCTACCGTGAGTTGAATTACAACATCTATGGGAATAAGGGACACACATCTCGATACTGCAAGACACCGGCTCAACCAACCAAGCAGGCTCCGGGAGCGGGCGCTGGTCAAACTTGTTATGGATGTGGAGAGGCTGGGCACTTTAGGAGAAACTGCCCTAAGGAAACAAATGGTGGCAATACAGGAAGAGTTCTGGTGATGGGTGTCACACCTCCAAACCAGAACGGTGGAATCGTTCGAGGGCGGATGACTTCATGTAGTATCGAAACAGTTGAATACATAGTAAAGAAAGTAAACACAACCATCATATATATAATTGAAAAGGTTACATCATTTGTAAGTATTACATGTTCCAAAATATCAATTAAAATGTGTTGTCAAAAGATTTGTTTAGACGCCTAAGCATCCCTTCTGTAAAAGCTGAAGTTTACCTGTATTACTGAATCCCTAAGAAATACAAGTAGATTTGAAAGAGTAGATCAGCATTTAAGCTGGTGAGTTCATAAGTATTTAATGTCACTGTTTGAATAAAATCAAATGAAATTTGTTTGTAGATGTTCGAAAAACTCCTAGAAAATCCAATATTTCCTACTAGTATAAAAGTAGTCTTCTACAAAGACTCGGCTGTTTTGAAGGTTTGCTTTTAGAAATCCAATATCCGTTCATAAGTGTGTGTGGTTTAAAAGTTCTAAAACTGAAATGCAATCGTGTTTTTCATGCCTAGAGTAGTAGATTTGTGTAAGTATAAAATCAATAAGGCATTTGATAACCCTGTAAATCAATGAGTTCTTAATAATTCATGTGAGTTTTATAACCATACTAATGAGCCAGACTGCCTGTAACAACGTTCTTTAGGCGTAGGAATGTTATGATGTTTGTCACCCCAGGCCTGCCGGCCTAGCTGTAGCTAACAACTTAGGTGTGGGATTGTCAATCCCGTATAGATTTATACACAAGTATCATGCTCCCCCTACAAGGGATTATGGTATATAATACAAGACTTAAAATGCATACTCGAAAGTACATGAAATGACTCACAAAACTTAGTATAAAACAGATTTACGTATGAAAATGTCCATTTGTTCTTGTATATGAAAGTATCTCTTTGATATAGTGTTTCTAGTATGTAAATGTTCATGATTTCCTCGTAAAACTATACCTATTATAGTTACTCAAAGTGTTTGTTTCGTTCGTATAGTAAATCCTAGTGTAATGCTCATTTGTTATGCAAAGTATAACATTTAAAGTGGCATAAATGATCACATATACTTAAAGTATAAATAAGGGTTTGATTCATATATATATATATATATATATATATATATATATATATATATATATATATATATATATATATATAAACATGTTTTATTTCCAAAAGACAAGATGTTATCGTGAATATATATTGCATAAAAAAGTTCCCATGTAGTAGTTACGAATCACATATGATTCACTTGATAGAAAAGGATATATAGTGAAATTTTATGTTACACACGATAATAACCGTGTGTTTACTTGTATTCCCCCCCCCCCCCCCCCCCCCCTTAAAAATGTATAAAAAGCATTGATAAAACATTTGAAAGTGTAGTTTATAGGGATACGAACTCACTTGATTGATTGGAGAGAACGAGATGAAAATCGAGCAGAACTTCGGCTTGTGAAAGTCAATTTTCTCGGGATTCTCGGGAATCTCGGTAGTGTAGAATCTTCCTTCGGAACTTGAGTGTGAAAACCGGGACTTCAGGAGGGCATCGGGAGCTTAACCGCAGAGTTTTAGCACGAGAGATGGAAGAATGGAGCACCTAAACCCGGCACCCCAAGAGTTCTATTTATAGGGTGAATTTTTGGGTGCCACATCATGGAAAAGGGTTGGCCACGTCATGGTGGTCAAGTCTATCTCCTTCCGTTGATTGGACGCCCTCAGTCACTTTCCGGGTCGCGGCAAACTGTGCCACGTCGTGGCAGACCTGACAGCCTCGGATTTTGGACCCCAAACTTGTAAAATCTGTAACTTTTGCGTACGAGCTCCATTTTTGACGTTCTTTATATGCACGCATAGCTGAAAATATTCTCTACAACTCTCGTTTAGACTTCATCGGCTAATTTTGACTTTATTTTTAATTATGTATTTTTAACGGGCCAGGACACGAAAAGTCCGTTAAAAATCCATAACTTCTTCATCCGATGTCCGTTTTCGTTAGACTTTTCGCCGTTGCGCTACTATTGTTGAGACCTTCGATTCTCATTTAGGTTGTTTTGGTCAAAAGTCTATCGAGTTCTATTTCGAGTTTTTAGCTGTCTACTGCTATATCCGGATCTTGGAAAAATCATAACTTCCTCATACGAAGTCAGATTTGAGCGTTCTTTTTGTGTACACTCACGGTTTAATGTTATCTACAACTTTCATTTAGATACTTAAGGCTAAAAACTATTGTATTGAAACTTCGTGTTTTTCGTTTAATCGGTGTTGCCAGTTTTGTCGGAAATCTTAAAATGGTCATAACTTCTTCGTTATAACTCAGATTTTAGTGTTCTTAGTATTTCTATAAACCTTGACACATTATTTAGCATAATAGTTATACCTATAGAGACTTTTGCACATTTTATTTTCGAATTTAATTTCATTATTTCAAAAGTAGTTACAATACTTGACTTTTTACGTCATTACATAGAGTCGAAATATCGGGTTGTCACAATGGGCCAGGAGGAAGCAGTCGCTAATCCTACCGTTGTTACGGGTACGTTCCTCCTTGATAACTCCCATGCATGCATTCTTTTTGATTTTGGTGCGGAAAGGAGTTTTGTTAGTCATGCATTCAAACACCTAATCAAATGTAAATCCCAACCTCTAACCGAAATGTTTACCGTCGAGATGCCTAACGGAAAAAAGGAGAGCACTAACAACATATTCATAGGCTGTTCTCTTACCCTAGACAATTATTCTTTTCCGATCGATCTTATGTCTGTGTCCATCAAGAGCTTCGATGTCATTATCAGCATGGATTGGTTGAGTTCCAATCATGCTGATATTCTTTTCTTCGAGAAGGCTATTTGTCTTAATCTTCCCTCTGGCGAAACCCTTATGATTTATGGTGATAAGCTCAGTTCGAACCTCCGTATCATTTCGTGCACCAAAGCTCAGAAGTATCTGCGGAATGAGTGTCATCTATTCCTAGCTCATGTTTTCAACGAGACACAAAGAGTTAGAGACCTCGAGAGCATCCACGAAGTCTGTAACTTTTATGAGGTTTTCCCCGAAGATCTCCCCGAAATCCCTCCCGAGCACCAAGTTGAGTTTCGTATTGACTTAATCCCCTGAGCTACTTCTATAGCTAAATCTCCTTATTGTTTAGCGGCAGCGGAAATGCAGGAATTATCCACCCAGCTCAATGAGCTGATCAACAAAGGCTACATAAGGCCGAGTTCCTCACCCTGGGGAGCTCCGATCTTATTCGTGAAGAAGAAAGACGGATCTTTCTGGATGTGCATCGACTACCGAGAGCTGAACAAGCTTACCATCAAGAACCGATATCCCTTACCCAGAATCGACGATCTCTTCGACCAACTTCAGGAATCCAACTATTTTTCGAAGATAGATCTAAGATCAGGATACCATCAGTTGTGGCTTCATGAGAATGATGTGCCCAAAACAGCATTCCGAACTCGCTATGGACACTACGAGTTTGTAGTAATTCCCTTTGGTCTAACCAACGCACCGACAATATTCATGGACCAGATCAATTGGGTGTGCCACCCTTTCTTAGACAAGTTCATGATTGTGTTCATCGACGATATACTTGTCTATTCGCGGAGTGAGAATGATCATAAACAACACTTAAGGCAGGTGTTGGAAACATTAATGGCAGAAAAGCTATACACGAAATTCTCGAAGTGCGAATTCTGGATCAGGAAGGTAAATTTCCTTGGACACTTGATTAGCAAGGAAGGAATACACATGGACCCTTCCAAGATCAAAGCGATTGAGAATTGGTCTGCACCAAAGACACCCACAAAAATATGGCAATTCTTGGGTCTCGTAGGCTATTATCGCCGGTTTATTCAGAATTTCTCCAAAATCACAAAACCTTTAACTACCCTGACACAAAAAGGTGTAACCTTTAGTTAGGTAGTTAAGCAAGACACTGCGTTTCAAACCTTGAAACAAGCTCTATGCAGCGCACCTAACTTGTTCCTGACCGAAGGGACGGAAGACTTCGTAGTCTATTGTGATGCATCCAATCAGGGCCTAGGGTGTGTGCTCATGCAGAGAGGAAAGGTCATCGCCTATGCCTCGGGGCAGTTGAAAACACACGAGGTCAATTACACAACTCATGATTTGGAGTTGGGAGCAGTGGTCTTTGCGTTAAAGATATGGAGACACTATCTCTATGGAACCAAGTGCATTATCTTCACCGACCATAAGATCTTGCAGCATATTTTTGATCAAAAGGAGTTAAACATGAGACAACGACGATGGGTATAGCTACTCAGTGACTAGGAATGCGAAATTTGCTATCATCTCGGCAAGGGCAATGTGGTAGCAGATGCCCTCAGTCGAAAGGAGTATTCAGGACGTAAGATGAAGGCACTAACAATGAGCATACATTCCCATTTGTCCGCGCAAATCAGAGAGGCTCAGGTGGAAGCTTTGAAAGCAGATAACGTAGCAAATGAGTAACTGCGAGGAATGGATAAGAAACTAGATCTCAAGGGAAACGGAGTGTACTACTTCATGAACCAGATCTGGACCCCAAAGTACGGTGGGTACAGAGAAGTTGTCATGAACGAAGCTCACAAGAATAAATACTCCGTTCACCTAGGTTCGGATAAGATGTATCTGGATCTCAAACAAATCTATTGGTGACCAAACATGAAAGCGGAAATTGCAACTTTCGTGAGCAAGGGCCTGACTTGTTCCAAGGTAAAAGTAGAATATCAAAAGCCCTCAGGTTTACTTCAACAGCTGGAAATACCTGAGTGGAAGTGGGAAAGGATAACCATGGATTTTATCACCAAGTTACCCAAATCTCCGAGTGGGCACGATGCCATTTGGGTAATTGTCGACCGGTTGACAAAATCCGCTCACTTCCTACCAATCAAAGAAAACTTCAAGATGGAGAGACTCGCCCGAATATAACTTCGAGAAATAGTTCGCCTTCATCGTGTACGTTCATCCGTTATCTCTGATCGAGATAGCAGGTTTACATCGAGATTCTGGCAGTCACTACAGAAGGCTCTTGGAACTAAGTTGAATATGAGCACGGATTAGCATCCGCAGACTGATGGATAGAGTGAGAGAACAATTCAGACCTTGGAAGACATGTTGAGAGCCTACATCATCGACTTCGGCGCGTCATAGGACACTCATCTTCCTCTGGTTGAATTTTCTTACAACAACAACTACCATACCAGCATCAAGGTTGCGCCGTTTGAAGCCCTCTATAGCCGTAAGTGCAGATCCCCTCTGTGCTTGGCTGAGGTTGGTGACACACAGCTAGCCAGGGGTCAAGTCCTCGAAAGTACTCTCACTGGTCCTGAGATCATCCGAGAGACAACTGAGAAGATAGTACGAATCCGGAAATGACTGAAGGCCTCACGAGATAGACAAAAGAGCTATGCCGATAAGAGACGAAAGCCCTTGGAGTTTCAGGTTGGTGACCGCGTCCTTCTGATGGTCTCACACTGGAAAGGCATGATATGTTGTGGGAAGCGTGGAAAGCTAAACCCAAGGTACATTGGACCGTTTGAGATCCTTGCTAAGATCGGTCCCGTAGCATACAAACTTCAGTAACCACGGGAGTTCAGCAACATCCATCCTGTCTTCCACGTATCGAACCTAAAGAAGTGCCTGTCCGATGAGACACTTGTGATTCCTCCCATCGACATTGAAATCAACGAGAACCTCAACTTCATTGAAGAACCGGTTGAAGACATGGACAGAGAGATCAAGCGAACCAAACAAAGTCGCATCCCGATAGTGAAGGTTCGCTGGAATGCCAAGCGGCGACCTGAATACACTTGGGAGCGCGAAGATCAGATGAAACAGAAGTATCTACATCTCTTTTCTGATCCATGATTTGTATTCTATGTTCGAATGTCGGGACGAAATCCCCTCTAATGGGGGAAATGATGTGACAACCCGAAATTTTGTCTGTTTCCGTTAATAGAATTTTGAATTCATTAACTTTTTCGTCAAACTTCTTGGTTTAGAAAATAATTAAATTATTTACAAGTTGGAACCAAAAATCGAGCGGAAACCCGAATATCTCGAAAATCAAACAATTCCGGCCTAAGTGAGTTTACGACCATAAACTCGTTTACGGCCGTATACCTGTTTACGGCCAGCAAAGAGTGGACCCCCACCACCGACCATAAAAACCTTGACCGCAAACACTGTGACCACCCGAAATTTCCATTATGTACAAACTATATCACTTCAATAGAAGTTATAGCAGTCACAGTTAATTTTCAGGCTTTTTCGTGTAAGTTTGAGTAATTCAGGGTTTACACTTCAGGAAATATCAGGAGAGTGGGTGCACTAGGGTTTTGTGCAACAATGTTATTCCAACACTCTATTATATTAGAGATCATTTCAGGAATAAAAATATTTTCTGCCAAAAATATCTCAGGACTATAAATACAATTCTGAACCAAATTCATTCATTATTCGCATTTCCAACTAGAGAAAAGCCATTTTCTCTCTCACGGATCTTCGGGTTTTTATCCCAAATCGTGAGTACCCCTCTCTAGTAGTGTTATATAGCTTTAAATGTGTTCATAACATAGATTACATAGCTAAATCACTAGATTTAGGAGTATACCCCCCAAGGTGTTCTTGGGCGGTAAACTCCCGAAAACAATGCCTAGCCTTTCCCCCGAGATATACTACTGCCTTGGACTTGTATAGGAGTGTATTAGGGACAAGAAAACATCAAAGAACCACCCAAGTTTGGGAGTTCACGGCCCAAGATGATCTTGGACCGTGAACTCCAAAATCATGGACCAAAGAGTGCTTTTGGCACTCCTAAAGGCTTGGACAATTATCAAGGGTTACTCCTACATAAATCAAGGACATTAAACCATCAAAAACACCTTCCAAAGTGAGTTTACATCCATGACATGGTTCTTGGGCCGTAAACATGATTAAAGGGCACCAAAGTGTGCCTAAGGCCTTCATATGCTTGGAATAGAAGTCTAGAACCCATCCCACTTATGCAAGAGACTTGAAAGCATCAAAAACACCCATCCTTAAGAGTTTACGGCCGCAAACTCTAAGGGAAATGGCCTTTGGGCCGTAAACTCCTCAAAGGAGTGTTTCTATGCCTTAAACCCTTCCAAGGACTTAACCACCAAGTTGGAATACTTCTAGGGATCATTTAACACCTCAAAACAACCAAAGACATTGAGTCTTGGAGTTTACGGCCGTAAACTCAAGAGTTTACAACCATAAACTCCATGTGTGATGGTATATGGAGAGTAAACTCATATATGGGGTCCTTTGGAACCCTAAATACAAGTGCCTTGTCCCACAATAGCTTATATGCAATCCTTAGGGCTTAAAACACTTATATAAAGTGTTTATTATGTCTAGGATGTCTTAACATTATCAATTAGTAATTTAAGACTAATTGAGTGCATATATGTGTGATTATATGTTCATTAGGATCGTAGAGTGTGTACAAGTCCTCACTTGACACCTAACAATCCTACACTGTCCGGTTCATCCAAATCACCATCTAAAGGTGAGTTCATACCCCTAATCAATGTTTTAAATGATTTTAAATGCTTTAAATGGGGGGGGGGGGAATACAAGTAGAAAATAACATGTTATTAAATCATTTATATGTATTTTATAACTGTGTTTTCATTCAACAGATTTCACATACAACAAAATGTGATGCATGAAATGGTTTTTTATCTTAAAAATACTTTGTTATCAAATGTATTACTATTGAAATGCTTATTAAAATGACATCAAGTCATTGTTATTTATTGTTCAAAACTCTTAGATGTCGTACAAAACCATTTTTACCTTCTTGAATCAAACTATACTTATACGCATATGTTCATATATATGTTAGAGATTATAGTTTCCATCCTTCATTTAGTTTCCCACACTCTTGTGTAGCAAGGGTGTATAAACCTACTTGAACAACCAGTTACCTTTCAGTTAACTATCATAGGGATAGTTAGAAGATATCAAACATTATTCCTATTACAAGGAATCACACAAGAGTCAGTTCATTCATGAGTCTTTACTAGTACATTACTTGATACATGAGTACCTTTACATATGCTTACATGATACATGAACACACTTACATGAACACATTACATGAATACCTTTACGTAGATACATCGACCTGTGTATACTTACATGAATACTTGAAACTCGATTCGTAAAGATGATTTATTAGTACCTTCAGTAAATCATCCAGCCCATCCCAGTTCAACGGGAGTCAGTTACGGGATTAACCATTCCTGGAAATACTGTTCGCTACGGAGGTTAATGGACATCTACGGATGCCTAAGGTTATTACTTATATTAGGAGTCAATTACGGGATTAACCATTCCTGGAACCTACTGTTCGCTACAGAGGTTAATTGGACAATCTTCGGATGTTCATTAGGTTATCTATTTCTCTTACAGCGATGTAGAGCCTGTTACGGGACTAACCATTCGTGGAACCTTTTGTTCGCTACAGGGGTTAATTGAACAATCTTCGGATCTTCATTACGTTATACCCTTTCGCTTCAGCGATGTCGTGTTAATCCTGGTAATCCAGGGATAACACTTTTATGATCATACTTTTCCTGTTTACTTTATTTTGTGATACTTTCACATAAACGATGAGTTAGACTAAGTACTTTAGTACTAGTCAATAGAAGGAAAAACTTCCATTTTACTTACAAAACAGTCGGGTCTTGTTTGAGGACTACATTTTATAATTATAGAAAATAAGGGATTTTCTAGGACTTTTCATACTTACATCAACATTTTCATTTAAAGGTTTACATGACTTTTAAAACAGCTTTTCAAAGCCAGGCAATGAAACTTAAATACTTATGGATTCACCAGCTTTAAAGCTGATACTCTCTTTCAAAATAACTTGTATTCTCAGGTCATCAGTAGACAGGTACGGAGGCCAGTTTTTGAGAAGAAGGAGCAGACAAGTCTCGTCTTTTATTTTGATTATATATTTTTGGTGTCTTATTACAATGAAAGAACACACATGTATTAAAACTTTACTTATAATGCAATGGATGATGTTGTTGCTTGTTTACTATTTTACACTGTTGTGATACTGTACATGACGTCCTTCATCCCTGAACGTTTCCGCCGTTCGTGGTTTTGGGGTGTGACAAACACCTTCAAACTTCAGGAAAACATCGAGAAACACCGTTTGGAGTCACTTTGAGACGTCTGGAGCACTTATCTCTTCGAAATCAACACTATTGTTTTTGAGTTTACGGTCCGCCTTCAAAGACCATAAACCTTGTTCTTGAGTTTACGGTCCACCTTCAAAAACTATAAACCCTGTTCTTGAGTTTACGACCGTAAACTCACTAAGCCTTCAAAGATCGTAAACCCTTGTTCACGGCCGTAAACACCTTTCTAAGTAGTGCTTTTGGCTGAAAACCCACTTTCCTCGATTCGATCAAGTCAGCGCTTTCACGCAACAACTTGACGATCTTCAATTTAGTCAGCGCTTTCACGCAACAACTGTTAGTTCATACCCTTACATTTTCCGTATTTTAATGATTTCAGGGGGGGAATATAAGCTAAACATAAATATTTTCAAAACTTATGCAAAGCTCATACTTTAACCCTTTTGTACTGTGCTGAACATAATGGACATTTTCACTAAAATTGCATAGTTTTCCGGACACGCTATTTACTATACATGCAAACTATAATCGGTATAGTATGGGATTTTTTTTAAACATAAAAAGTACATAAACTTTCACTACTAAACATATGCGCTAAGACAGAAACAATTTACAATTACATCACTACTTTATCATGGTTTTTCATAACTGTAATTATCACTACATATGGATTTTCACTATGGTAGAACACTACTACACTACATGTAACCTAGATTGTATGATACTGTGAGGCGCTACTTCACTACTGTACCCTTATGTGTATAGGGATAAATCCTATCATAGTATAACCAGAGTCTCCTGGAGGGAGAGCGTGAGATTTGTGAATAGATCTATTCGGGACTGACAATCCTACACCTGAACTGCTAGCCACAGTTTGGCAGGCATGCCTAGGGTGACAAATGTCATTTAACTCGACGTTTGAAGAACGTTGGAAAGGTCTCTAGTTATATCAAGCATGGTTATATGATGCACAATATGTATAAATCACCTTTAGTTTACAACTTGACACTCTTTATCAGTTTTATTTACACTAAATAGAACTAATACACACTACAACTGGAAAACTTTCAAAGTTTACAAATAGAACTGAACATACAATGGTTTCACGTACGAAATACTTATACATCGTGATTAGCATTTGCTAGTCACATTAAGTATTACTTTCACGTATCACTATAGTTTTCAGTAACAAACATTCACGATTTCATAAAAAATTGATAACACTAAATCTTCACTAAAGAAAATATCGGATTTTCTTGAAACAATGCAAAACCCTTTTATGAACTCATCAACTATTTTCATTACAAACCACCGCTTATGTACTCACCAACTTTATGCTGATACTCTTTCAAACTGCTTGTATTCTCAGGAAATCAGTAGACAGGTATTTGTTGGATTTTTGAGGAACTGGAGCAATAAGAGTTTTATGTTTTTACTATACAAAGCTTTTGGATGTAATTCAAAGAAAGTTTCAAACTGATGTAAACATTTTTATTCACTGTAATGGTTTTGTTGCTATGATTGCTATTATTCATTGGTCGTGATGCCACATGACATCCTCCACCCCATAAAGTTTCCGCCATTCTGGCTTTGGGGTGTAACAAAATTAAAATAGAAAAATAATATAAAAGGAAATAATTATAGATCATGAACCCCAAAAATTATGTATCTAATTATGAAATGAGTATATGAAATTTTCATAGGAGAACCAATGTAGTGCTTCTTATGCATATGTTTTTGAGCATCTGAGTATGAAATGAGTTTGTGGTTTGGTCCTAAATTGTCGATGTAAGTGATCAGTTTCCTTTATTAGTTAATGTCATGGGGGGGGGGGGGGGGGTTGTACAACGTTTTCGTAAAACAATAACTTTGCATCACATGTAGAAAATCAATTCATATTAATAATGACATTGATACATCTGAAAGTTATAGATATAAGATTGTTGTAAAAGGAATGTTTATTATGGATTAAGATTCAATTTATAACAATTTTATAAGTAGGTCTCTGAAAGATTACTATTCATCTCTACTCTACCGGTCTCCTTCTGTCAACTAGATTCATGACTTAGTGTATGTCTAAGTTTAATTTTCATAAAATTCTTGTTCACATCTGAATCAAAAAGTACTCAAACATATAACTAGTTAATAAGAGATATATTAGACACTTATGATCGTTCATGTATCGAGTTTCTAGCTCTAATCACAATACTCTGATTCGATCTTTACTTTTGGTTCCTCAACTTTGGGCGTCTTCTCTTAAAACGTCAGATTTCACTACACCCATAACAAGCTAATTCTCTACTGGTGTCTGTTCCTATTCCTATTCTATGGTTTGCTGCTACATGTGTTGGACTTCTAAAAAAGTCGGCAGTATGCCCAATTATTGTAGATAAATAATTCATCCTTATGATGTTTGTTACACTTACTACATGGTGGGTTATTCTCGGCATAATGTTTCCGGGGAGTGGTTGGTGTAGCATGAACCTGTTTCAGGTCTTCCTTTTTCCGTGAGGATTAGCTTAAGTTTCTCGTGGAACTACACTCATATTTCCTTTTGTTATCCTAAGCTCTAGCGACATCCTTTTTCTTGGTCAAAGTTTATTTACAGAATAACTTTTTTGTTAGACTGATGGGGAACTTCTAGGCATGATCATAAGTGTTGGGTTAGGGAGATGTAACCATCTCTCATATTTATGGGGTAATACCTCTTACGTGCATGTTGAATGTCTTGTTTTATTGGCTTACAAAACCCAGACATAGCATTATGAGATCATCGAATCAGGGCGCGTATGCTAAATCTTGTTGTAGTTCTTGTATCTCATCTATATGGTAATATATTTCATTGTGCATTTGTTTTAGTTCTCACCAAGTTTTGGCATAAGCTGAATGAATGCCCATGGTCTTCGTATAGTTGTTCCACCTGGTAAGGGTTACATCCATAAAGGCATAGGTGGTAAACATAACACGACAATTTTCCTGTATAGGAACCAACATGAAATATTGATTCCATCTTTCTAATCCAGAGCCTCACTCCCAAAATTTTCTTTTCTTCATAGAAGGATGTGGTTTGGTAGTTTATGAATCCCTTGTAGGTGAATTTCCTTGGAACTTTACTATATCCCCCATGAGTAATGCTTCCAACTTTACGTTATCTAGAGGTATTGTTCATGTTGGCTTCATAGTCGGCCAATGTGTTACTCTTGTGTAGTGCAATAATTAATTCGATTGAGGTTATGTCTAGTGATGGTATCAATGTTAGATAACCTCTCGTGGACCTCTTAGGAGACATTGTTTTTCATGAGTATGAGTCATGCAAAAATATTGTTGTAAGTGTAAACGATATTATTTCAATCATAACAAATGTGTTGATTTGCGATGGATTCATTCATGAATGGCCCTATGTTGGATATTATGTGTAGGTCACTGCACCCAAAGGGTGTTATTCAACCAGAAGAATGAGTAAAAAGGAAACTATAAAGTATTGGGACAAAAGTGAAAATTCATGAAGAATATGCTTCCATATAAATTTGACCACTACTCGATGTTTTGATCATATATCATGTTCTGGAGTTCTAATTAACTTGAATCAATATGTTTTGGAAACTAGATAACATTTTAGAAAACTTTCTTGTTTTGCATTTTCACTAATTCAGCTGTTTTCGCCTTCAAAAGGGTTATGAGAGATGAAGGGGAAGTGTAAGTGTCCTTCTTTTGAACATGGATGGTTCAAACATAAGTTGGATGGTTCAAATCAGGAAAAATAGATTGATTGAATACTTAAGCCATAATTCATACCGATCAGCAAGTAGTTATTCGTAGATATGTAATAGGAACATACATAGAGTATCATCGTCGAGTAATTAGCATTCTGCAATAAAATTAGACATGAATGATGTTTATGAGTGCTAGAGTTGTTGGGTTTTTAGTTCAAAAATAGTTTCACTACAAAATATGGCAAATGGAAGACTTAATTATTCAAAATAACATAAACATTTTATACCCACCAAGAATCATCTTGAAAGTTACTGAAAGATTTAAACAACCAAAGAAAGGGTGAAGAAATAACAACATTTGTTGTTCTTTGGGTCCTCTTGGGAGACTTGAAAGTTTATGAAAAATGAGAATTTTTGAGTGACCAGCAAGTTGTCAACTTGATTTAGATGCTAGTCCATAACTCTTAATCTTGAAGTTCATAACCAATATTAACATCAAAAGAGCAAAAGATAAGCAAGTGTTCTCTTCATTCAAAAGAAAAACTAGAGAGAATGAGAGAGGAGGTGATGGATTCGGCCATCATGCAAGAGTAAGGGAAAAAAGAGCAAAGCCTTTCCTATAAAGCTTAATCTTTATCCAAAGGACTTAACACTTTTAAGTCAATCATGCACCTATGACCTAAATGTCCCCCCATGCTTTTTAGCCATGCATTCTTTTCATTATTATATGTAAAATCCTGTAACTTGTTCTCTAAAGAACAAGCCATGTTTTTATAATAAAAAGAAGTCAAAGGTTTGTAAAATTTTATAAACTCATTTATAAAATATAAACCTTAACCTTTTGGTAGAAGACAAAAAGTCCTAATGGTCCATAATCTTGTACATGACTTAATAATTCATACCATATGAATTATCTAATGTTACTTGCTAATGAAAATTATTATTTACATGAAATAAATAATTTCCAATTTAATTATAGGAGTTTATTGAATATTTATTAAAATTAATTGCTAATAAATAATCAATTATATCATGTTGCTGTTAGTTGGACCCATTAGTATCATATGTTAATTAACAATATCACTTTAATATGATACTTGAGCATACGAGATCTTTCAAGAGTTTCACGAGGATTCAAAGTAAATAATTACCAAATATTTATAAGGCGTTACCAAAATTTTCAAGAGTTCCCAAGTGTTTTTATTTGCATCTTGAACGGTGATCTTCCTCGAGTTTTCTAGAATTTCGAAGCATTTTAGTCTATCAACTACTGAGGCCAAGTTCTTTTATGCATCGGTCTAACCACAATTAAACTTAGGTGATCATTATAGGTTTAGTTGTGGTTAGGCACATGTACAACAAACTTAACTAAGGTTTTTGACCTAATACCTTCCGTTGTATTCTTATTTGAGGCTTCAAATATTTCTATATATAACTCTATATTTATCGGTTAAGAAATATACCTAACCTATGAGAGTAAGCCATAGGCTATAGTTGTGCTTTCCTAAGAAAGTACTAGTTTGCTGTAGCCAATGGGCTATGATACGAATCTATCACACCCCCGGCCGTCGGCCAAAACGATAAGGTGCGCGACGTAAATCAGTGATCATTATTATTGAACATACATTGAACAATAAAAAAATATAAACTTCTATTATTACCCGAATAGAAATTATGTTGTTGATGGATAAGACAAAGTCACAAAACACACCTAATAATTTTCCGTTTACAAAGGCATAGTGAAATGACGGAAAGTATTCTATGGAAACTCTTCTTGCATGTTGATAATCCTGAGAATACATGCATTAGATACATCAACAAAAGATGGTTGTTGAGTTCTATAGGTTTTGACACATTGTATCTTTATAATCAAAAGTATTTTATAAAAGTTTATCTGGTTGAGTATATATATATATATATATATATATATATATATATATATATATATATATATATATATATATATATATATATATATATATTCTAACTAAAGTGTAAAACAAAACAAGTTTTAATAGTGTTTTTGGATTCTTATAGAAATACCACTTCTTCAAATCCAAAAGAACAAAACTTAAATAATACGTAAGCATTGCAAACTTATATTAATTATTATATTTTCTATGAACGAAATTGTATCTTATATAAAGGTTTTGAATAGCAAGTTACATAAAATAAATTCATGTTATACTTTTAAAAGTATATAGAAAAGAAAATACCAACTTCACCCTCGTAATTACGTATAAGTGATTGTATTTTTTATACATATAACTTATTAATTATAAGTTTATAAATGTTGTATGATCGTGACGTAGTATTTATTTATTGTAATCTTACTTAATATGGAATCCGACACTCTATTATCAGTAGAGCAAAATTCTCCCACTACTTACAGTATCAATTCCAACCGGTAACAGTGAACAATCATCGTATGAATTCTATTCCAATCCATTACGACAACAAACAAACTCCAGGGTCTATAATAAGCTCATAATCAAACTATGACACAACAACAATACACCGGAACTAAAAATAAGCGATAGTTTTGCATAAATTAAAATTAAAATTGTTAGTTTTCCAACTATATATTTTTTTCTAACCTTCATATAATCTTCTCCATATATGTAACTATGTGACTCCTTAAATATTGATCACGCTTTATACTCCATCCGTCCCAAATTTATAGTCCACTTTTGACTTTTGAAGTCTTTTTTCTTCAATTTTGACCTTAAATATTTTTATTTGTGTTATATATTACTTGACAAAACTTATAAAAATGAAAAAACATTTAAAATACAATACGTTCATATATTTTGCACCAAATATTAACTATCAAAAACAAAAATATTTAAGGTCAAAGTTGAAGGAAAAAGATTTCAAAAGTCAAAAATAGACTATTAATTTGAGACGGATGTAGTATTACTTTGAGAAGAAACGAAAAGAGAGATAACCAACCAAAATTTGGAAAGAGATCTAATATAATCCACAAATAAATATTATGGAGATAATATAAAACAAATTCATAATGAAAAAATCAAGAGAAGAGACAACAAATCAAACCAAAACTCTGTAAATCCTTTATTCATCATTTTCGAAGAATAAATATGCATTTTTATGACAACCTATGACAACCCAAAATTTATTTCGTCATTATTACCCGTTCCCGTTAATAGAATATCCTATTTTATAAAAGTTCCGTTAATTTGGGGTCGACAAATAAATAAATGTTTTATTTTATTTGTATGTTAATATCGTCGTAATAAAATAAATAAAAACACGTAAATTATCTTTCCATTTTATTGGAAAAAGTTTATTTTTAATTACGACCATTTAACCGGATAAAAAGTTTAAACCTCGTTAAACATAAGTATCGGGTAGTCGTATATCGGGTACAACACCCAAGCCCTATATAAGGGTGGGTGGACACTCCTTAGAACCCTTTTACCACACTATGCCCACTTTCTCTCTCTACTCTCTCTCCTCAAGTCCGATTTCACCTCAAAACCGCAAGTTTCCGCCTCCAAAACGTAAGTTCCCTTACCCTAACTCGTTCTAGACATCATTGATTATTGTTTTAACTCAAAAATCATGCAAGAAGGCTGAAAATAAGAAGTTTACGGCCTAAGAACCTCCTTAGGCCGTGAACACCTAAAATGGTGCCAAATGCCCAAGTTCTCCCCTTTAAGGCTTAGAAACTAGTTTCGGATCTAACCTAGAAGTGTTTGAGCCTTGAATCCTCAAGTTTGAGGGCTTGAAAGAGGGTTTACGGTCCAAGCATATGCTTAGACCGTAAACACCCTCAAAGCATGCAAATCAAACCCAAAACACTTCCAAACCCCATTTTAGGCTTAGATATGACTTAAGGACTTACTATTTCAGACTTGGAACACCTAAACATCATCATGTGAAGGACAAACAAGATTTTACGGCCCAATCATATGCTTAGACTGTAAACTCCCTTAAAACATGCCAAATGAACCTTCAACCCCTAAAAACCCTTATACCCTCACTAGAACTTGTTAGGAATGAGCCAAGGGCCTTGAAATCAAAGAATGGAAGGTGTCCAAGAGTTTACTACCATAAACCATGGGGTTTACGGCCGTAAACTCCCAAGGAGTGGTCCTTGGACCATAAACTCCAAGGGAGTACCCTCCTTTAACCTTAAACACCCCTATAGCTTTGCATATTTCCTTAGCATCCCTTTTAGAACCATAAGAGGCTTGAAAACACTCACTTACACTCCTCCCATGAGTTTACGGCCGTAAATTCATGGGGGACGTGGTCTCCCAGCCGTAAACTCATCAAGGATGGGGTTGTAAAGAGTAAACTCCATGGTGAGGTCTTATACTCTTTCCTGGCAACCCTTTAGCCTTCTAACACTTAACCGTAGATCTTTTATTCACATTAGGATGTCTATATGTGTTTACTTAGAGTTCAAATCACTAATTACTTGTAAACATATGCCTTCATATGTTACTAGGGTCATAAAGGGTGTACAAGTCTTTACTTGACACCAAACGCTCATCCGACACATCCACCCGATCTACTCAGCAGGTGAGTTCATACCCCTGAATTAACCTTTTAAATGTTTTTACATACTTTTATGGGGGGGGGGGGGGGGGAATACAATTTAAAACATGCTAGTTATCATATCAATCATATGTGATTAATAACCCGCATGCACAAGGATTTATTACACTTTCAGCTGTTTTACCAAGTATGATACTATAAATGGTTTTTCCAAAACGTCTTTACTTGTTTAAATCTTTTCTCAAACTATCTCTCGTGCTATATGTTTTACATCAAAACCAGTTACATCAGTGTTTTAAACGAACATTTTCGTTACTTATATTGTTTTATCAAAACTCGTCATGAAAGGTTTTCAAAGGATTTCCAAAGGTCTTCAACTTTATTTTTACAAAAGGATATTAAGTCACTATTTTCTTAAGTGTAAAGGTTTTCCAAAATTTTCATTAAAGTTTTCTTCTATGCTTCTATACTTCTACTTCGTTATGCTTCTACTTCGTTAGATGTTTCTACTCTTTAAATGCTACTACTTCGTTAAGTGCTTCTACTTCGTTAAATGCTTCTACGTCGTTAAAGTTTTCTTGTGTGGTTTCGCTCTACTTCCTTTTCCTCATTGGGATGTGGATATATAGTAGTATCACATATTCGAAGGCCTATCGGATCTAAGCTATATATATGATTTGTATACCCTATGTAATCGTAGCAGGACACGATATGGATCACCTAGTGAAATGTAAATAGTTTCTTAGGATTCTTTAGACATATCCATTCTCACACGAACATTGTAGAAAGCCAAATCCATTTCAGTGTTTGATAGGAGAGTTGATTCAGACCCCGAAGAGGTTCATTGAGAAGATTTCCAGTTCGGAAATAAATGAACTAGGTCGAGACTATTGAAATCACCAAGTGCCTATATCTTTTTAGGGACATCGGTGAGAAATTCGCCTAAACTTCCGAGATTCCCAGTCATCCATCACAAAGTGATGACACCCAGAGTCGGAATCGGAAGTAAGACGGAGTATAAATTCAATATGTCTATAGGAGAGGAGAACCCTAGGTAACTACCCGAAGGAAACCAACGCCGGTCCCAGTCAAAGATAAGAGATAGACAGAGGGAGCCAATACATGGAACCCGAGAGGTGTCTTTTCCTCGTGTTCGTCATGCTAATACACCTATAAAATAATACAATTTAGTGAGTTAGTAATTACACTACTCACGCTATGTGTTAGGTAAATCGCCCTTTTCCCGTTGCAAGTAATACGATTAGAGCAGATCCCCACACCTCTATTGAGAGTGTTTAGCCATAAGTCTTCATGAGCCTTTCTTCCCACGGTCTTCGTTCCGAACTGTTCTCAGATCTTTCCAAGCCGGAGAGTGAAACCTTTCCCAGTATAAAGGTAACTTAGTAAGAACGACTCCCATCTTATGGCTTTTTCCGATACTCATACTCCTACCTTGAATACCCGGACTACATCATAGGGATGTAGGTCGACACTCAAACAACCAATATCCGAGGCACAGGAAAAATTTATGCCTAATATAGTAAGGACAGATATGTCCAGAGTTAACCATCATCTCTCATCAGCTTGTTTTCCTTTCCATGTAGGAAAAAGCATACCTCCGAAGAAGCGTAACCCATCAGTTGGCAAGAAACCGACTCTCCTATTCGATGAAGCTACGTTCCAGGCTGTAGTCTCGGCAGCCGTAGCAGCTGCCATGGCTCAATTGAGTGCTAACAACGCTAGTGTTAGCAAGAGCCCTATCGAGAATCCCGATCCCAGCAATGGACAGCAGCAACCAACACCTGCATACCCAGCCACTCAAGAACCTCAACCAACTCCACCAAAGAGAAAGTTTATGAACGAGGAAGGAAGTACCTCGGCTCAAGGACCTTCCGAAGGGCAACGAGCTGAGACATTCAATACCCCTACCAACCCTTCCATCCCAACACCTACAAGACCAAACCTAGGAAGCCAACAAATGGCGATGGTCACAGACATGCAAAGTTGTAAAACAGAGAGAAGGAAACGAAAACGTCAAGCTCAAAAGGAGCACCAACGACTCCACAGACTTGCCACGCAACAGCAGCAAGTGGAAACCCCCACCCCTTCAGCGCCAGCACGACCCCTTTCATAAGTCCCTGGCATCGGGACCAACCCTACACACAGAGGTGGTGATAAAGTCGGACTCTTTAAAGGGAAATTTTCAACGTGGAGGAACAAGGAAGGCACCCGTGTCCACGTAACTCTGACTAAGCACCTCACTCCCACCACCAATACCAGTACGAACCAGTCATGTCATTAGTGCGGTGAGACGGGACACCTAAAAAGGGACTGTCCAATAATAAAGAACTCCGGCACAGACGGGAGGAAACTAAGGATCACAGCTGCAGGAGAAATGACAGGGGCACAGGAAGAGTCTAACTCTAATGCTTAGGGAGAAGCATCAAGAAACCCGGTAGATTTTTGGTACGTCTCTCAATTTAGATAACTAACCGAAAACATTAAAAGGCTAATTCTAAATGTAATTACTTCCCCGTTAAGGCAAAAGTCGCAACACTGTTATAAAATTTAAAATTTCATCAGGTAAAACTATAATGGCTAGATATATACGTTACGGCCATGTATAATTGAGATGGATAGACCTAGAGTGAGTGAATGCCGCCTCATTTCCTTTTCCTCGTTTGGTTGTGGATTTAGGGCGGGGTCGCTCAGTCAACAGTCCTCCCCACCTTAATTATACATGACTAGTATATGTTAGGCGATTATAGAAATGCCTCGTGAGAGTCCATTCATGAAAAGGTACTCTACTCATAAACACTCAGGACCCTCTACAGTTCCGCATCGACTCTATCGGTCCAAGTATCCGCGACAGTGATACACGGGACGAAACCCGAGACGCCTAGAACTTGTGTGCCCATTCGGCACATGACCCTATCGACCCTCATTCTATATCATGTCGAAGTATGCCAACTTCGTCGCCTTTATCAATCATGGTTTGACTTCGTGCAACCATGTGTAAATCCATAGTACTGTGTAAAAAGAACTTTCACCATAGCCATTTCGGTAGATAAAGGTTCTTCCAAACCTAAACAAAATAAAAATAATAAAGACTTATGCAATCCGACAGTCGTCACTCTTATTTCAAACTTTCCGGAGTACCCAGGAGAAGGGTACTGCGTGCTGTTAACCAACCCTTCTTAGACAGATAAAAACCGAAGCGAAAGACAATGCAGGTATTCCAGAAGACGATAACCACCCGAAGCACACTCCGTAGATCCCCCAGAAAGAGCCTCGCACCTCGCAATCAGGTTCATGAATCAAGAGGATAGAACTCATGGGACTGACCACTATAACTGAGTATATGCATAAGGGTGGTATATAATTGAGATCAAAAAGATTTAAGATGTGTGCTTCCTCCCTAATCCCTGTTCCTCATTGGGTTGTGAGTCTGGGGTGGAGTCGCACAACTGAACATCCTGCCGACCTCAATTATATATGACTTGCATACACCAAGTATTAATGGTTAAGCCAAGTATGAGCTCTACCACGAACCTCATACTAAAACTCTTCCTCCTATTCCATAGAATAGGAGCTAGAGTGAAGAGAACCACTACGGGTTGAGCTACTATAAAGACCACAAATCCGAAATTTGTTGTCGTCCCGGTCAAGCCAACATAGTAGCTAACACCCTCGGTTGGTAAGGAAATCTGAGTCGTAAGAGTCAAGGACATTGACTACAACCATCCACTCACGCTTAATCCCACGAATTAAGCATCTCAATGGATATCCCGGAAATCCAAAAGCTGCGATAAGTTAAACTCTGAGAAGAGCGGATGAGGAGATTAAAGTTCCGAGTGATGGAACCCTATACTCACTAGATTTGACCTAGACCGAGAAAACTCAGAACTTTCGGAAGAGTAGTTGCAGAAGATGCTCATACTACTCAGGCACTTCGTCCACCCCGTTACCGACGAATAGTGCCTAGGACACTCTGCCCCCTCACGTGGAAGAAGTCACCGTCGCCCTGTAGACGAGAGACTGCATTCTCCGAAGTGAACACTAGAATGCCGAGAACCACAGGATAACTTCCGCAGCCAAAAATATTTGAATAAAGTGCGAAAGTAGGTTGTGTTAAGCCTTATAACCCAGATCCCGAAGAGATTATAGACTTGACACCAGTCTAGGTGTTAGTCGATGGGTTATACAAGAGCACATGCTTTCTGCAACTGAAATAAACCAACTCCTTAGAGAATAGGGCATGTCTTAGAGATTCACTGGACTAATAGGTGCTCCAAGGATACTATCGCGCGCAGGAATAATAGAAACACCTCCCGAGATAGTCCAACACTTCAAAAAATCTCTAAGGATTGAGTTAGCCCGGAGCAGAGCCTGTTGTTCATGAAACAACAAGGCAAGTAAGAGCATGATCCTTTCCCGTTAAGGATCATATTGTGAAAGCGCTAACTAGACGATAATGTAAAGTTTAAAAACTTTCTAAGCACTCGTCTGGTGAAACCCTATCTCCCCGACCCCGAGGGTTTCCGTTAGAAACATCTCAAGAATCATAAGTGCAGGTTCATTTTGCACAAGATTGAGATAGACACTCTGCAGCAAATAGATAACCGTAGGCATGCAATCCATCCGATGATCCAGAAAACCTCTGAAAGCCAAGCAGTAGAAACACCAATCCAAGGACAACCCAAGCTTTCTAAGAGCCAACCTGAAGGACTACACTTTCAGTATGAGAGAGAACGGTTGGAACTTCGGAATGGCGATCACGCCAGTGATGATCTCGCCATAGAAGTAAAATATGTTCTAAGTATTGAAAAGCTCTACCCTTCCGAGAGCTTAGGACCATCCGAGACTCTTTACAAAGATTGCTCCAACCCTCATCAGACCACTACTACTATCGGAAATTCCACAAGTTTCACCCCAAATCAATCCACTTCTTAAACTTGATAAGTGTTTGCCCGACGCCACTCTTTGTATCCCACTCATCTTGATAGAAACCATTAGGAACCCTAACTTCGTAGACATACCTGTAGGAATCGCTAACTGCAGGAGACGGAATCCGCATCCCGTAAGTGAAGGTTTGTTAGAATGACAAGCAAAGGCCAGAGTTCACTTAGGAGTGCGAGGACCAACCAAATAGGAAGTACCCTCATACCTCTACTCGATCATTCATACCTACTTCCTTGCCTAAACCAGAATTTCGGGACGAAATTCCCTCTAACGGCGGGATGATGTGACAACCTGTGACAACCCAAAATTTATTCCGTCGTTATAACCCGTTCCCGTTAATAGAATATCCTATTTTATAAAAGTTCCGTTAATTTGGGGTCGACAAATAAATAAATGTTTTATTTTATTTTTATGCTAATATCATCGTAATAAAATAAATAAAAACACGTAAATTATCTTTCCATTTTATTGGAAAAAGCTTATTTTTAATTACTACCATTTAATCGGGTAAAAAGTTTAAACCTCGTTAAACATAAGTATCGGGTAGTCGTATACCGGGTACAACACCCAAGCCCTATATAAGGGTGGGTGGACACTCCTTAGAACCCTTTTACCAAACTAAACCTACTTACTCTCTCTACTCTCTCTCTCCTCAAGTCCGATTTCACCTCAAAACTGCAAGTTTCCGCCTCCAAAACGTAAGTTCCCTTACCCTAACTCGTTCTAGACATCATTGATTATTGTTTTAACTCAAAAATCATGCAAGAAGGCTGAAAATAAGAAGTTTACGGCCTAAGAACCTCCTTAGGCCGTGAACACCTAAAATGGTGCCAAATGCCCAAGTTCTCCCCTTTAAGGCTTAGAAACTAGTTTCGGATCTAACCTAGAAGTGTTTGAGCCTTGAATCCTCAAGTTTGAGGGCTTGAAAGAGGGTTTACGGTCCAAGGATATGCTTAGACCGTAAACACCCTCAAAGCATGCAAATCAAACCCAAAACACTTCCAAACCCCATTTTAGGATTATATATGACTTAAGGACTTACTATTTCGGACTTGGAACACCTAAACATCATCATGTGAAGGACAAATAAGAGTTTATGGCCCAAGCATATGCTTAGACCATAAACTCCCTTAAAACATGCCAAATGAACCTTGAACCCCCTAAAAAGCCTGATACCCTCACTAGAACTTGTTAGGAATGAGCCAAGGACCTTGAAATCAAAGAATGGAAGGTGTCCAAGAGTTTACTACCATAAACCATGGGGTTTACGGCCGTAAACTCCCAAGGAGTGGTCCTTGGACCGTAAACTCCAAGGGAGTACCTTCCTTTAACCTTAAACACCCCTAGAGCTTTGTATATTTCCTTAGAATCCCTTCTAGAACCATAAGAGGCTTGAAAACACTCACTTACAATCCTCCCATGAGTTTACGGCCATAATCTCATGGGGGATGTGGTCTCCCAGCCTTAAACTCATCAAGGATGGGTTTGTAAAGAGTAAACTCCATGGTGAGGTCTTATACTCTTTCCTTGCAACCCTTTAGCCTTCTAACACTCAACCATAGAACTTTTATTCACATTAGGATGTCTATATGTGTTTACTTAGAGTTCAAATCACTAATTACTTGTAAACATATGCCTTCATATGTTACTAGGGTCATAAAGGGTGTACAAGTCTTTGCTTGACACCAAACGCTCATCCGACACATCCACCCGATCTACTCAGCAGGTGAGTTCATACCCCTGAATTAACCTTTTAAATGTTTTTACATACTTTTATGGGGGGGGGGGGAATACAATTTAAAACATGCTAGTTATCATATCAATCATATGTGATTAATAACCCGCATGCACAAGGATTTATTACACTTTCAGCTTTTTTACCAAGTATGACACTATAAATGGTTTTTCCAAAACGTCTTTACTTGTTTAAATCTTTTCTCAAACTATCTCTCGTGCTGTATGTTTTACTTCAAAACCAGTTACAGTAGTGTTTTAAACAAAGGTTTTCGTTACTTATATTGTTTTATCAAAACTCGTCATGAAAGGTTTTCAAAGGATTTCCAAAGGTCTTCAAGTTTATTTTTACAAAAGGATATTAAGTCACTATTTTCTTACGTGTAAAGGTTTTCCAAAGTTTTCGTTAAAGTTTTCTTCTATGCTTCTATACTTCTACTTCGTTATGCTTCTACTTCGTTAAATGTTTCTACTCTTTAAATGCTACTGCTTCGTTAAGTGCTTCTACTTCGTTAAATGCTTATACGTCGCTAAATGCATGTCTGTACTTGTATAGTTATATAAATAATATTTAAAGGACTTAGGAAGGCTTGTTCGCCCTATTTCCTTTTCCTCGTTGGGATGTCGTCTGGTGGGTATCGGACATCCGTCCGAAGGCTATTTAAACATTAATTATATATTATGTATACATGTATAGACATAAAGGTTTACATCGATCAGTTCATTTCCCTTGGGTAGTTAGGAGATAGTTTGAGAAAAGGGCATCCTCCTACTCGTCACTCATAGATCAGAGACACTAGTAACTATTATAGGGATAGTTAGGAGACTCTGTCTGTCACTCTATCTCTCACTCTATCTCTCTCTCTCTCTCTCTCTCTCTCTCTCTCTCTCTTACTTTAGAATGTGACACACTATTTCCCTCTACGGCGCTTCATTGCGCCAACGCCGTGTAACCAGAGTCTCCGGGAAGGAGAGCGAACATCATGTGTATAGATCTATACGGGACTGACACTCCCACACCCTGACTACTAGCTACAGTCCGTGCCGGTAAGGCCCATGGGTGACATAAAGCCACTACTACTACTGCCACTATCTCTACGCGTGACCTGGAGGGTCATCGGATACTCTAACGTCGATCAACATGGTTACATACGAGTTCACATTCACCCTTTGTTTTAGACCTTGCTAGCTGTATCGATCATTTGATACCGTCTGGGGTCTGTGTCTACTTTATTTAGACTGAGCCAAGCGTATCATTCGTTCGATACACTCCTGGAGTCTATGATTTCTTTTGACTTAGTCAGCAGTATTTTCTGCTGAGGCATATGTTATTTCCCCCTAGTATTTTTACTAGTGATATTCTCCTACTTTCTTTAAAGTCATATACCATATTTTTGGGTAATGATAGTATTTCGGGAAAAAATTTTCTTTAAAACATAACTCCGTCGAGTCTTGGTAGAAGACTGCTTTTATTTAGAAAATATAGGATTTTCTAGAAAGGACTCTAATACACTGTAGACTCTAAACTACTACTTTATATAAAGTTATTTTGGATAAAATGCTTACTTACACAAATGACACTAAATACTTATGAACTCACCAGCATTTATAAAAATGCTGATACTCGCTTTCAAAATAACTTGTATTCTCGGATCAGCAATAGACATGTACATCCCAGGAGCTTTTGTGGAGACAGCCTTGTACCAAGCTGCACTTATAATATTACTTGTATTACTTTGATGTTGCTATGAAATGTAACTTATGTAAAACTATTACTATTAATGAAATAGTTTTGTACTTTGATTACTATACTGCATATGTTGTGATACTTGACATGACGTCATCCACCCCAGAACGTTTCCGCCGTTCCGGTTTTGGGGTGTGACAATTTTCTAGGAAATATATATATATATATATATATATATATATATATATATATATATATATATATATATATATATATATATATATATATAAAGAGAGAGAGAGAGAGAGAGAGGTTCATTTGACACCATGCTAATTTTGTGATAATGGAGACGCAATCCTAGTCACTCATCTTGAAGATCAATAAATAAAATAAAAAAAAATTAAATGCAAAACAAAAAGAAAAATCCAAAAAATCTTTTTTTTTAAATATTATTTTCGTTATTTAATTTATCCCAAAAAAAATTAAAAAAAAACGTAAAGAAATCATCTTTTTTTTTTCGAAATATGAGTGAAATATTCTAAAAGAATATTACACCGTATATAATCATATCGAGTTTTTAGAAATAAAGTATATATTCTAATATTCTACTAAAATTGGTGGATATGTTAAAATATTCAAAGATTCTACTTGAATTTTTAGATTTGTTAGCATATTCTAATACTCTATTAGATTTTTTTGAATATTTATAATTTAATATTTTAGTAGAATATTCTAAGATTTTAAAAATTCGATTTGAATATTTACAATATAATATTCTATTAAAATAGTTCACATATATTTTGAAAAAAAAAATGATAATTTTTTTAATTTTTTTATTTTTTAGATAAAAAAAATGATGAAAATAATATTTAAAAAAGTTCAATTTTTTTTCCTTTTAAAATTATTTTTTATATCTCCAAAATGAATGGTTAGGATTGTTTCTCATGTCTCACGAAATATGATGGGAATATGATGAAATGCAAGAAAAAGGAAGAAGAATTGTGCTATATATATATATATATATATATATATATATATATATATATATATATATATATATATATATATATATATATATATATATATAAAAGGTTATGTTCTTGTGAAGACTCTATTTTCATTGAGAACTTCTAAGGACACCTTATAAAAATTGAAAAAGAAATCTAAAAAAAATAAAAATCATAAAATAGAGCATAGTATTATATCCGGGAGAAAAAATTTTAAAAAAATGCATCATTAATTTTTTTTTCAATTTTCTTTTCTCTCCCATGTAATACTATGCTAGATTTTATGATTTTTATTTTTTTAAGATTTTTTTCAGTTGTTTTAAAGCGCCCTCACGATTACTTGCTTTAAAATGACTCATATATATATATATATATATATATATATATATATATATATATATATATATATATATATATATATATATATATAATACTTTTTACCGTTTGAAACCGTAACCCCAAATTGAAGATAATTTTTTTGATATTTTTAATCTTAATATGTATTTACGTATTCGTTGGAAAAATATTTGAAACCACTTTGTACTTAAAGGTGAATGTAAACATTAAAATATAACTAATATGTTGGAGAATAAATACGAGAAGATAACAAGTTAATTTTTCGAGAATTTAATTAAAACTATGTAGTTTTGATAGGTTCTATACATGAGGCCTCATATTCACTTTTTAATATATACAGATAACAGTTTCATTGAGATTTTAAAAAATGTATATCTTAAGATTCAACATAGGCTACATATTTCTCATTTGCGCTTCTAACGCTCCAGTGTACTGATACGACGAGATATGTCTAATCATAAACGATTATAGGATGGAGATGTATAATCATATATGATTATGCATGTTAATACATATATACCTAATCATAAATGATTATATATATGTATGTTCACAAAGTGATTAATCATCTATTATTATGGTGGTTGGTAGCAGAGGAGGTGGTCGTGACAGAGCTGGTGGGTAGATGTGACGAAGGTAGCAATGGTGGGTTGGCTGGTGGCAGACCGGGTTTGATCTTTTGCAGATCTTACTTGATTGTGCAGTGTTTCAGGGCCACAAAATCAAGGTAGGACCCGTTATGTGGGGATGAGTATAATGAAAAGCTTTATCCATGGACTCTATTATATGCATCCAGAGACATGTACCCAAAAAAGTAATAGTTGAAAAAACGGTTTATATATGACACACAAAAGAAATTATATATCAAAAGTAATTTGTGTTTTCTCTGAAATATCCCAAACAACCAAATAAAGGATTTTATGAACCATATTATACTTATGAATCAAAATTAAAAAGGTAAATTGTTGCTAGGTTTAACTTTTAGATTGAATTATTGTATTTGATGCCGGAGAAAATATGTTTAGAGCACAAATCGTGGGATACTCTGAATGACTAATTCAATTTCAGATGAAATTTTCATATAAATCATGAAAAAGATGTGTTTAAGGAACTTTGTATATTAAATTCACTTGTACAAGACGTTTTCAAGGTTTTTCGTCTCTTCAACAGACTTTAATATACACCTTATTTTTTATTCTTTTTGTTAAATATTAAGTATAATGGTTTTTCTTTTTTATTTTTCGATTATTTATATAAAAATACTCACTTATATAATATACAAATTGCATGTAATATAAAAATGGATACTAAAGATATAATTATACCATTACCAATATATATATATATATATATATATATATATATATATATATATATATATATATATATATATATATATTGTGTATAACAACTTCACGTAGCATTCATCAAAATGCTACTAGCTACAAACTACAAACTATATTCTACCGTTATGCGCTACCAACTAGTTTTGTTGAATAGTAAGTGTTTGAAGAAGAGAGAAAGACCAAATACCACATTTCCATGTATCTAGCATGTATGTTGTGCACATATACACATCGTTCTACATTTTCATTCTATATTTACGTACTTGAAATAGTTATACATAATATATATATATATATATATATATATATATATATATATATATATACTAAACAAACAAAATGAATCATTAGATTATTCAAAAGTAAAATGATTCACAAGAAAAAATTTCAAAAAATCACTTTATGATTCATTTTTTAGTAAATCAAGGAAAATTTTACTTTTATGAAAATTTTAGTGAATATCAACAAAAACATCATTAAAATGAGTCATCGAAATATTTTTCAGGATTTTTTTGAATTATGTTATTTTTATTTATCTAGTGATTCATTTGTTTTGCTCGTCAAAAAAATAATCAATAAAAGACTTCTTAACTTCCTGCCAACAACTATTTATATATATATATATATATATATATATATATATATATATATATTAAAAAATTTATTTCTTGAAGTTAATTAAATAAGTTAATTAGCTATAATAAAATTATCAATTAGACAATAACTTAACATTCCAAATGTGTCTATAAATATATGTATGTCTTATTTGTTGTATATTAAATCATTTTCATATCTCTTTCTCTTTTAAAGAAGTTAATTTACTATAAGAGTAAACGGAATTATGGTCAAACTTGTAGGTAAATATATGATCATCTTGTGTGTAAGCTTTCTCATGTCGTCTGTTTTTCATGAATGTAAGGTTTTTTATCTTTATTTTATACATGATTTCATTATTTTTGATGGATATTTTAATAAATATTTTTGTTTTGAATTAATAGGTGGCAAAATTGAAATGAATAACAGTTTAACTATTGGTATCTCAGTTAAACCTTGTGATTACCATTGTTCAACATCGAAAGATGGTAAACAATTTTGTTGTTGTGACGACGCAAATATGTGCTACCCAATTATTGATACGTGTCGAAGAATGTGTGATAAGAAAAGGTGTTGTAGTAAAAAAATATGATTGGTATTATTTTATAAGTCAATATAATGAATAATGCTTTAAAGTCTACATAAAAGTTTAAGTAATGTGGTTTTATCAAAGAACCCCATAGTCATGTTGTAAAAAAAATGGATAAATGTTTAATCTATATTTTATTTTATATTAAACTATAATTATAAATCTCTATAAAAAAATTTTGGTTCATAAAATTACATGTTTGATTTTATATATTGTGTAATAAAATTCTTTAATTATATATTGAATATATGATATGGATATTGGTGCGACATTCCCCTTTTAGAAAATTAGATTTTACTGAAAAGGAAGAGATTATGTGTTATTGGTGACATTAAAGAAACAATACAATTTTGATTGGGATAGTATAAAAAGATTCCGGTAATATATAAAAAGAAAAACTAAATTAACCACAAAAATTTCACTAGTTACGAAGAAGCGAGTATAAAAAGATAAACTAAAAGGAAAAATCATACCTTGTAAGTTACATATTCATAAAAATGGCAATTATAAGTTGTGAGAGTAATTAGTAACATCAACTATGTTTTTTTGTTGCTTTTCAATAAACCTTTCATCTTCGTTATTGTGTACCAAATTAAAAATGACCAAAATCAATCAAAAACAAGAATTATTTTATTTCTACTAGTACATAACAACATATAATTGTTGGATTAATTGTCTAAGCCCATAACTATAATTGGTACGTACTTGACCCGAGAATAGCATGGTCCATTTGGGTTGCATGACACCAAAATAATCTGAAGGATGGACTCTATGGCCGTAAGTGCAGATCCCCTCTGTGCTGGGCTGAGGTTAGTGACACACAGCTAGCCAGGGGTCAAGTCCTCTACAGTACTCTCACTGGTCCTGAGATCATCTGAGAGACAACTGAGAAGATAGTACGAATCCGGAAATGACTGAAGGCCTCACGAGATAGACAAAAGAGTTACGCCAATAAGAGACAAAAGCCCTTGGAGTTTCAGGTTGGTGACCGCGTCCTTCTGATGGTCTCACACTGGAAAGGCATGATATGTTGTGGGAAGCGTGGAAAGCTAAACCCAAGGTACATTGGACCGTTTGAGATCCTTGCTAGGATCGGTCCCGTAGCATACAAACTTCAGTAACCACGGGAGCTAAGCAACATCCATCCTGTCTTCCACGTATCGAACCTAAAGAAGTGCCTGTCCGATGAGACACTTGTGATTCCTCTCATCGAGATTGAAATCAACGAGAACCTCAACTTCATGGAAGAACAGGTTGAAGTCATGGACAGAGAGATCAAGCGAACCAAACAAAGTCGCATCCCGATAGTGAAGGTTCGCTGAAATGCCAAGCGGGGACCTGAATACACTTGGGAGCGCAAAGATCAGATGAAACATAAGTATCTACATCTCTTTTTCTGATCCATGATTTGTATTCTATGTTCGAATGTCGGGACGAAATCCCCTCTAACGGGGGAAATGATGTGACAACCCGAAATTTTGTCTGTTTCCGTTACACGATTTCCGTTAATAAAATTTCGAATTCATTAACTTTTTCGTCAAACTTCTTGGTTAAGAAAATAATTAAATTATTTACAAGTTGGAACCAAAAATCGCGCGGAAACCCGAATATCTCGAAAAATCAAACAATTTCGGCCTAAGTGAGTTTACGACCGTAAACTCGTTTACAACCGTATACCTGTTTACGGCCAGCAAAGAGTGGACCCCCACCACCGACCATAAAAACCTTGACCGTAAACACCGTGACAACCCGAAATTTCCATTCTGTACAAACTACATCATTTCAATAGAAGTTATAGCAGTCACAGTTAATTTTCAGGCTTTTTCGTGTAAGTTTGAGTAATTCAGGGTTTACACTTCAGGAAATATCAGGAGAGTGGGTGCACTAGGGTTTTGTGCAACACTGTTATTCCACCACTCTATTATATTAGAGATCATTTCAGGAATAAAAATATTTTCTACCAAAAATATCTCAGGACTATAAATAGAATTCTAAACCAAATTCATTCATTATTCGCATTTCCATCTAGAGAAAAGTCATTTTCTCTCTCACGGATCTTCGGGTTTTTATCCCAAATCGTGAGTACCCCTCTCTAGTAGTGTTATATAGCTTTAAATGTGTTCATAACATAGATTACATAGCTAAATCACTAGATTTAGGAGTTTACTCCCCAAGGTGTTCTTAGGCGGTAAACTCCCGAAAACAATGCCTAGCCTTTCCCCCGAGATATACTACTGCCTTGGACTTGTATAGGTGTGTATTAGGGACAAGAAAACATCAAAGAACCACCCAAGTTTGGGAGTTCACGGCCCAAGATGATCTTGGACCGTGAACTCCAAAATCATGGACCAAAGAGTGCTTTTGGCACTCCTAAAGGCTTGGACAATTATCAGGGGTTAATCCTACATATATCATGAACCCCAAAAATTAAAATAGAAGAATAATATAAAAGGAAATAATTATAGATCATGAACCCCAAAAATTATGTATCTAATTATGAAATGAGTATATGAAATTTTCATAGGAGAACCAATGTAGTGCTTCTTATGCATATGTTTTTGAGCATCTGAGTATGAAATGAGTTTGTGGTTTGGTCCTAAATTGTCGATGTAAGTGATCAGTTTCCTTTATTAGTTAATGTCATGGGGGGGGGGGGGTTGTACAACGTTTTCGTAAAACAATAACTTTGCATCACATGTAGAAAATCAATTCATATTAATAATGACATTGATACATCTGAAAGTTATAGATATAAGATTGTTGTAAAAGGAATGCTTATTATGGATTAAGATTCAATTTATAACAATTTTATAAGTAGGTCTCTGAAAGATTACTATTCATCTCTACTCTACCGGTCTCCTTCTGTCAACTAGATTCATGACTTAGTGTATGTCTAAGTTTAATTTTCATAAAATTCTTGTTCACATCTGAATCAAAAAGTACTCACACATATAACTAGTTAATAAGAGATATATTAGACACTTATGATTGTTCATGTATCGAGATTCTAGCTCTAATCACAATACTCTGATTCGATCTTTACTTTTGGTTCCTCAACTTTGGGCGTCTTCTCTTAAAACGTCAGATTTCACTACACCCATAACAAGCTAATTCTCTACTGGTGTCTGTTCCTATTCCTATTCTATGGTTTGCTGCTACATGTGTTGGACTTCTAAAAAAGTCGGCAGTATGCCCAATTATTGTAGATAAATAATTCATCCTTATGATGTTTGTTACACTTACTACATGGTGGGTTATTCTCGGCATAATGTTTCTGGGGAGTGGTTGGTGTAGCATGAACCTGTTTCAGGTCTTCCTTTTTCCATGAGGATTAGCTTAAGTTTCTCGTGGAACTACACTCATATTTCCTTTTGTTATCCTAAGCTCTAGCGACATCCTTTTTCTTGGTCAAAGTTTATTTACAGAATAACTTTTTTGTTAGACTGATGGGGAACTTCTAGGCATGATCATAAGTGTTGGGTTAGGGAGATGTAACCATCTCTCATATTTATGGGGTCATACCTCTTACGTGCATGTTAAATGTCTTGTTTTATCGGCTTACAAAACCCAGACATAGCATTATGAGATCATCGAATAAGGATGCATATGCTAAAACTTAAGTTCTCTTCATGGTTAATCTCCATAGTTCTTGTTGTAGTTCTTGTATCTCATCTATATGGTAATATATTTCATTGTGCATTTGTTTTAGTTCTCACCAAGTTTTGGCATAAGCTGAATGAATGCCCATGGTCTTCGTATAGTTGTTCCACCTGGTAAGGGTTACATCCATAAAGGCATAGGTGGTAAACATAACACGATAATTTTCTTGTATAGGAACCAACATGAAATATTGATTCCATCTTTCTAATCCAGAGGCTCACTCCCTAAATTTTCTTTTCGTCATTGAAGGACGTGGTTTGGTAGTTTATGAATCCCTTGTAGGTGAATTTCCTTGGAACTTTACTATATCCCCCATGAGTAATGCTTCCAACTTTATGTTATCTAGAGATATTGTTCATGTTGGCTTCATAGTCGGCCAATGTATTAGTCTTGTGTAGCACAATAATTAATTCGATTGAGGTTGTGTCTAGTGATGGTATCAATGTTAGATAACTACTCGTGGACCTCTTAGGAGACATTATTTTTCATGAGTATGAGTCATGCAAAAATATTGTTGTAAGTGTAAACGATATTATTTCAATCATAACAAATGTGTTGATTTGTGATGGATTCATTCATGAATGGCCCTATGTTGGATATTATGTGTAGGTCACTGCACCTAAAGGGTGTGATTCAACCAGAAGAATGAGTAAAAAGGAAACTATAAAGTATTGGGACAAAAGTGCAAATTCATGAAGAATATGCTTCCATATGAATTTGACCACTACTCGATGTTTTGATCATATATCATGTTCTGGAGTTCTAATTAACTTGAATCAAGATGTTTTGGAAACTAGATAACATTTTAGAAAACTTTCTTGTTTTGCATTTTCACTAATTCAACTGTTTTCGCCTTCAAAAGGGTTATGAGAGATGAAGGGGAAGTGTAAGTGTCCTTCTTTTGAACATGTATGGTTCAAACATAAGTTGGATGGTTCAAATCGGGAAAAATAGATTGATTGAATACTTAAGCCATAATTCATACCGATCAGCAAGTAGTTATTCGTAGATATGTAATAGGAACATACATAGAGTATCATCGTCGAGTAATTAGCATTCTACAATAAAATTAGACATGAATGATGTTTATTAGTGCTACAATTGTTGGGTTTTAGTTCAAAAATAGTTTCACTACAAAATATGGCAAATGGAAGACTTAATTATTCAAAATAACATAAACATTTTATACCCACCAAGAATCATCTTGAAAGTTACTAAAAGATTTAAACAACAACCAAAGAAAGGGTGAAGAAATAACAACATTTGTTGTTCTTTGGGTCCTCTTGGGAGACTTGAAAGTTTATGAAAAATGAGAATTTTTGAGTCACCAACAAGTTGTCAACTTGATTTAGATGCTAGTCCATAATTCTTAATCTTGAAGTTCATAACCAATATTAACATCAAAAGAGCAAAAGATAAGCAAGTATTCTCTTCATGCAAAAGAAAAACTAAAGAGAATGAGAGAGGAGGTGATGGACTCGGCCATCATGCAAGAGTAAGGGAAAAAAGAGCAAAGCCTTTCCTATAAAGCTTAAGCCATGCATTCTTTTCATTATTATATGTAAAATCCCATAACTTGTTCTCTAAAGAACAAGCCATGTTTTTATAATAAAAAGAAGTCAAACGTTTGTAAAATTTTATAAACTCTTTTATAAAATATAAACCTTAACCTTTTGGTAAAAGACAAAAAGTCCTAATGGTCCATAATCTTGTACACGACTTAATAATTCATACTATATGAATTATGTAATGTTACTTGCTAATGAAAATTATTATTTACATGAAATAAATAATTTCCAATTTAATTATAGGAGTTTATTGAATATTTATTAAAATTAATTGCTAATAAATAATCAATTATATCATGTTGCTGTTAGTGTGACCCATTAGTATCATATGTTAATTAACAATATCACTTTAATATGATACTTGAGCATACGAGATCTTTCAAGAGTTTCACGAGGATTCAAAGTAAATAATTACCAAATATTTATAAGGCGTTACCAAAATTTTCAAGAGTTCCCAAGTGTTTTTATTTGCATCTTGAACGGTGATCTTCCTCGAGTTTTCTAGAATTTCGAAGCATTTTAGTCTATCAACTACTGAGGCCAAGTTCTTTTATGCATCGGTCTAACCACAATTAAACTTAGGTGATCATTATAGGTTTAGTTGTGGTTAGGCACATGTACAACAAACTTAACTAAGGTTTTTGACCTAATACCTTCCGTTGTATTCTTATTTGAGGCTTCAAATATTTCTATATATAACTCTATATTTATCGGTTAAGAAATATACCTAACCTATGAGAGTAAGCCATAGGCTATAGTTGTGCTTTCCTAAGAAAGTACTAGTTTGCTGTAGCCAATGGGCTATGATACGAATCTATCACACCCCCGGCCGTCGGCCGAAACGATAAGGTGCGCGACATAAATCAGTGATCATCATTATTGAACATACATTGAACAATAGAAAAATATAAACTTCTATTATTACCCAAATAGAAATTACGTTGCTGATGGATAAGACAAAGTCACAAAACACACCTAATAATTTTCCGTTTACAAAGGCATAGTAAAATGACGGAAAGTATTCTATGGAAACTCTTCTTGCATGTTGATAATCCTGAGGATACATGCATTAGATACATTAACAAAAGATGGTTGTTAAGTTCTATAGCTTTTGACACATTGTATCTTTATAATCAAAAGTATTTTATAAAATTTTATCTGGTTGAGTATATATATATATATATATATATATATATATATATATATATATATATATATATATATATATATATATATATATATATATATTAAAAAACTTATTTATTGAAGTTAATTAAATAAGTTAATTAGCTATAATAAAATTATCAATTAGACAATAACTTAACATTCCAAATGTGCCTATAAATATATGTATGTCTTATTTGTTGTATATTAAATCATCTTCATATCTCTTTCTCTTTTAAAGAAGTTAATTTACTATAAGAGTAAACGAAATTATGGTCAAGCTTGTAGGTAAATATATGATCATCTTGTGTGTAAGCTTTCTCATGTCGTCTGTTTTTCATGAATGTAAGGTTTTTAATCTTTATTTTACACATGATTTCATTATTTTTGATGGATATTTTAATAAATATTTTTGTTTTGAATTAATAGGTGGCAAAATTGAAATGAATAACAGCTTAACTATTGGTATCTCTGTTAAACCTTGCGATTACCATTGTTCAACATCGAAAGATGGTAAACAATTTTGTTGTTGTAATGACGCAAATATGTGCTACCCAATTATTGATACGTGTCGAAGAATGTGTGATAAGAAAAGGTGTTGTAGTAAAAAAATATGATTGGTATTATTTTATAAGTCAATATAATGAATAATGTTTTAAAGTCTACATAAAAGTTTCCACAGTCATGTTGTAAAAAAATGGATAAATGTTTAATCTAAATTTTATTTTATATTAAACTATAATTATAAATCTCTATAAAAAAAATTTGGTTCATAAAATTACATGTTTGATTTTATATATTGTGTAATAAAATTCTTTAATTATATATTGAATATATGATATGGATATTGGTGCGACATTCCCCTTTTAGAAAATTAGATTTTACTAAAAAGGAAGAGATTATGTGTTATTGGTGACATTAAAGAAACAATACAATTTTGATTGGGATAGTATAAAAAGATTCCGGTAAAATATAAAGAGAAAAACTAAATTAACCACAAAAATTTCACTAGTTATGAAGAAGCGAGTATAAAAAGATAAACTAAAAGGAAAAATCATACCTTGTAAGTTACATATTCATAAAAATGGCAATTATAAGTTGCGAGAGTAATTAGTAACATCAACTATGTTTTTTTGTTGCTTTTCAATATACCTTTCATCTTCGTTATTGTGTACCAAATTAAAAATGACCAAAATCAATCAAAAACAAGAATTATTTTATTTCTACTTGTACATAACAACATATAATTGTTGGATTAATTGTCTAAGCCAATAACTATAATTGGTATGTACTTGACCCGAGAATAGCATGGTCCATTTGGGTTGCATGGCACCAAAATAATCTGAAGGATGGACTTTTGAGAAAAGGATATTTATGATTTATTAATGTATTATAAGTTCTAATATTTTAATATGAAATCATATTATTTAATTAGTATTGATCAAGAATTAGTTTGGAATTAATTTTGTGATTAAAAGTGACTAATTAAATAAATGAGATTGTTTGTGTAAATCATTCATTCTTATATAGTGGACTTATGATACATAATCTTTTATGATTGGGCTAAACCCATGTGGTGACCCATGGGTGCTCCATTGAGGTTAAAACTCATGGAGCATAAGGAATGTGGAAAGTCATGCACATTAGGGTGTGCATGATGTAACCCTAGTTGTGTCACACTATATAAAGGACCCTATAGCTACCAAAATTGACACCTAAGTGAAAGGAAAGAGGGCTAGCCGATTTTGAGTGCAAGTATACTTCTCTCAAGTTCTTCTAATTGTTGGTGGTGTTGTGTGAAGCATTTGAGGCATCACACTTCAGGTGCTAGGCTCTTAAAGGCTTAAGGAATCAAGCTACAAGAAAAGGTATGTCATTCTACTAGTTTTTTGTATTACATATACTTCATGGTATGCTACTTAGGATGAAACCTTAGAAAAAAGAAAGTTTGCATGTATAATAGAGAAAACATAGATCCAAGGTTTCTAGGGTTGCATGCACACCTTAGGAGTGTTAGAATGCTCAAAACTCATCAGTGGTATTAGAGCCTCGGCTTGCTTTCCATTATACTTGATGCTACTTGTTTTTTCAAAGTTGAAAATCTGCCATTTTTGCATCTGACTGCTCACCACGACGTGCCAGCTTTTACCACGACGTGGTGATGCACCTGTGAGCAGAATTTCAAGTTTTGGCTTGCAATTGGATTTGGATCATTACCCTAAACTATTTTTTGAACCTAGAAACCTATTTTTCAAAAGTTTAATGTTCATGTTTGTCCAATTAAAAGATAATTGTCAAAGTTTCATGTTTTGTAATAGTTTATATGATTAATTACATGAAATTTATTTGATTTGAATTGTCTTGCTCATATGAGTTTAGTTGAATCTTCCATGAATTATTTGATTATGGTATTATTTAAATAATGTTTTAAATGTTTTTAGTGGACTCCATTACTTGTCCTCAAGTTATGGATGTTATGGAACATGAAATGTTTTTCTATTTAAGATGTCATTAAACTCATATGTTATGAACTTGAAGAGTTTTGACAAGTTTCAAAACTTGCCCTCAAATTTTGGAATTTGTAAAGTCTCACTAAATGAAACTTTAATTCCAAACCTTAGAATTTTAAAAGTTAAAATTCAACCCTTATACTATTATAGTACTATAAGTTAATAATAATAATAATAATAATAATAATAATAATAATAATAATAATACATATATATATATATATATATATATATATATATATATATATATATATATATATATATTCATATGAAAACACTCAAATAAACAAATGGTATCAGAGCCAAGAAAAGTTTTTGGGGTGGTTACGCATAATATATTTATTTCAAATTTATTAAATTTTGGTTTAGTATTCTATAAGAAGTTTATAAGTTTTAATAAGTATGATTCAGAGACAATACCAGTGATTGGTTCGATTACCGTAAAGTGCGTAGATAAGAACGTAAGTCACGGTGCCGGACCACAATCCTCGTCAGGACGATTCCCCTCTGCTTACCGATATTAAAACAAGTAAGTTTTCTTATAGAATTTTAAATCAAAATTAATTAAATATGAGTAAATTTTCAGGTATAGTATCCAAAAAATATATTCCTGGTTAAAATATCAACAATGAATAAGATTATGATGATAATCAAATAAATTCTATTGAAGAAACCGTTAATAACATAGAACAAAGTTTGAATAATTGGACAATACCTAAAACTAATGTTAATACAATATTAATAGGAACTTTTGATTATTTTCAAGGTTATTCTATTAAAATGACAGAACAAACTTTGTCTATTGGTCAAAACCAACAAAATTTACATTTGTTATCATCACAATCTATTTTAGAGCATAGAATGAAATATAAATTTTTACATGTTGGTTTAGTCCAAATTGCTATCCAGCCTCTATTTAGAATTGGAATAGATGTCCCAGTTCTCCTTATTTTAAGAGACAAGAGACATAAAGATTTTCATAATTCTATTTTAGCTATAGCTAAAACAAATATTACTAACGGACATATTTATTTCAATTGTTATCCAAATTTTTCTGTACGATTATTAGACAAAAATATTTTAGATACTTTGGTGTTAACTATAGAAACAAAAAATTTAGAATTTAAAGATGATACAAATCCTTTAGCAATAATTTATCGTGTTTTTTACAAGATTATGACAACTACACTTGAACCAAAGACACGTTTATCAAGTCCTAGAAATGAAATAATTGTTTTTGAAGCAAATACTAACCATACCAAAGTTCACACACCAAAAAGATTAAAATGGTCTGATATGACTCAATCATGTAATTTGAACATACAAAATGTTATCCATCCAAAACCACTAGACTCTTAAAAAAAATCTTAAATATTATTAAATATAATGATGGTTCAGTAGATATAAAATTTTCTTCCTTCAATATTTTATCATTCAGATTATCAACTTCTTTTATCCCAGAAACAGGCTCTTTAAAATCTTCGTTATTAAAGTCGAGATCTTTAAAACTAAAAATTATTGACTATACTATTTCTATTCCCAAACCATTATATCAAGATGATCAAAATAGTGAAAATAGTCTTCCTAGTCCTACTTAATCGGATTTTATTGATGAACTTCAAAATTTTAAATAACAATTATGAGTTCTAAAGTACAAATTAATTGTTCAAAAATTAATAAGCTTTGGGCTAATATGTTAAAAAGACATTGGAAGATAAATTCTAATATATGCAAAATCATTCAACATTTAGAAGAAACTAGAACTCATGAAAATTATAATTTATACAAAATACATCCATATACTAATAAATACAATAAAAAAATAGAAAAAAAAATTTAGGCTAAATATAGGAATAAAAAAATACGAAAAATCAAGAAGTCATAATTTAGAATCAATAAAACATATTTCTTCAATCCTAACATAAACAACCTGTTAAAATGAATTTCTCGAATTTAGAATATCAAGTTGATTTTGATTACTTAAAAGATATTGAGTATTATAAAGATTATAATAAAAAAAGAGCCTGGCACGAAGAAAATTTTTCATACTACTTAAGATTTCTCCATTTACGCCTTTGGGAAGATTATGTTTTATCAAATAAAATTCATTCTCCTTTTTTTCAATGGTTTGAATTAATTTATGCCCCTAAACATAAAATAAATTACCCATTTAAAAATGATTCTATCACTCCCATTTTAGAGAAAAAAATATAAATATATTATTTCTAATAAAGAACTTATTGCTAATTTTCCACCAAAAGGAGAAATTATTATTAACGATATGTTTATTGCAACTCCTTTAGTTCAAGCCCCAAATCAATTAACTATTGAAAAGGGTCTTCAAAAAATTATTTACCAAAATAATTATGCAAACGAAACATTATCTAGTATTACCAAGCATTCAGTTAAAATTGAAGAAAAAATTTTCAAAGATAAAAATGTTAATAAGCAAGATATGGCAAGCACTAGTAATATAAGTTTTGTTCCTTGCCAAATCGATGGTAATTTTAATCTAGGAAATACATATTTAATTAACGAATTAGAAAAAAGACTTTCAAAACTGCATATCTCAAAAACTAGCAATATTAATACTCTAACGAATGATGAATCTGAAAATAGTGATATTAATAATGAAACAAATTTTGAAACTCTTGCTCAACAATTTGTTAATACAAATGATGATATTAATTAACTCACTAATGAATTTTCAAATCTTAATAAAATTCATCAATCAAAGCAAAGCACTTTCAGAAAGAATCCAAAACCAATCATAAGCAATTATTGGAATAGACCCTCTCTTCCAAATGTTCAACTTGAAGAACGAACTTTTCAATTTGATCGTTCTCAATATGATGGTAACTCTGTTTATGAATGGAATATTGATGGCCATTCTAAACATCAAATTATGAATATTGTACAGGAAATGACTATGGCTGCTAATGCTTATAAAGCTCATAATAATACTCAACTTCAAATTGTTAATATTCTTACTTCTAGTTTTACTGGTAGTCTTAAAGGCTGGTGGGATTTCTATATTTCACAAGAAGAAAAAGATTATATTTTATCTGCTAAGAAAACTATTATAAAACAAGAAAATAATCAGCAAGTACAAACGTTTGAAGATGATATGGTTAACACTTTAATTTTTGCTATTATCAAAAATTTTGTAGGACATCCTACTACTTTTCAAGAAAAAACTTCAGAAATTTTAATGAATTTACATTGCAGAAAACTTACTGATTTTAGATGGTATAAAGATAATTATCTTGTTAAAGTTTTTTCGAGACCTGATTGTAAAGAGTCTTATTGAAAAGAACGTTTTATTGCTGACCTTCCAAAACTCTTTGCAGAAAGAGTTAGACAAAAATTAAGAGAAAATTTTAATAATAACATCCCTTATCAAAATTTAACTTGTGTGGATTTAATAAACTACATTAATAAAGAGGGATTAGCAGTTTGTGCTGATCTTAGGTTTAAAGAAAAACTCAAAAAAGATAGAATTAACAGTAAAAATGAATTGGGAAATTTCTGCCAACAATATGGTTATCACCCATTGAATGGTCCGTCTACGTCAAAATCTAAAGTATATAAGAATAGATCTTCAAAATATTTCAGGAAAAAGAAATATAATCTTCCAGAAAATTGTAAAAGGGGCAAAGATTACGCTTCAAATTCTAAAAAACCTTATGAACCAAATTATAAAAAATCTAAAAGAAAATCAAAAGATATTAACATTTGTCATAAATGTGGGCGTAATGGTCATACAACTAATAATTGTTATGCTAAGACAAAAATAAATGAGTTAAATGTCTCTGAAGATTTGAAAGAACAAATAAGAAAATTTATTTTAAATACTGATTTAGATTCCGATGAAAGTATTTCTGATTTTCAAACAAACGATTTAAATATTCTTGAAAATACTACTTCAAGTTCAGAAGATCCTGATATTTGCGAATGTATTGCTAAATGTCATTGTAGTAATTTAATCAATGTAATTACTAGTAGTTCCATTAATGTTCTTTCACAAGATGATAAAGATCTTTTAAACTCTCTTGATTCTATAAAAGATAAAAATATCCAAGAATTATTTATAAAACAGATGCTTAATAAAACTAATAACATAACTCCTGCTAATAATGAAAATTTTAATTTTAAAAATATATATGAAACATTTGCTGAAGCAAAGCCAATTTCTATGCAAGAACTTCAAGAAGAATTAAAAATAGTAAAACAAGAAATAAAAAATAAAATTTGAATTTTAGAAAAAGAAAAATCTTCTACTTTTAAAAACAAAAATATAGAAATTAATAGTGAAAAAGAAAATAAAATTGAAAACGTAACTATTGGTAAAATTATAAATAATCAAGTTTCTCAAAAATGGAACACTCAAATTACTTTAGTCAACGATAATTTTAAAATCAACCTAAATGCTTTAATTGATAGTGGTGCTGATATGAATTGTATTCAAGAAGGAATTTTTCCTACACAATACTATGAAAAAAGTGCATCTAGACTTACTGGTGCCGGAGGTACAAAATTAATTGTAAATTATAAAGTTTCCGATGTTCATATTTGTAATGACCAAGACTACTGTTATAAAACTCACCCAATTTTAGTAAAAGATCTTTCTTCTCCTTTAATTCTAGGAACACCTTTCATTACAAAAGTATATCCTTTTATGGTTCATGATAATGGTAAAATAACCAATGTTTTTGGAAAATAAATTATATTTAAATTTTGCGAACCTCCTCTATATTCAACGATTAATGTCCTTAATTATATAACACAACAACCCAAATATCTTATTAACGAAATAAATAATGTTCGAATAACTAATCAATTAAATGATAATAATATTCAAAATAAAATAACAGGTTTAAAATTAAAATTTGAAAAAAATGTTGTTCTAATATTCCTAATGCCTTTTGGAATACAAAACAACATATTGTAAAATTACCATATATAAAATTTTTTAATGAAAAGGATATTCCTTCAAAATCTAGAGCCATTCACATGAATAATGAACTAGAAAGTCATTGTAAAAATGAAATTCAAGATTTAATAAATAGAAAACTCATAAGACCTTCTAAATCACCATGGTCTTGTTCAACATTTTATGTTATGAATGTCGTAGAATTAGAAAGAGAATCGCCAAGATTAGTTATCAATTATAAAACTTTAAACAAAGTTTTAGAGTGGATTCGTTATCCTATTCCTAATAAACGAAATTTGCTAAAAAAAACCTTTATGATTCCAAAATATTTTCAAAGTTTGATATGAAATCAGGATTTTGGCAAATACAACTTCATGAGGAAGATAAATACAAAACTGGTTTTAATGTTCCCTTCAGGCATTTTGAATGGAATGTAATGCCTTTTGGATTAAAAAATGCTCCTTTTGAATTCCAAAATATTAAGAATGATATCATAACTCCTATAAGTAGTTTTGCTATTGCATATATTGACGATGTCCTAATTTTTTTAAAATCAATTTATCAACATTTCAAACATTTAAATCAATTTCATGATTTTTATCAAAATTGTTTAGCTGTCTCTGCAGCAAAAATGCATTTATTTAAAAATGAAATTCGTTTTTTTAGGACATGATATTGTCAAAAACACTATTAGACCTATCACAAGAAGCTTGCAATTTTCTACTAAATTTCCTGATGAAATTAAAGATAAAAAAACAACTTCAAAGATTTTTAGGATGCTTAAATTATATCCATGATTTTTTCAAAAATTTTGAGATTATATGTAAACCGCTTTATAATAGATTAAAAGACAATCTTGAACCATGGACTTAAAAACATACATATATAATTAAATATATAAAACAAAAGGTCCCTACTTTGCCATGTTTAAATTTACCTGATCCCAATGCTAATATCATAGTTGAAACTGATGCTAGTGATATTGGATTCGGAGGAATTTTAAAACAAAATTTTGTTAACTCAACCGAGGAACAATTGGTTCGATATTACTCTGGTGCATGGAATGATACACAAAAAAAAATTATTCAACTATCAAAAAAGAAATTTTAAGCATTGTTTTATGTAATAAAAAATTTGAAGATGATTTATTTATGAAAAGTTTTTTATTAAGAATAAATTGTCAATCTGCAAAAACTATTTTAGAAAAAAGATGTGAAAAATATTATTTCCAAGCAAATTTTTACTCGATGGCAAGCCCTCTTAGGTAACTTTGATTTCGAAATAGAATTTATAAAAGGAGAAAATAATTCGCTTCCTGACTTTCTTTCTCGAGAATTTTTGCAGGGAAAATGAGTTCGTCATCCTCTTCCAAACATGATGACAAGAAGCCAGTCTCTCAAAAGCTTGTTCCATTTCAAAATCAAAATTGTTTTTCTCCTTTAACTCCTACTTCTAAGAATTCACAACTTTATTCTAATATCCTTGGTCAAAACTTGTTACTCCAAAAGTTACTTCAACCAACACGATAAGCCCTTTTGCAAAACCAATCACTCCTCAAACTCAAAAATCTGTTACTCCTAGCCCTTCTACAAAAGCTCCTTATGTTCTTAATCCAAATTTCTTAAGAGTTCAATTTCTTGAAGATTTTCAAATCCATAAGTTACATCAAGGTTTTCATATTCTCACAAATCATCTCTTTGGTTAAGGGGAAAACCTTTTATGTTGATTCATATAAAACTTGAGAATGTTATCAAGCTATTCTGCAAGAATCTGGTTCAGTCAATTTTGTTCATCGTTCTAATTCAAAATAGGGAAACATTGATTTTAGCAAAGCTCATATTATTAAAATCATCTCTCTAGAAAGTTGGGTTCCAAACCTTCACTTTGGAAAACCGCTTATTGTTGGATTAGTGTCTAAGTCCATAACTATTTTGGTATGTACTTGACCCGATGGTGCATGGTCCTTTTGGGTTGTCTTCACCAAAGCAACTTGATAGGATGAATTATGGAGAGAAAGGATTAAATATGATTTAATAATATGTTATGAGAATAATATATTTAAGGAGAAATCATATTGTTTAATTAATATTAGTCAAAAATTAATAAGAATTAAGTTTATGGCTAAAAGAGATTAATTAAACTTAAGGGACTGGAATTGTAATTATAACACAATTGCAATTGGGCCATGGATTACCTTATATTATAAGGTTGGACTAATTCTATGGGGAAACCCATTAGAAATCGTCCAAGGCTAGTTAAGGAAGGAGTTCATGGGTTGCTTAGGGCTTAAGCATCCAAATTAGGGTTTCCTTGTTAGATAACCCTAATAGCCTCTCTATTTAAAGGACCCTTGTGGCTCAAAAACGTGGTGAACTTGTTCTCTAGAGTTTCCACACGTTTTGGGCAGCCTCCTTCTCTTCTCCTCTTCATCCTCTTGCTCTTGGTGTTTGTGAATCATTAGAGGAGTGACATTTGTGACTCTAAGCTTTCTAAAGTCAATACAAGAAGGATTTGAGATTTTTATTGCTACATAACAATCAAGGTATGATCTAAACCCTAATTCATATGTTATATTGATTATCATATATTAGATCTAGGGTTTATAGTCTTGGATGAATTGCATGTACAATAGAGAAACCTAGATCCAAGCATTAGGGTTTGTATGAGCACATAGGATGTTCTTATGGCTAAAACCCATCAGTGGTATCAGAGCCTTGATTGGTTTATATTGTATTGATGCCTTGTTTGTTTGTTCAAGCTGTAAAATCGATTTTTTGGGCCCCTGTCTGATGAACTCGGTTAGTTCCAATGTGGACTCGGCGAGTAGCTCCAACTCGGCGAGTCCATAGAGGAACTCAGCGAGTTCGAGCGTCAAAAGGAGGCAGTTTCAGGATTTTTACCTATTTTGACTTAGGATAATTGCCATAATTGTTTAAAATTAATAAAATTTGAAATTTATTGATTCCTCATGATTATCCTTGTCAAAATAAAAGATTTTGGTCATCTAATTAGATAATTGTTACCTTATTTGTTAAATGTTAAATTATGGAAATTATTTGATCATTATCTTGCAAGAATTTGAACTAGATCTAATTAGATAACCACCAATTAATAGTTAATTGCCTTATTTGAATTATGTGATCTAGAATATTCTTGACAAAGTTTGGAAAAGTTTCAAAATAATCCCTTTAGGTTTTATAGTTTAAATTTGAACTCAAAAGTTTTGTTTTGTAATTTAAATAGTTGAAACCCTAATGTTTTGAAAAAGGGTTCAAAACTTGCCCTCAAGTTTTGGAATTTAAATTTTGATTGAAAAGTTTGATTTTAAAATATTTAAATTCTAAACCCTAATGTTTTGAAATGTTTCAAAACTTGCCCTCAAGTTTTGGAATTTAAAATTTGATTAAAAGTTTAATTTAGGAATGTTAAATTCTAAAACCCTAGTATTGTTTTGAAAAGTTCAAATCACACCCTTATGGTTTTATTAATTAAGTAAATTATATAATTAAAAGAGATTTAGTAAATCCATAAAGTTTTGGTGTACAATTTAATTAAATTAAAAGTATAATTATTAAATTAGACCACGTAGTATTTTAAAAGTGTAAAATACACCCTATACTATATATAACATTAAAAGTCTAACATTATATATATATATATATATATATATATATATATATATATATATATATATATATATATATATATGTATAAGTAAAAGTCAGTCTTACCGTTAGTAGGCCTCATTCACGAAGTTGGTCTATAAGGGGTGTTTAAGGAAATTTCCTATAAAATGGCGATTGAATGGGTATCCACTCTTACCCACTGCACTCTTGACTAGTGGAGGGTCGTTAGCCGAACGGGTAGGATATGACAGAAACCTTCCATTATAAGTATAATGAAGTATAAAAGTAACTAAATGCTTTCATAAAATTCCCAATCTTAGTTACTTTAGGCAAAAGTGAATTGATGCAATTCCATGAAATTACACTTTGTGCCCTTGCGAAGACGTTAGTGGAGTGTGTGTGGTTAACCGGCACACTAAATGGTTCTAAGCAAAGGTAGCAAAGGGTGACTTAATGTTTGTCATAGTTCGGTCGAGTGTGTGTGGTTAACCGGCACATCGAATAGGTGACTGTAACATGTGGGGGCACCATGTAGATTTGCATGGTTATTCACACCCGCTTTGTGATCCTCGGCATCCCCGTCACAAACTAGAGGGGCATATCGAGATTTAAACATGTCATTGAAAAGGTTCAATGAATCTCAAAGGATCTAGGAGTTTTCAATACATTTAAGACTTAATCTGTTTTTCGTTTTTCATGGTGGAAAATTAGTGAATCGTCATTCACTTACCTTCAAATGTTCTACAATTTGGGTTACGGCATCCCTCTCCCGAGTTGTCGCATATTGTGTTGGGTCCTAGCCTTAATATCCCATTTGGGTGATTTATTAAGGAATCAATTGATCAACTAACTTGAATTTGTTTTCTCCCGTTTTGTAGATGTCAAAGTACGACAACTATGGTCTTCCCAAATCCCGTGGAACAAGCATTCCACACGAAGATGATATTCCACGATTCGATCGAGGAACAAAAAAATCATGCTTCACTTCCTCCTCCTCCTCCCGTTGTTCTCCTAACCCACAAGATCGTAGAATTGAAAGGTTCAATGTCACTAAAGCCCTATTGGAAATGAAACATGAAGATGGTAAACCCGTGTGTGCCCACATTCTAGGAATGAAATCACACATCGATAGGTTGATAATGTTGGGTGCGTCATTCCCGGACAAGTTGGCTGTGAACTGGGTTCTGCAGTCACTTCCCGAATCATATAATGAGTTCAAAAGAAAGTATTATATGATGGATCATGACGAAAACCTCATTGACCTAACTTACATGCTCATTGCTGCTGAATCATAAATGATTTGGCAAAGCAATGGAGCATATTTGTTGGGAAAATCAACCAACCATGCTTCCGAGGATGTTCTAGGAGAACCGACCTGCATTTGCTTCCAAGAGAAAGGGCGTTGGATACAAGTCTGCCCTAAGAGCCTGAAGAGTCCAGAAGATGGGAGAGTCAAAAAGTATGGTTGTGCTTCAGGTAAAATCCACTATCTAACTCCATTAAGTTCCTATTCATTGATTCTTAATACATAATGTGATGAGATTACATTTGAATGTTTTGCAGGATCAGTGAAAAGAGAGGAAGCTTGATGGAAAAACAAAATGAGTCTAATCACAAAGAAATGGATCTCGATCGTATGGACTTGAAGATTAGATTTTGAGCTTAGAAAGTTATGATAGAATTGTTGGGAATATTTTATTACATAGTTTTTCAGTTGATTTTGCATTGTAAGGACAAATATTTTCCGCTACTGTTATAAATAAAAAATAAATTTTGGTTTGACTCATTTATTTATTTATTTATTTCCTTGCAATAAAATCGTTATGAAAAATTGATGCTTGCATATTTCTACAACAAATGGATGTGATTCTTAATTATGTTATTTGTGGAAAGGTCAAGAATTTACCAAATAGGGAGAGTTTCTCATCATCCAAGTTTCAAGAGGAAAGAAACTTGGAATCATGCAACAAGTATTGTATGATGAATGAAAAACTTTCACATTTTGGAAAATTAGACTAATTCATTGACAAAGTGTCAAGTGAAGACTAGGAGATCGAGTACACAAGGTTGTGTGTTGATCAAGTCCACCACAAGAGTAACAAAGATATTCGTCATGATTTACTAAGGTTAAGTAAATATGATTACACTTATAAGATTAAGTGTGATTCTTAGTTGATTGAAAAGAGTTTAAATCAATAGCAGAACGAATAAGAAGAATCAAGTAGGCAGAAGGATAAAAGTTTCTCTATTCTAAGAAGAAGGGAGAGTACCTTTTATTATGTTTTATGATAGGTCTTAATGATTAAGAACCATATCTCAATTGATCCTCTAAGTGAGTCTTAGTGCAATTGTATGTCTAAGAAGAGGAATCAAGAATTGAAGAAATGGTTAAATCAAGAAGCCAATCATAATTCGTTCCAAAACAAGTCTTAAAGTTAAGATTGTGACATTGAGTGACAAGTCTTAAGAAGGTTTATAACATTCATCAAATGTAGAATTTGGAAAAAGGTTTTCTTATTCTTGCACATTTGAAATTGGAAAGTTGTGATGTCTTGGATAAGACAAAAACCAACTAGGACCAATTTATGAAGTGTTTTGTCTTGATAAAAGCTACACTAACTCTTGAATATTTGTTTGTCAAGAAATGCTTATTGACAAGAGAATCTTATATGTCAAGGAGTCAGTGGGAGTCTTAATGGTCTTGAAAGGTTTCAAGAATAAATCAAAATAAACCTTATCGATCATCACTAGCACACGAGTTGAGGTTTACAACCTATCGTGTTGACACTATCTTGTTTATGTGCCGTTCCAATTGAGTTAATTATGCATATGAGTTCTATGAGTTCTCAATTGAACGCATAAAAGGCAAGCACCTTGATCAATGAAAAGTACATTGATAAGATAGGGTGAGCTGCTTAACTACTTGGAACATGGTGGGTAGCCGTGTTACCATAAGGCAAGAAATCAAGATTGAGAAAGTTCGGTCCATATGAGTTTGAATTTGTCGCAAACCTTGGTTTTGACAAATTCAAATGGATAGAAACACATACACCATTAAAATCTAAATGTCATAAGATTCCCTCTTTCATGAAAATGATTGTGAGGAAATGCTTTCACTAAAAGAGATTTTAAGAAGTTAGTGATTGTGAAAATTGTATTCTCGAATTCGATTATGGTTACGGTATCCCTTTCCATGATTCGAATTGTGAGATTTGGCAATTAGTCTTAATTTTTTAGACACACATATGAGCTATCTAAAGGAAAGGTGTATAAGCTTTGATAAAGGATTATCAAAGCATTAAGTATTAGAAATATGGACTTAAGAAATTCAATAGGTATTGTTTTTCTGAAAGTTAAGCTGTTTTCTGAATACATGTCAAAGCTAGTGGGAGCATAAGTGTTATGCTATTATAATCATCGTGATAGTGGGAGCATAAAAGTTGTGCTGGTATGATTATTAAGGCAAGTATTGCAAGTTAGCAATATTAATTATAGAAAACAAGAGTTATACTTAGCAAAGTCGTAAATGTTGAATAGTTGTTTTGCTATAATTAAGGGAGAGAAATTGTACTTCGTTTGAAAATCTAAAGCTTAGATTGAGAAATTTTAATCAAAGGATACATAGTGTGTTCTTAAATTTTGATTATGATTACGGTATCCCTCTTTATAGTTCGAATTGTAAGAACGAGACACATAAGATATTATGGCAGAAGATTGATAAAGTATCAAATCTTTATGTAAGACATTATGCAACATATCCCATACACTTCGGGTATAGGATAGATTGCAAATGCTATAATATTTGACCATTCTAAAATTTTCCAAATGCCTAGCGCATTTAGAGGGAAAAGGACAAGAATCGGTTTTGACTAAGATAATTAAACAACTATCAAAGGATGATCCAAAGCTTGCTAAGGATTAGTCGCTTGTGAGTAGTTGGAAGTATGATATTGGATGGAGCATATCGACATTATTATGAATAGATAGGATTCTATTAAGAATGAGTTCTCATATGGTAAGTATGGAAAGGTTTCCATATTGGGAGTTGGATATTAAGAATCTATGTCTAGATTAGAAACTTTTATGCAAGAAGGATGTTCAAAGGAATGTACTTTGAGTAAGAGACATCACATCTATGGAATTGTCTTGTAACAATTTCCGATAGAGAGCTTTGTAATTCATTGGCAATAGTCATTGTGACCTTAGTGCAGTGACATTACCAAAGGAATCATTGCATAAAATGTTAGAATCTAACATATTCTATAAGTGGCAAGAATTTGATATTCTTATACTTATGATAAGGATTGGGAGTTGTGAAATGAGTATGATTGGAAATGTGTTCATTTGATCTATTTCACAAAGTAAGGACCATAGGTTAGCATTGTGTGCATGCTAAGAGCATGGGACGAGTATAGTTATAATTCAAAGAAGAAGTTGATTACCCGAAACAACAAATAATGAGTAATTGATATGGTGATAAATAAAAGGTGTTTTATTTATACTCAAAGGTTTGAGGCCATATGGGATTAGTATTATTCTTGTGTTTCACTTTGCATGTTTTGACTTCCTGAATAAGTTAATTGGTTTAGAACAGTCAAATTATTTGAACGCGCCACAGTCGTTCATATGTTGGAAGTAGATATGAATGAAGACTATCGTGAATTGGTGTGTGGATTGTCTAAAGTGTATTAGACATAAGCAATTGTTTGCTGCAACGTTCATGAGTGCTTATGAATATCATTGAGCATTGGATTAAACCCACACTCACTTGGATCACTTCATGGATTTTATCACGAGTGATTGGTGAGACGATAACATCTTATATTCTTGAAACCGAGATGTGTGAGTTGTATCTTGCGAGTCGGTTGCACATTGATAATATGTAAATGCACCAGTAACTTGGTGTTATAAAACATATTGTTGTGTGTAAATCGGTAAGTAAGTGCAAGCGAGCATTGAGTTAAAGTTTATCCGTTCCTTTTATCCAAAGTAGGGTGAAAGCGATATCTGTGGGCCCCTCGATGATTTAGTGATGGCACCTAAGCGCTTGGCCAAGCCGGGACTAAATTGATGTGTTCAATTGTAGTCTGTTGTCAGTCGTCATAAATCTGATTTCGGGAAACAGCACATAGACAGAGAGAATGATTTAGATCCATGTCTCAGTCTATACGATATCTAGAATGGAGGAATATATGATCCCTTATCTAAAGGACACACGTATCTGATAAGATCAGAGTTGACAGCGGCTTTAGAAAGCTACGATTGCAGATCAGGATCTGAAGTCGTACGCAGAATAGTTATTAGACTTATCCAAGTGGGAGACTGTTGGATTAGCGTCTAAGTCCATAACTATTTTGGTATGTACTTGACCCGATGGTGCATGGTCCTTTTGGGTTGCCTTCACCAAAGCAACTTGATAGGGTGAATTATGGAGAGAAAGGATTAAATATGATTTATTAATATGTTATGAGAATAATATATTAAATGAGAAATCATATTGTTTAATTAATATTAGTCAAGAATTAATAAGAATTAAGTTTGTGGCTAAAAGAGATTAATTAAACTTAAGAGACTGGAATTGTAATTATAAGATAATTGCAATTAGGCCATGGATTACCTTATATTATAAGGTTGGACGAATTCTATGGGGAAACCCATTAGAAATCGTCCAAGGCTTGTTAAGGAAGGAGTCCATGGGTTGCTTAGGGCTTAAGCATCCAAATTAGGGTTTCCTTGTTATATATATATATATATATATATATATATATATATATATATATATATATATATATATATATATATAAGATTAAGTCAGTCTTATCGTTAGTAGGCCTCATTCATGAAGTCGATCTATAAAGGGGGGGGGGGGGGTGGGTAACAAGGTTACTGCCTATAAAATGTCAGTTTAATAGGTGTCCACTCTCACCCACCACTTTCTTGACTGGTGGAGGGTCGGTAGCCGAACGAGTAGGATATGACTATGATTCTCATTAAGTATAAAGATAATAAAGTAACTAAATGTTTTTATTAAATTCTCATTCTTAGTTACTTTAGGAAAATGTGAAATTGATGCTAATCCATGAAAATTGCACTTTACTATGACAACCCGAAATTTCCATTATGTACAATCTATATCACTTCAATAGAAGTTATAGTGTCACTGTTAATTTTCAGACTTTTTCACATAAGTTTGAGTAATTCAAGGTTTACACTTCAGGAAATATCAGGAGAGTGGGTGCACTAGGGTTTTGTGCAACACTATTATTTCAACACTCTATTATATTAGAGATCATTTCTGGAATAAAAATATTTTCTGCCAAAATATTTCAGGACTATAAATAGTTTTCTGAACCAAATTTATTCATTATTCACATTTCCAACTAGAGAAAAGCCATTTTCTCTCTGACGGATCTTCGGGTTTTTATACCAAAACGTGAGTAACTCTTTCTAGTAGTGATTTGAATGCTTATTAGATGCTTATAACGTGATTTAGATGGCTAAATCATTAGATCTAGGAGTTTACTCCCCAAGGTGTTCTTGGGCGGTAAACTCCCGAAACGAAGCCAAAACCGACCCTTGTATTATGCTAAAGCTTTAGACTAATTATGCATGCATGTTAGGAACAAGAAAACATCCACAAATCACCCAAGTTTGGGGAGTTCACGGCCAAAGATATTCATAGGCCGTAAACTCCCTTTTTACACTCAAAATGGTGTTTTAAGGACTATAGGACTTAAAGGCTTGCATCTAGACTATTTTCCCAAGTAGAGTAAGGTCTTAAACACATCAAATGACACAAACAAAGGTGAGTTTACGGCCCAAGTGAATCTTAGGCCGTAAACTCCATTGAAATGGACATAAGGGGTGTTTTCATGACACCTAAAGCCCTAGACCTTTACAAGGAATTGTTTCCACTTAATTGAAGGACCAAAACTCACCCAAATCATTTAACAAAGTGAGTTTACGGCCAAGACTTGGTTCTTGGGCCGTAAACTCCTAAAAAGGGCACTAAGGTGTGCCTAATGCCTTCATATGCTAGGAATAAAAGTCTAGAACATATACCACAAGTGCAAGAGGCTTGAAAGCAACAAAAACAACACCCCAAGGGAGTTTACGGCCGTAAACTCCTAGGGGAATGGCCTTGAGGCCGTAAACTCCTATTAGGAGTACTTCTAGACCTTAAACCCTTCCAAGGACTTAGCCACTAAGTTAGAATAATTCTAGAAAGCATTTGGGACTTCAAAACACACCAAACACACATGTTTGGGAGTTTACGGCCGTAAACTCAAGAGTTTACAACCTTAAACTCCATGTGTGATGGTTTATGGAGAGTAAACTCTCATATAGGGTCCTTTGGAAACCCTAAACACAAATACCCTGTCCCACAATAGCTTAGATGAAATCCTTAAGGCTTAAAACACTTATATAAAGTGTTAATTATGTCTAGGATGTCTTAAACATTATCAATTAGTCATTTGAGTCTAATTGAGTGCATATATGTGTGATTATATGTTCATTAGGATCGTAGTGTGAGCACAAGTCCTCGCTTGACACCTAGCCATCCTATACCGTTCAGATCATTCCAATCACCAACTGCAAGTGAGTTCATACCCCTAATCAATGTTTTAAATGATTTTAAATGCTTTAATGGGGGGGGGGGAATACAAGTAGAAACAAACATGTTATTAAATCATTGATATGTATTTTATATCTGTGTTTGTCATTTAACAGATTTCACATGCTACAAAATGTGATGCATGAAATGGTTTTACATCTTAAAAGCACATTGTTACCAAATGTTTTACCTCTGAATCATTTATTGAAATGACATCAAGTCATTGTTAATTATTGTTCAAAACCCATAAGATGTCTTACAAAAACCATTTTTCATTCTTGAACTAAACTATGCATATACACTTATATTCTTATATATGTAATGATGTTATAGTTTGCATCTTTCATTTAGTTTCCCATACCCTTGAGTAGTAAGAATGGGTAAACTTACATGGTCAACTAGTTATATTACAGTAGATTTTCATAGGGATAGTTTGAAGATATCAAACATTACTTCTATTACAAGGAATCACACAAGAGTCAGTTCATTCATGAGTCTATACTAGTACATTACCTAATACATGAGTACTTACGGATGCTTACCTGATACATGAATATGTTTACATATACTTACCTGTTACATGGACACACATACATGAATACCATACATGAACACTTTTACATAGGTGCATTATCCTGTATTCACTTACCTGGATACTTGTACTTAGGACTACGAGGATGATTTATTAGTACTTACTGTGTAAATTGTCTTTCCTATCTCGGTCAAGGGGATAGCTAGGCGGGACTTACCATTCCGAACCCCACTGATTAGCACCAGTGGTCGATGACCATCTACGAAGGTCTAAGGTTACTACTTATATTAGGAAGATCGATTTGGGACTAACCCTTCCACCCACCTGCTGCTGCTACAGAGGACAATTGGACAATCTTCGGATGTTCATTAGGTTATATATTTCGCTTAATGCGATGTTGTGTTGGTCCTAGTACCCAGTGACAACACTTACAGTATTACATTTTTCCTGTTTACTTTATTTTGTGATACATTCACATAAACGATGAGTTAGGCTAAGCACTTTTAGTACTAGTCAACACAAAGGAAAAACTATCATTTTACAAACAGAACATTCGGGTCTTGGTAGAAGACTACACTTCATACATACAAAACATTCGGGTCTTGGTAGAAGACTACATTTCATACTTATAGAAAATAAGGGTTTTTCTAGGGATTTCATACTTACCTCAACAATTTCCATTTAACGGTTTACATGGCCTTCATAACAGATTTTCACAAACAAGGCAATGACACTTATATACTTATGAATTCACCAGCTTTAAAGCTGATACTCGCTTTCAAAATAACTTGTATTCTCAGGTCATCAGTAGACAGGTACGGAGGCCAGGTTTTGAGAAGACGGAGCAGACAAGTCTCGTCTTTTATTTTGATTGTATATTTTTGGTGCCTTATTACAATGAAAGAACACACATGTATTAAACTTTACTTATAATGCAATGGATGATGTTGTTGCTTGTTTATTATATTACACTGTTATGATACTGTACATGACGTCCTCCACCCCTGAATGTTTCCGCCGTTCGTGGTTTTGGGGTGTGACATTTACTCATTACCAAGTCGTTGATAGAGTGTGTGTGGTTAACCGGCACATTAACTTGGACTAGTAAGGGTGGCAAAGGGTGGCTCGATGTCTATCATAAGATCAATGGAGGGTGTGTGGTTAACCGATACATTGATTGGGTGATAAAGTTGGGAGTACCAAGCATACTTTACATGGTTATTCACACCTTGTTTGTGATCCTCGGTATCCCAGTCACAAACCTGAAGGACATAATCGAGATTTAAACATGCCATTGAATTGTTCAATGAATCTCAAAGGATCTAGGAATTTCAATCCAATTAAAACTTAATAACAATTTCATTTTTTTTGGTGAAAATTGGTAAATCGTCATTTACCTACCTTCAAATATTTTGCAAGTTGGTCAGAGTCAAATAAAATCAACAATTCAAACCGGTCAACTCAACTAACCCTTGTGTACTAGAGTTTACGTTATGTAATTTCTAAACAACTCTCTATTCTAATGAGAGATCATAAATCGAAAAGTGCGTACATCTAGATCTCCTTAACCTAAAACGGTGGTAAGTAGAGAGTCAAACCGATAAAACAATGATACATACTCATCGGGAGTATGCAAGATCCATAAACAAGGCTTAACGGGGTTTACGGACCTTGCATTGCGAAGCCGGACACTCAAAAAGGTCACCAATGAAACCTCTCTCAATCGTTTTCACTTTATCTCTCTCTATGAGAAATCTCTCCCAAATCTCTCTAAGTATGTGAAATCTCTCCCAAATCTCTCTTTATATGAGAAATCTCTCCAAGAATGTCAAATCTCTCCCAAATCTCTCTACGAATGTGTAATCTCTCCCAAATCCTCTTTGTATGAGAAATCTCTCCAAGAATGTCAAATCTCTCCCAAATCTCTCTAAGTATGTGAAATCTCTCCCAAATCTCTCTTTGTATGAGAAATCTCTCCAAGAATGTGAAATCTCTTCCAAATCTCTCTAAGTATGTGAAATCTCTCCCAAATCTCTCTTTGTATGAGAAATCTCTCCAAGAATGTCAAATCTCTCCCAAATCTCTCTACGAATGTGCAATCTCTTCCAAATCTCTCTTTGTATGAGAAATCTCTCCAAGAATGTCAAATCTCTCCCAAATCTCTCTAAGTATGTGAAACCTCTCCCAAATCTCTCTTTGTATGAGAAATCTCTCCAAGAATGTCAAATCTCTCCCAAATCTCTCTACGAATGAGAAATCTCTCCCAAATATCTCTTTGTATGTGAAATCTCTCCAAGTATGTCAAATCTCTCTAAGTATGTGGAATCTCTCTCAACTTTCTATAATCACTCGGGGCATCCCGACCCTCGAATTTGGCGAAAACAGCCCAAAAGCGGAAGTCTACTCGAAAAACGGGCTTGAGGAACCGAAACCCCTCTTAAGAACCGAAAGTCCTCTTAGGAACCGAAAGTCCCCTTAGGAACCGAACCCTCCTGATGAAGAAGGCTGCTGAACCGAACCGAACCTTCGCTTCTGACCCTTCGGACCGAGCCTTCGGACTGAGCCCTCGCCTTCGCCTTCTTTTTCTGGTTCGCATTTCGCTTCCGGCTCAGCACCAGCAAGGACCGAACCTCGGCCTAGGACCGAGAGGTCTCGCTGGGAACGCTTTTTCTCCCGGTTTTCGACTAAATTCACATTTTAGGCCCGTTTTTAATTGTTTTAACATGGGATTTTCACCCAAAACTTTATTTTAACATATAAGGACCCTTAACTATTAATTAATCACATTTTTAAGGATAAAACCTTATCCAAAAGAGAGTGGGTGAAGTACAAAGGTAGAGTGTTGACTTTACTTATTTCTATGACACAAGCAACCACTCCCATACCCACTCCATGTCACTATTCACCACCAGCCCATCCCTAGTCACTTCATAGGTCCTTTCTCACTATTTTCAACTATTCTCACGTTCTTAGGGCTGGAACATCCATCCTCTCTCCTCACACTTTAATCATTCTCTCATTTTTACCAAGAATCACACTCCAAACTCTCTCATCTTTTTCTCTCTAATTCGAGAATTTCAAGGCATACTCCAAGACTCTTCTCCTACAATTAGTAAGTATCATCATCTTTCTTATGATTATTACACATCCTCCTACTCAAAATCAAAGATTGGTTACACAAACATCATCACATTTTTGTTAGATCTTCGAATCTTCAAGTGATTCTTCAAGTGTTCTTGGGTTGAACACTTCTCTTCTTCAACACTTACCTACTGAAATCACTCAAGGTGAGTTCATACCCCTACATTTTCATGTTTTCTCAAGTTTTTAGGTGGGGAATACAAGTTAAAACACCAAGAACATAACTAAACTTTTCTAACAGCCTTCATCAGAAAAGTTCAACACCATTCACGGACTGTTTTGGACAACTTAAACATTTTAGTTTTCAAAACTGTTTTAGGTGCACGTAGGTCCACTTCTTAGCTTTAAAATGACTACTTGTACATCCCCATACGATTTTTCTACAATTTATGGTGATTTTTACAAAACTGCCTATCATTTCAAACATCAATCCGGACCAGTCTGTGATTATGGACTTTTTCACACAAGTAAGAGGTCATTAAAAATTATAATAAAAATTATGAACAAACTAGACTCATCTTCCAAACTCTCAGAAGTTACAGAACTTGATTTGGACATCTTATGATTTTTCTACAAATTTTCCAATAACAGTTACAAAAAACGTTATTAACAAAAAAACACTATAAATTTCATTTCACCTTTTAACATGTTGAGCAAGGTATATATCATTATGTGATTATGTGTTGTTGCAATATATGACAATTTTGTATTCTTATATTGACATACATCAGAAAACAAATGGATTTTTACCTCCACAAGTATGGCAAATATATAAATGATATTACAAGGCTATATCCATTAAAATATAAACATTGGTAAATTATGACAAGTAAGGTTTATGCTCACTACCCACACAAATATTTAATAAACTATAATAGGTATAGTTTAGGGTTATTTTACATAACAAACACATTATTAAAGGTTTACACATACAAAAGGGTTATTACCACTATGGATAATTATGATAAACTATAATAAGTATAGTTAAGCCATTATACCCCCACAAACGAACACGCTAGTTATAATCGGTATAGTTATGGCATATATATATATATATATATATATATATATATATATATATATATATATATATATATATATATATATATTACAAACAAAGTGATAAACTATAATAGGTATAGTTTATGTTTCATCTACACTATGAACTTAATTACAAGAAAGGAATTCACCATCACCACCACTTTTGATAAGCTATAATATGCATAGTTCATGTTCACTACCACTATCACTATTTGATGAACTATGATATGTATAGGTTATATTCCCCATCACCACCACTTTTGGTAAACTGTAATATGCATAGTTCATGTTCACTAGTCACTATCACTATCCGATGAACTATGATATGTATAGTTTATGTTCACAGTCACTATTACTATTTCGTACACTACACTAGGATTGGTTCCGGTTACTGAGTTTAAGTCCACATTCACTTTCGCATTGTTAGTTTTCAGCTATAATTTCTAAGTGTATATGGTAGAGTTATATAGAATCTAGTCGTGATTGGCTTAGAATTGGTGGGCCCGCCTCATCTCTTGTTCCTTGTTTGGTTGTGGACCTAGGGCAGGCCCATTATATTCAACGTTTTATCAACTTAAATCTTATATAACTCATATACGTTGGACGATTATAGGAGAAGTCTACGGGTCATTCTAGGGTTCATTAATGTACCATATAGGAATATTCTATTCACACTTAACTAAGAAAATATTGGATTTTCTGGAAATCAACTCTATCGATTTTATAAGGAAAACGGTTTCTACTCCAAACAAAACTCTTATGAACTCACGAACTTAATTGTTGACACTCTTTCAAAACTACTTGTATTCTCAGGAAGTCAGTGAAACAGGAAAACTTCAGCGCTTTGAGGATGGGACGTTAAACCGTCAACAATTTATTTTTGTCATCATAATGTAATTGATTTTGAAACATGTAAACATATACTTTGGTGTAACTTTTTCAATTATATTTATGATGGTTGTATTTAGTTTGAGCACTATTATACACGTTGTTGTGATACTGTACATGAAGTCCTCCACCCCCGGACGTTTCCGCCATCCTTCGTTTGGGGGTGTGACAGATTGGTATCAGAGCATTGTTTATAGTGAACTCAGTATATCAAACCACATAAGATGTACAAACTATAAATACATTGGGACTGAAAGTCTCTGATTTAAAGTTTTCAAAGGAACTATACTTTAGAAACAAATAATTCCACGGTAAAAGTAGGAGCATGTGCACACACACTAGGGTCAGTATCATGGTGGGATAGGACAAAAGTGGTGATTGTTGAACAATACGAGTAGGCTTGGGGATATATAGTCAGGTTTGGGAATGACATAGCCTGATCAACTGTCTCACTCAGAAGTGATTAGTATATGCCCAGGAGTGGTCGTAGGTGTTGCAACAAGTCTAAAAAAAAAAAAAAAAAAAAAAAAAAAAAAAAAAAACCTTACCAACACTACCACAATGAAATACCATAGGGGTATTCGGTGTTATTATAATTACTTATCTGAGAACTAAATAGATTTTTATTAATAGGTCAATAATTGCTTAGTGGATACATTAAAATTATATGTATCCAGGACGTCATAGACTTAGAATATGTGAATCTTTGCTTTACTTCTTGTTCTCGTTGGATTGGGGATTTAGAGTTAGGGTCGCTTATTCGAAGGCCTATCCTGTCCCAAATACATGTGACTAGTATGCACTAAACAATGTATTGAAGTATCTGAGAAAGATCATCTTATAATTATCTAAATAGTACGTCTACTTAGTTACTTCTTATATTCCCTTTTTTTCTCGCAAAGATATCATGGCTGGATTTCATTCCCATGGCGACCCGTACTACCCTAACCACGACAATACTGAATGGCTCGGAGAGGAGCCAGATAATGATTACCCAATCCTTGTGGATGGTCACCAAGCTGAAGGCCTTGCTGATGGTTTTGACTCCGACCCTGAAGTGGAGAACCTACCCCGATGACCCTTGTTCCGAATCCTAACCCTCGCCCGGTTTTTCAAGGCCCGACGCCTCCTTGGGTAGAGTGCTTGGAAACCTGGGGCGAAGAACACGACCAACCTAGGCTATTAAATGGAGACATTCGAATCCTTCAGAATCCGGAGACTACACTATTCAAGGGAACCGTAGCATTGCCCAAGATTTTCCTTACGTTAATGAGATGTAGACCTATTTTCCTCGAACCCTATATTACAAACAATTTACATATGGTAACTCCAAGAAATTCTTAATATATACCAAGTGATTTTAGGAGGGGATCAGGCGAAACAAATCACAAGTTGCATTTGAGTCACTACCACTAAAATTCATTCATAGGGGCTTTGTTATGAATTACATGCAAAATACTTTTAAGTCAGAACATAATACAGACAAGTCTGGCTTGATAACATCTGACTTGTCACTACTATTAGAAACTTATCGTTTGTTCATCTCTACCAACTTATGACAGGACTATGCCGCCAAAGAAAAAGTCCAGACCCTCCGGAAGCACAGCACCGCCCCCTCCGCCACCATCTCCGCAGTTTGATCCCATAATGTTTCAAGCTGCCGTAACAGCAGCCGTGGCGGCAGCAATGTCGCAAATGGGTACAAATGGTTCTAGCGGCTTCGGATCCGGGAATACTAACTCGAATCAGGGGGCAGCACAGGGCGTACTAAGGAGTGTTCTTACAAAGACTTCACGAATGGCAAACCCGATCCTTTCGACGGAAGCAGGGGCGTCATCGCGCTGATGCAATGGTTTGAAAGGACCGAAGCAGTCTTCGAAATTTGTGCTTGTCCCGAAGCAAGCAAGGTCAAGTATGCGGCATTCACCTTCACCAGAAAAGCTCTTACTTGGTGGAACGACAGAGTTAAGTCGCTTACTCCTGCAGTGGCTAACTCTATAAGCTGGGAGGATTTAAAAGCTTTAATGCTGAAAGAATATTGCCCAAGAGGCGAAGTGCAAAAACTGGAAGAGGAACTCTGGAACCTCAAAATGTCGGGGACGGATCTCGAAGCTTATACCGCCCGATTCAATGACCTAGCACTCCTCTGTCCTGCAATGGTCACCCCAGAGGAGAAAAAGGTAGAACGATACCTTTGGGGGCTATCATCCCAGATTCATGATAGTGTATTGGCCTCCAGACCAACTACCTTCGACAGCGCCAAGGAGTTGGCACAACAACTCATCGACCATCGTGCCAGCCATGACACTACGACAACCACGCCAATTTTTGTTGTTCATGCTGCCACAACCCTCACCACGCCAACTCCCATGAAACAATACGCTGGAACCCTTCTGAAATGTAACAAGTGTAGCTTCCATCACACTGGGGCTTGTAGAGAATTGCATTGCATGAACTGCAATAGGAAAGGGCACACTACCCGTTTCTGTAGGGCACCGGTACGACCCATCAACCAGTTCCCCGGCTTTGGAGTAAGCCCAGCCTGTTACAAGTGTGGAGAAACAGGACACTTTAAAAGGAACTGCCCAAGTGCAAGAGATGCCAGTGGTGGTGGAAGGGTGCTTGCGATCACCGAAGGAGAGACCACCCCGGAACTGCCCGCAAATATCAGTATGTGTTTCTAACATCGACGACTAAATTCCAAATTTCTTTATTTGATTAAGTCTAGCATCGATTAAAGCATGCATAGTAGTAATGCCAAGGATTAAACTGAGAGCATAAACAATAAGAAATTCCAAGGCCGTCATGAGACCATTCTATGAATTTACTTCGACTCCGTAATGGGACTGCATCATAGGGATGTAGGTCAAACCTTCGAGAACATACTTCTACTCTATAGGTGAACGGTTGAAATACATCTAGGTTCAATGATAGCCCTGACTAGGAACTCTAGTTCATTAAGAATGATTACTAAGAATGTTATTTGTTATGATATCCTCACTTATACATTCCCCAGTTATATATAACGAATACCTGGTAGATAATAGAATGTGAGAATTCTGACTTAGTTTCTTTTCCTCGTTGGGATGTAAAACTGAAGTAGAATCACACATTTTACTATCCGCCCAGTATTGGTTATATCATAATGTGTATAAGCTAAGTTTTCATGTATAATAACTCATCTCTTAGTCAGAATCAAAATAATGTAGAGCCGACCTTAGTCACTCACAAACTCTTTGCCTGATTTCAAATTTCGGGACGAAATTCCCTCTAACGGGGGGATGATGTGACAACCGTCAAATTCTGGTCAATTCAAAGTCAAATAAAGTCAACAATTCAAACCGGTCAACTCAACTAACCCTTGTGTACTAGAGTTTACGTTATGTAATTTCTAAACAACTTTCTATTCTAATGAGAGATCATAAATCGAAAAGTGCGTACATCTAGATCTCCTTAACCTAAAACGGTGGTACGTGGAGAGTCAAACCGATAAAACAATGATACATACTCATCGGGAGTATGCAAGATCCATAAACAAGGCTTAACGGGGTTTACGGACCTTGCATTGCGAAGCCGGACACTCAAAAAGGTCACCAATGAAACCTCTCTCAATCGTTTTCACTTTATCTCTCTTTATGAGAAATCTCTCCCAAATCTCTCTAAGTATGTGAAATCTCTCCCAAATCTCTCTTTGTATGAGTAATCTCTCCAAGAATGTCAAATCTCTCCCAAATCTCTCTACGAATGTGCAATCTCTCCCAAATCTCTCTAAGTATGTGAAATCTCTCCCAAATCTCTCTTTGTATGAGAAATCTCTCCAAGAATGTGAAATCTCTTCCAAATCTCTCTAAGTATGTGAAATCTCTCCCAAATCTCTCTTTGTATGAGAAATCTCTCCAAGAATGTCAAATCTCTCCCAAATCTCTCTACGAATGTGCAATCTCTCCCAAATCTCTCTTTGTATGAGAAATCTCTCCAAGAATGTCAAATCTCTCTAAGTATGTGAAATCTCTCCCAAATCTCTCTTTGTATAAGAAATCTCTCCAAGAATGTCAAATCTCTCCCAAATCTCTCTACGAATGAGAAATCTCTCCCAAATATCTCTTTGTATGTGAAATCTCTCCAAGTATGTCAAATCTCTCCCAAATCTCTCTAAGTATGTGGAATCTCTCTCAAATCTCTCTCAACTTTCTATAATCGCTCGGGGCATCCCGACCCTCGAATTTGTATGTGAAAGTCCTCTTAGGAACCGAAAGTCCTCTTAGGAACCGAAAGTCCCCTTAGGAACCGAACCCTCCTGATGAAGAAGGCTGCTGAACCGAACCGAACCTCACTCAAAGAACCGAACCGAACCTTCGCTTCTGACCCTTCGGACCGAGCCTTCGGACTGAGCCCTCGACTTCGCCTTCTTCTTCTGGTTCGCATTTCGCTTCCGGCTCAGCACCAGCAAGGACCGAGAGGTCTCGCTGGGAACGCTTTTTCTCCCGGTTTTCGACTAAATTCGCATTTTAGGCCCGTTTTTAATTGTTTTAACATGAGATTTTCACCCAAAACTTTATTTTAACATATAAGGACCCTTAACAATTAATTAATCATATTTTTAAGGATAAAACCTTATCCAAAAGAGAGTGGGTGAAGTACAAAGGTAGAGTGTTGACTTTACTTATTTCTATGACACAAGCAACCACTCCCATACCCACTCCATGTCACTATTCACCACCAGCCCATCCCTAATCACTTCATAGGTCCTTTCTCACTATTTTCAACTATTCTCACGTTCTTAGGGCTGGAACATCCATCCTTTCTCCTCACACTTTAATCATTCTCTCATTTTTACCAAGAATCGCACTCCAAACTCTCTTATCTTTTTCTCTCTAATTCGAGAATTTCAAGGCATACTCCAAGACTCTTCTCCTACAATTAGTAAGTATCATCATCTTTCATATGATTATTACACATCCTCCTACTCAAAATCAAAGATTGGTTACACAAACATCATCACATTCTTGTTAGATCTTCGAATCTTCAAGTGATTCTTCAAGTGTTCTTGGGTTGAACACTTCTCTTCTTCAACACTTACCTACTGAAATCACTCAAGGTGAGTTCATACCCCTACATTTTCATGTTTTCTCAAGTTTTTAGGGGGGGGGGGGGGGGAATACAAGTTAAAACACCAAGAACATAACTAAACTTTTCTAACAGCCTTCATCAGAAAAGTTCAACTCCATTCACGGACTGTTTTGGACAACTTAAACATTTTAGTTTTCAAAATTGTTTTAGGTGCATGTAGTTCCACTTCTTAGCTTTAAAATGACTACTTGCACATCCCCATACAATTTTTCTACAATTTATGGTGATATTTACAAAACTGCCTATCATTTCAAACATCAATCCGGACCAGTCTGTGATTATGGACTTTTTCACACAAGTAAGAGGTCATTAAAGATTATAATAAAAATTATGAACAAACTAGACTCATCTTCCAAACTCTCAGAAGTTACAGAACTTGATTTGGACATCTTATGATTTTTCTACAAATTTTCCAATAACAGTTACAAAAAACGTTATTAACAGAAAAACACTATAAATTTCATTTCACCTTTTAACATGTTGAGCAAGGTATATATCATTATGTGATTATGTGTTGTTGCAATATATGACAATTTTGTATTCTTATATTGACATACATCAGAAAACAAATGGATTTTTACCTCCACAAGTATGGCAAATATATAAATGATATTACAAGGCTATATCCATTAAAATATAAACATTGGTAAATTATGACAAGTAAGGTTTATGCTCACTACCCACACAAATATTTAATAAACTATAATAGGTATAGTTTAGGGTTATTTTACATAACAAACACATTATTAAAGGTTTACACATACAAAAGGGTTATTACCACTATGGATAATTATGATAAACTATAATAAGTATAGTTAAGCCATTATACCCCCACAAACGAACACGCTAGTTATAATCGGTATAGTTATGGCATATATATATATATATATATATATATATATATATATATATATATATATATATATATATTACAAACAAAGTGATAAACTATAATAGGTATAGTTTATGTTTCATCTACACTATGAACTTAATTACAAGAAAGGAATTCACCATCACCACCACTTTTGATAAGCTATAATATGCATAGTTCATGTTCACTACCACTATCACTATTTGATGAACTATGATATGTATAGGTTATATTCCCCATCACCACCACTTTTGGTAAACTGTAATATGCATAGTTCATGTTCACTAGTCACTATCACTATCCGATGAACTATGATATGTATAGTTTATGTTCACAGTCACTATTACTATTTCGTACACTACACTAGGATTGGTTCCGGTTACTGAGTTTAAGTCCACATTCACTTTCGCATTGTTAGTTTTCAGCTATAATTTCTAAGTGTATATGGTAGAGTTATATAGAATCTAGTCGTGATTGGCTTAGAATTGGTGGGCCCGCCTCATCTCTTGTTCCTTGTTTGGTTGTGGACCTAGGGCAGGCCCATTATATTCAACGTTTTATCAACTTAAATCTTATATAACTCATATACGTTGGACGATTATAGGAGAAGTCTACGGGTCATTCTAGGGTTCATTAATGTACCATATAGGAATATTCTATTCACACTTAACTAAGAAAATATTGGATTTTCTGGAAATCAACTCTATCGATTTTATAAGGAAAACGGTTTCTACTCCAAACAAAACTCTTATGAACTCACGAACTTAATTGTTGACACTCTTTCAAAACTACTTGTATTCTCAGGAAGTCAGTGAAACAGGAAAACTTCAGCGCTTTGAGGATGGGACGTTAAACCGTCAACAATTTATTTTTGTCATCATAATGTAATTGATTTTGAAACATGTAAACATATACTTTGGTGTAACTTTTTCAATTATATTTATGATGGTTGTATTTAGTTTGAGCACTATTATACACGTTGTTGTGATACTGTACATGAAGTCCTCCACCCCCGGACGTTTCCGCCATCCTTCGTTTGGGGGTGTGACAGATTGGTATCAGAGCATTGTTTATAGTGAACTCAGTATATCAAACCACATAAGATGTACAAACTATAAATACATTGGGACTGAAAGTCTCTGATTTAAAGTTTTCAAAGGAACTATACTTTAGAAACAAATAATTCCACGGTAAAAGTAGGAGCATGTGCACACACACTAGGGTCAGTATCATGGTGGGATAGGACAAAAGTGGTGATTGTTGAACAATACGAGTAGGCTTGGGGATATATAGTCAGGTTTGGGAATGACATAGCCTGATCAACTGTCTCACTCAGAAGTGATTAGTATATGCCCAGGAGTGGTCGTAGGTGTTGCAACAAGTCTAAAAAAAAAAAAAAAAAAAAAAAAAAAAAAAAAACCTTACCAACACTACCACAATGAAATACCATAGGGGTATTCGGTGTTATTATAATTACTTATCTGAGAACTAAATAGATTTTTATTAATAGGTCAATAATTGCTTAGTGGATACATTAAAATTATATGTATCCAGGACGTCATAGACTTAGAATATGTGAATCTTTGCTTTACTTCTTGTTCTCGTTGGATTGGGGATTTAGAGTTAGGGTCGCTTATTCGAAGGCCTATCCTGTCCCAAATACATGTGACTAGTATGCACTAAACAATGTATTGAAGTATCTGAGAAAGATCATCTTATAATTATCTAAATAGTACGTCTACTTAGTTACTTCTTATATTCCCTTTTTTTCTCGCAAAGATATCATGGCTGGATTTCATTCCCATGGCGACCCGTACTACCCTAACCACGACAATACTGAATGGCTCGGAGAGGAGCCAGATAATGATTACCCAATCCTTGTGGATGGTCACCAAGCTGAAGGCCTTGCTGATGGTTTTGACTCCGACCCTGAAGTGGAGAACCTACCCCGATGACCCTTGTTCCGAATCCTAACCCTCGCCCGGTTTTTCAAGGCCCGACGCCTCCTTGGGTAGAGTGCTTGGAAACCTGGGGCGAAGAACACGACCAACCTAGGCTATTAAATGGAGACATTCGAATCCTTCAGAATCCGGAGACTACACTATTCAAGGGAACCGTAGCATTGCCCAAGATTTTCCTTACGTTAATGAGATGTAGACCTATTTTCCTCGAACCCTATATTACAAACAATTTACATATGGTAACTCCAAGAAATTCTTAATATATACCAAGTGATTTTAGGAGGGGATCAGGCGAAACAAATCACAAGTTGCATTTGAGTCACTACCACTAAAATTCATTCATAGGGGCTTTGTTATGAATTACATGCAAAATACTTTTAAGTCAGAACATAATACAGACAAGTCTGGCTTGATAACATCTGACTTGTCACTACTATTAGAAACTTATCGTTTGTTCATCTCTACCAACTTATGACAGGACTATGCCGCCAAAGAAAAAGTCCAGACCCTCCGGAAGCACAGCACCGCCCCCTCCGCCACCATCTCCGCAGTTTGATCCCATAATGTTTCAAGCTGCCGTAACAGCAGCCGTGGCGGCAGCAATGTCGCAAATGGGTACAAATGGTTCTAGCGGCTTCGGATCCGGGAATACTAACTCGAATCAGGGGGCAGCACAGGGCGTACTAAGGAGTGTTCTTACAAAGACTTCACGAATGGCAAACCCGATCCTTTCGACGGAAGCAGGGGCGTCATCGCGCTGATGCAATGGTTTGAAAGGACCGAAGCAGTCTTCGAAATTTGTGCTTGTCCCGAAGCAAGCAAGGTCAAGTATGCGGCATTCACCTTCACCAGAAAAGCTCTTACTTGGTGGAACGACAGAGTTAAGTCGCTTACTCCTGCAGTGGCTAACTCTATAAGCTGGGAGGATTTAAAAGCTTTAATGCTGAAAGAATATTGCCCAAGAGGCGAAGTGCAAAAACTGGAAGAGGAACTCTGGAACCTCAAAATGTCGGGGACGGATCTCGAAGCTTATACCGCCCGATTCAATGACCTAGCACTCCTCTGTCCTGCAATGGTCACCCCAGAGGAGAAAAAGGTAGAACGATACCTTTGGGGGCTATCATCCCAGATTCATGATAGTGTATTGGCCTCCAGACCAACTACCTTCGACAGCGCCAAGGAGTTGGCACAACAACTCATCGACCATCGTGCCAGCCATGACACTACGACAACCACGCCAATTTTTGTTGTTCATGCTGCCACAACCCTCACCACGCCAACTCCCATGAAACAATACGCTGGAACCCTTCTGAAATGTAACAAGTGTAGCTTCCATCACACTGGGGCTTGTAGAGAATTGCATTGCATGAACTGCAATAGGAAAGGGCACACTACCCGTTTCTGTAGGGCACCGGTACGACCCATCAACCAGTTCCCCGGCTTTGGAGTAAGCCCAGCCTGTTACAAGTGTGGAGAAACAGGACACTTTAAAAGGAACTGCCCAAGTGCAAGAGATGCCAGTGGTGGTGGAAGGGTGCTTGCGATCACCGAAGGAGAGACCACCCCGGAACTGCCCGCAAATATCAGTATGTGTTTCTAACATCGACGACTAAATTCCAAATTTCTTTATTTGATTAAGTCTAGCATCGATTAAAGCATGCATAGTAGTAATGCCAAGGATTAAACTGAGAGCATAAACAATAAGAAATTCCAAGGCCGTCATGAGACCATTCTATGAATTTACTTCGACTCCGTAATGGGACTGCATCATAGGGATGTAGGTCAAACCTTCGAGAACATACTTCTACTCTATAGGTGAACGGTTGAAATACATCTAGGTTCAATGATAGCCCTGACTAGGAACTCTAGTTCATTAAGAATGATTACTAAGAATGTTATTTGTTATGATATCCTCACTTATACATTCCCCAGTTATATATAACGAATACCTGGTAGATAATAGAATGTGAGAATTCTGACTTAGTTTCTTTTCCTCGTTGGGATGTAAAACTGAAGTAGAATCACACATTTTACTATCCGCCCAGTATTGGTTATATCATAATGTGTATAAGCTAAGTTTTCATGTATAATAACTCATCTCTTAGTCAGAATCAAAATAATGTAGAGCCGACCTTAGTCACTCACAAACTCTTTGCCTGATTTCAAATTTCGGGACGAAATTCCCTCTAACGGGGGGATGATGTGACAACCGTCAAATTCTGGTCAATTCAAAGTCAAATAAAGTCAACAATTCAAACCGGTCAACTCAACTAACCCTTGTGTACTAGAGTTTACGTTATGTAATTTCTAAACAACTTTCTATTCTAATGAGAGATCATAAATCGAAAAGTGCGTACATCTAGATCTCCTTAACCTAAAACGGTGGTACGTGGAGAGTCAAACCGATAAAACAATGATACATACTCATCGGGAGTATGCAAGATCCATAAACAAGGCTTAACGGGGTTTACGGACCTTGCATTGCGAAGCCGGACACTCAAAAAGGTCACCAATGAAACCTCTCTCAATCGTTTTCACTTTATCTCTCTTTATGAGAAATCTCTCCCAAATCTCTCTAAGTATGTGAAATCTCTCCCAAATCTCTCTTTGTATGAGTAATCTCTCCAAGAATGTCAAATCTCTCCCAAATCTCTCTACGAATGTGCAATCTCTCCCAAATCTCTCTAAGTATGTGAAATCTCTCCCAAATCTCTCTTTGTATGAGAAATCTCTCCAAGAATGTGAAATCTCTTCCAAATCTCTCTAAGTATGTGAAATCTCTCCCAAATCTCTCTTTGTATGAGAAATCTCTCCAAGAATGTCAAATCTCTCCCAAATCTCTCTACGAATGTGCAATCTCTCCCAAATCTCTCTTTGTATGAGAAATCTCTCCAAGAATGTCAAATCTCTCTAAGTATGTGAAATCTCTCCCAAATCTCTCTTTGTATAAGAAATCTCTCCAAGAATGTCAAATCTCTCCCAAATCTCTCTACGAATGAGAAATCTCTCCCAAATATCTCTTTGTATGTGAAATCTCTCCAAGTATGTCAAATCTCTCCCAAATCTCTCTAAGTATGTGGAATCTCTCTCAAATCTCTCTCAACTTTCTATAATCGCTCGGGGCATCCCGACCCTCGAATTTGTATGTGAAAGTCCTCTTAGGAACCGAAAGTCCTCTTAGGAACCGAAAGTCCCCTTAGGAACCGAACCCTCCTGATGAAGAAGGCTGCTGAACCGAACCGAACCTCACTCAAAGAACCGAACCGAACCTTCGCTTCTGACCCTTCGGACCGAGCCTTCGGACTGAGCCCTCGACTTCGCCTTCTTCTTCTGGTTCGCATTTCGCTTCCGGCTCAGCACCAGCAAGGACCGAGAGGTCTCGCTGGGAACGCTTTTTCTCCCGGTTTTCGACTAAATTCGCATTTTAGGCCCGTTTTTAATTGTTTTAACATGAGATTTTCACCCAAAACTTTATTTTAACATATAAGGACCCTTAACAATTAATTAATCATATTTTTAAGGATAAAACCTTATCCAAAAGAGAGTGGGTGAAGTACAAAGGTAGAGTGTTGACTTTACTTATTTCTATGACACAAGCAACCACTCCCATACCCACTCCATGTCACTATTCACCACCAGCCCATCCCTAATCACTTCATAGGTCCTTTCTCACTATTTTCAACTATTCTCACGTTCTTAGGGCTGGAACATCCATCCTTTCTCCTCACACTTTAATCATTCTCTCATTTTTACCAAGAATCGCACTCCAAACTCTCTTATCTTTTTCTCTCTAATTCGAGAATTTCAAGGCATACTCCAAGACTCTTCTCCTACAATTAGTAAGTATCATCATCTTTCATATGATTATTACACATCCTCCTACTCAAAATCAAAGATTGGTTACACAAACATCATCACATTCTTGTTAGATCTTCGAATCTTCAAGTGATTCTTCAAGTGTTCTTGGGTTGAACACTTCTCTTCTTCAACACTTACCTACTGAAATCACTCAAGGTGAGTTCATACCCCTACATTTTCATGTTTTCTCAAGTTTTTAGGGGGGGGGGGGGGGGAATACAAGTTAAAACACCAAGAACATAACTAAACTTTTCTAACAGCCTTCATCAGAAAAGTTCAACTCCATTCACGGACTGTTTTGGACAACTTAAACATTTTAGTTTTCAAAATTGTTTTAGGTGCATGTAGTTCCACTTCTTAGCTTTAAAATGACTACTTGCACATCCCCATACAATTTTTCTACAATTTATGGTGATATTTACAAAACTGCCTATCATTTCAAACATCAATCCGGACCAGTCTGTGATTATGGACTTTTTCACACAAGTAAGAGGTCATTAAAGATTATAATAAAAATTATGAACAAACTAGACTCATCTTCCAAACTCTCAGAAGTTACAGAACTTGATTTGGACATCTTATGATTTTTCTACAAATTTTCCAATAACAGTTACAAAAAACGTTATTAACAGAAAAACACTATAAATTTCATTTCACCTTTTAACATGTTGAGCAAGGTATATATCATTATGTGATTATGTGTTGTTGCAATATATGACAATTTTGTATTCTTATATTGACATACATCAGAAAACAAATGGATTTTTACCTCCACAAGTATGGCAAATATATAAATGATATTACAAGGCTATATCCATTAAAATATAAACATTGGTAAATTATGACAAGTAAGGTTTATGCTCACTACCCACACAAATATTTAATAAACTATAATAGGTATAGTTTAGGGTTATTTTACATAACAAACACATTATTAAAGGTTTACACATACAAAAGGGTTATTACCACTATGGATAATTATGATAAACTATAATAAGTATAGTTAAGCCATTATACTCCCACAAACGAACACGCTAGTTATAATCGGTATAGTTATGGCATATATATATATATATATATATATATATATATATATATATATATATATATATATATATATATATATATATATATATATATATATATTACAAACAAAGTGATAAACTATAATAGGTATAGTTTATGTTTCATCTACACTATGAACTTAATTACAAGAAAGGAATTCACCATCACCACCACTTTTGATAAGCTATAATATGCATAGTTCATGTTCACTACCACTATCACTATTTGATGAACTATGATATGTATAGGTTATATTCCCCATCACCACCACTTTTGGTAAACTGTAATATGCATAGTTCATGTTCACTAGTCACTATCACTATCCGATAAACTATGATATGTATAGTTTATGTTCACAGTCACTATTACTATTTCGTACACTACACTAGGATTGGTTCCGGTTACTGAGTTTAAGTCCACATTCACTTTCGCATTGTTAGTTTTCAGCTATAATTTCTAAGTGTATATGGTAGAGTTATATAGAATCTAGTCGTGATTGGCTTAGAATTGGTGGGCCCGCCTCATCTCTTGTTCCTTGTTTGGTTGTGGACCTAGGGCAGGCCCATTATATTCAACGTTTTATCAACTTAAATCTTATATAACTCATATACGTTGGACGATTATAGGAGAAGTCTACGGGTCATTCTAGGGTTCATTAATGTACCATATAGGAATATTCTATTCACACTTAACTAAGAAAATATTGGATTTTCTGGAAATCAACTCTATCGATTTTATAAGGAAAACGGTTTCTACTCCAAACAAAACTCTTATGAACTCACCAACTTAATTGTTGACACTCTTTCAAAACTACTTGTATTCTCAGGAAGTCAGTGAAACAGGAAAACTTCAGCGCTTTGAGGATGGGACGTTAAACCGTCAACAATTTATTTTTGTCATCATAATGTAATTGATTTTGAAACATGTAAACATATACTTTGGTGTAACTTTTTCAATTATATTTATGATGGTTGTATTTAGTTTGAGCACTATTATACACGTTGTTGTGATACTGTACATGAAGTCCTCCACCCCCGGACGTTTCCGCCATCCTTCGTTTGGGGGTGTGACACAACACTACTTCTATCTCAAACCCTAGTGGCTCCTTCTCTCTCGTGAACATTTGTGGGAGAGTCATCTTCGATAGTTCCAACTTCAATGATTGGATTAGGAACATCAAGATGGCCACTCGCAACGAGCACAATGAATAGTCCTCGACAAGGAGCTAAAGGAAATTGATGAGTCTTCTACTACTCCTAAGGAGATTGTTGAGTTTAGGGCACAAGAGAAGGATGCCACCAAGGTAGCTTGTATCATGCTTACAACTATGTCAGCTGAACTCCAAAACTCCTATGAGGACTTCTACCCTTTTGATATGCACCAGGACCTGATGGAAAGATACCATTAGCGTGATCGTCAAGAGAGGTATGAAATCATCTCTTCCATGATAACAACCAGGATGAACGATGGTGAACCCATCACGGGCGACTTGTAGAAAATGCAAAGTTTTGCGGACCGATTGTAACGATCGTCTTTCGAGGTATTAATTATTTAATTTTCTAAAATTATAATTAGGCCAAGTATGGATAATATGACTATTGGATTGGACTTATGCACTTGGACCAAAGGCTTGGGTCGCCCAGATGACTTACCTTAGGCGTAGCCTGGGCGTACGCGAGGCGTAATGGGGAACGGTTAGAATCAGGGGCACGCACACGTACACGCAGCGTACGTGAACAGATAAGGAAAACCCTAATTTAGGGTTTAAGAGCTATATAAACCCCATTATAGCCTTCCCCGGGTCTCTTATCAGCCTCCTCAACCACAAGGAAACTCTAACTCGTTCTTACCCCTTCTCATTGTGTGAAGTTGCTTTTGTGAGTGTTTTTAGTGGAAGAAAGTTGTGAAGAAGGAAATGAAAGGTTGGAGAAGAAGCTTGAGCTCAAGGATCTGGACTAAGCTCACCCTTTTGTCACAAAAGATGGTATAAATCACTTAACTTTCTTCCTCATAATCTAGATCTAGGGTTTTGGGAGTTTTGGACCTCTTTAGGTCCAAAGGTTGCACCTTTATCTTGTAAATCCATTTTTGAGCTTGAGATTGCCATCCTTGAGGCTCAAAACACTTTCTTAGCAATAAAGTTTCAATCTTTGAGGCTTTCATGAAGCCATGCATGAGATCTAGCCACTTCCATGGAAATAGATTATTGCTTTTAAAGTTTGAGCTTATGTGAGTCATGTAAGCCATCAAGTAAGTAACTTTATGGTTTAAGACATGGAATAAGACTTGGATCTAAGTTTGTAGCTTCTGACTCGAAATATTAAGCACTTAATAGAGAAAGGACTTAACAGGGAATTACGCTGAGCGTAAATGGGAGTACGCCCAGCGTACTCGCCATCGAACAGTTACGTAAAGCGTACTTCAGAGTACCTCCTGCATAACTCAGTTTGTTTGGACCTTGGGTATTTGGTCCTCGGTGTGGGCTGTATTTGGACCTTGTGCCTTTGTAGGCCAGTAGGAGTCAGTGTATGGTCCAAAGGCATTTTGGGCTTAAGTAAGGCTATATGAGGAGTTGGGCCCAATTTAGAAAATTGGGCCATTAGTGGGCCTTTGGTGGGCCATTATTGGACCTTTGGTGGGCCATTAGTGGACTTAGAAAGAAGTAAAAGGGTTTGGGCCTTGGTTAGGACCCACACCATAGCAGGGGTAAAATAGTCATTTCACCCATAGAAGGATCCTCGTTTTGATTAAGTGTTTTACTGGTCATGATAGCCAGAAAGCAGCCAGGACAGCAGCCAGGGATCCTTCACTCAGATTTTCAGAGATCAGTTCTTCGAGGTGAGTTTCCTTCCAGTAGGAACGGGTCTACGGCCACAATGTCGGCCCGTTTAGATAGTAGTGGTTCCGGACTGCGGTCCGATGTCGGGGTGGTCCCGAGAAGTAGTTCAGTATGCTTGATGTCTTTGTGATTCAGACATGTCTATGTGTTATGTGTTCCGGACTACGGTCCGATGCAGTATGCAATATACGTGTTATTGTTATATGTTATGATTATGTTATGCTATGTTCAGTCAGTTCTGGACTTCACTCCGATGCAGAGGGCGAGGCCCTAGTCAGTTCCAGACTTCGGTCCGATGCAGAGGGCGAGGCCCTAGTTAGTTCCAGGCTTCGGTCCGATGCAGTGGGCGAGGCCCAGTATGTGCTTTATATGTTATTGTATGGTATGTGGTAGTTTGGGGGAGCTCACTAAGCTTCGTGTTTACATTTTCAGTTTTGGTTTCAGGTACTTCAGCTAGCAAGGGAAAGGGCTCAGGATGATGGCATGGCACCCACCAGAGTTTTAGCCTGGGAGTTAGACTCTGATATTTGACATGATTTGACATCTTATGTGATATGAGACATATTTATAATATCTTGAGATACATGACATATGGTTTTTCTATATGATGTTGAATATTATGGTTTTAATAATATTTTCAAACGAAATTTTTGGCTTGGTTTGAGGGATTCAGACACACTTTCGGGCGTGTCTGAACTCAAACTAAGGAAATGGTATAAGGTTTTCAAAAGAAAAACATTTTCGAAAGAATTTTTTTGAAAAAGAAACTTAAAAGAGAAAAGAGTTTTAAAAAAGGGAAAACGGGTGTGGTGCATGCGATCAGCCGAGCTCGAGTAGGTACTCCCAAATTACCCATACAAGTTCATGTTATGATATGAGTATCAACTTTATGAGAACTGCATGATAGTTTAGGGCTAAGGATCTAGGAAGGATGCCTTATGTGCTTATTGTATGTGTATCAACTTTATGAGAACTACATGATAGTTTAGGGCTAAGGATCTAGGAAGGATGCCTTATGTGCCTATTGTATGTGTATCAGCTTTATGAGAATTGCATGCTAGTACAGATTAGTCAGTATGATAGCCAGAGTAGTATATGCTTTATTATGTGTACTCAATGCCCGAATGATGTTTGCTTTGTGCTTTTAGAAGTTCTAGTTGTCTTTCACTAACTAGTAAAAGAATACGATAAGTTATATATTGCAAGGACTAAATAATTTCATAAGGTTAGGTCTAGCTCTATTTCGTAGCTCTTGTTTGAGTCCAACCATTGTAGGGTAGGATCTCTCATTCGAAGAATTATCTAGTCTAAGTAATATGTAATAGTATTTGTGAGCTAGTTGGGGAATAAAGCAACGACTTCTTATGCAACTGATGGCAGAGAGTGGGTTGGTGATTACTCTAGCGCAAGCCTAGGATGAGATTAGCAAGAGATTAGCAGCAGTAGTAGAAGGGACTTGGTGGAATCGAGGCAGTTCTTGAGGAAAGTACGGATAGATGTGGAAGGTAGTAGGGGCCCATACTACTGAAAGCAGAGGATCCGTACTCAAATCAGGGAAGGCTGAGACGAGACCAGGGAACTTGTAGTAGATGTGATCTTTCTAGTTATATCATCATTTCTGACATTGTTGCATTGTGTTTCAGAATGGTGGTTTTACGCCCTAGACCAGTAGTCGTCAGTTCAGGTGCCGGAGAGGGATCAGGTTCAGGCTCGGGGGCCGATCATTTGGATGAGCAGACTAGGGGGTTCATCTCCTCAGAGATCACATGCAATATACTAGACCAGACTCCTGTGATCTTTGGTACAGTCAAGGAGGGCATTCTAGAGATTCTTGATGAGAGGTTGAGCGACTTTCGTACTGAGATGGCGGCCTTAATGGGGGCACGTAATTTTACCTTCAGGGAGTTCAAAGCTTACGGAGCTCTAGACTATCAGGGGGCCCGAGACCCCATTGCGAGTACCAGATGGTTGGCAGATGTGGCCAATGAATTCTGATCTAGCAGATGTCCTGAGGGGGACAAGGTCAGACTTGCATCCTAACTTCTGAAGGGCGGGGTACGGGATTGGTGGGAGGAGGCCGGACATGGCATCAGGGATGACGCAGCCCTTGATGCGATGACCTGGGTTGATTTCACGACTAGGTTCAGAGCTGAGTTTTCACCAACCATCGAGGTGCAGCAGATTGCTAGGGAGTTCTAGGATCTTCAGCAAATGAAAAAGACAGTGGCGGAGATTACCACCAAGTTTAGGGAGAGGGTTCTTCTCGTTCCTCAGGATGCAGCAGATGAGGAAATGAAGAAGGAACGATACCATGAGATTTTGAGGAGTGATATCAGACAATTTGTGAGTTGGTCCAGCTGTAAAACGTTGGACGACATGATTGCTAGGGCTCGTGAGAGGGAGATTGATTTAGAGATGAAGAGGAAGAGGAAGCCAAAGGTGATATCTGGCACAGGGAGTTCGGGCAAAAAGCCCAAGGTATCAGATCACAAATCTAGGGGACAGCAGAGCCACAGTCGGTGTGGCAAGTGCGGAAGGTTGCACGATGGAGTGTGCATGGCAAGGAGTTATGGCTGCTACAAGTGCGGTCGGACTGGGCACATGAGCAAGAATTGTACAGCTACTACTACTATGACTCCCACCTCAGCATCTGATTTGACTTGCTTTCAGTGCAATCAGAGGGGTTATAAGAGGTCCCAGTGTCCTAGCTTAGCAGCATCAGGGAAGGTGGCGGCACCTGCTCCTGCAACATTAAGGATTACAGAAGGCCGTCAGGGTCGGGCTGAGGCGCCAGTGGCGAAGAGTAGAGCATTTCAGGTGTCAGCAGAGGAGGCGCGAGCGACTCCTGAAGTGGTGACAAGTATGAATTTTACTCTTTTCTCTATTTTAGTGTTGATTATTTCTTATGGTTATGTGTTTGTGTATAGGGTCGTTCTTAGTGAACGACATTTTAGCTACAGTATTGTTTGACTCGGGGGCTACCCGATCATTTGTCTCGCTTGCACTTAGCAAGCGGTTTAGCAGAGCTCCAAGGGAGCTAGATTTCTGACTTGAGGTTGAGATAGTTGATGACAGGACCATCAAGGTCGTGAGAGTATATAGGGGGTGCTCGTTGCGGTTATTTGATGAGCAGTTCTTAGTGGATTTGGTTCCTATTCCCTTGCGAGGGAATAAAGTTATAGTGGGTATGGATTGGTTGAGCCCCAATGGGGCAGTGATTGATTGTGAGCTATAGTTGGTAAGGGTCCGCACTCCTAGTGGGGGAGAGTTAGTGATTCAGGGCGAGAGGCCACAATGCGGACCAATTATTTGTTCAGCAGCGGGAGCGAGGCGCTACTTCCAGCAGGGATGTATGGGGTACGTCGCCTATGTTATGGATGCCTGGGAGAAGGGTAAGGCGACAGTTATTGATGTACCAGTGTTGCGAGAGTACCCAGATGTATATCCAGAGGATTTTACTGGTATACCTCCTGAGAGACAGGTTGAGTTCAGGATTGACCTGGTTCCTGGTGTGGCTCCGATAGCCAAGGCACCGTATCGGCTGGCTCCTCCCGAGATGCAGGAGTTGTCTATGCAGCTGCAGGAGCTACTAAACAAAGGATTTATCAAGCCAAGCAGTTTGCCATGGGGAGCCCTGATCCTCTTCGTGAGGAAGAAGGACGGGTCGCACCGTATGTGTATAGATTACCAGGAGTTGAACAAGGTAACGATGAAGAACCGTTACCCCTGCCGAGGATAGATGATCTGTTTGACCAGCTTCAGGGATCATCTTGGTTTTCCAAGATTGATTTACGCTCCGGATATCACCATATGCAGGTCAAGGATGAGGATGTACAGAAGACCGCTTTTAGGACCCGCTATGGTCATTATGAGTTCGTGGTGATGTCGTTTAGGCTCACCAACACTCCAGCCGCGTTCATGGACCTCATGAACCGCATGTGCAGGCCGATGTTGGATCGGTCCGTGATAGTGTTCATTGATGATATCTTGGTGTATTCTAAGACTCAGGAGCAGCATGAGGAGCACTTGAGGGACGTGCTTGAAACCTTGAGGAGGGAGAGACTTTTCACAAAGTTCTCCAAGTACGAGTTCTGGTTGCGCGAGGTGCAGTTCCTAGGGCACCTTGTTAACCAGAAGAGTATATTGGTAGATCCAGCCAAGGTTGAGGACGTGATGCAGTGGGAGGTCCCAAGGTCTCCATCTGAGATTCGGAGCTTCCTAGGTTTGTCAGCGTATTACAGGAGACTTATCCAGGATTTCTTGAAGATAGCAGTTCCGCTCACCCGACTGACCAAGAAGTCGGTGGTGTTTCGCTGGGGGCCTGAGCAGCATGCAACATTTGAGACCCTCAGACGGTTATTGTGCGAGGCACCGATTCTTACCCTGCCAGAGGGAGTGGATGACTTTGTAGTCTACTGTGATGATTCGATCAGAGGGTTGGGAGTAGTGTTGATGCAGCGAGGGCATGTGATAGCTTATGCCTCGAGACAGTTGAAGCCTCACGAGGCTAACTATCCGACACACGATTTAGAGCTGGGGCAGTGGTGTTCGCCCTCAATATTTAACGACATTACCGCTATGGGGTCCGTTGTACCATCTACACATATCACAAGAGTTTGAGGTACCTCATGGATCAGTCGAATCTGAACATGCGGCAGTGTCAGTGGTTAGACGTGGTAAAGGATTATGACTGTGAGATCCTTTACCATCCGGTCAAGGCCAACGTAGTGGCTGACGCCCTGAGCCGCAAGGAGGTAGCGGCCCTGATCATGGATTTATGCCTGAGGATGACAGTGATTACTCCATTGCTGGAGCAGGTTAGAGAGGCACAGGTTGAGGGCCTGAAGGAGGAGAGGCAGAAGTGTGAGAGGATCATGGGCCGAGTAGCCTCCTTCGATTATGACAGTCGAGAATTATTGATCCTTCATGGGAGGGTCTGGGTACCGTACTGGGGTGGAGTACGGCAAGTGTTGATGGATAAGGCCCACAAGTGTCGGTTCTCTATCCACCCAGGGGCGACGAAGATGTACAGAGATCTTCGACCCTATTGTTGGTGGCCCTGCATGAAGCAGGACGTAGCTTGGTATGTGGAGAGGTTCCTGACCTGCAGGAAGGTCAAGGTAGAGCACCATAGAACCCACGACAAGATGCAGCCGTTAGATATTCTTGTGTGGAAATGGGAAGATATCACCATGGATTTCATTACTAAGCTTCCCAAGACCGCACGAGGGGTTGATTCGATTTGGGTCATCGTGGATTGGTTGACCAAGAATGCGCATTTTATACCGATCCAAGAGAGAATCTCGGCCGAGAAGCTGGCCGAGATATATGTGCGAGAGGTAGTGGCATGTCATGGAGTGCGTGTTTCGGTGGTGTTAGACCGAGACGTCCGGTTCACTTCCAGGTTTTGGAAGCGGTTTCACAATGAGATGGGTACTCGTCTTCATTTCATCACTGCTTTCCACCCTCAGACGAACGGATAGAGCAAGAGGACGATTTAGACTCTCGAGGACATGCTCCAGGCATGTGTCCTAGATTTCGGTGGCGGTTGGGATACGTATCTTCCATTAGCGGGATTTTCGTATAACAACAGTTACCACGCCAGTATTGACCGACCTCGCTTCGAGATGTTTTATGGGAGGAAGTGTAGGAACCCAATCTGTTGGGGTGAGGTCAGTCAGAGAGTTATGGGAAGTATGGAGGTGGTTCTCAAGACCACAAAGTTGATACAGCAAGTCCGTAGCAGGCTCCAGACTGCTCAGAGTCGGTAGAAGAGTTACGATGACCGGAGGCGTTTGGACTTGGAGTTCCAGGTGGGTGATATGGACCTCCTGAAGGTGTCACCCTGGAAGGGTGTCATCAGATTTGGAAGTGGGGCAAGTTGGGCCCCAGATTCATAGGTCTGTTCATGGTTTTGGCCCGGGTGGGTCGAGTTGCTTATTGTTTGGACCTTCCAGCAGAGCTCAGTCAGATCCACAACACGTTCCATGTATCTCAGTTGTGTAAGTGTTTGGTGGATGAGTCAACAGTTGTAGCATTGGAGGATATTCAGGTTGATAGTTGTCTGAATTACATCGAGAGACCTGTTGTGATCTTGGATCGGAAGACGAAGACTTTGAGGAACAAGGCAGTCCAGCTAGTAAAGGTGCATTGGCAGCACCGGAAGGGTTCAGAGTGGACATGGGAGTCCGAGGAGGAGATGAGAGACCATTATTCGGAGTTGTTTTCTGATTCAGTAGCAGCAGACTTTGAGGACGAAGTCTGATTCAAGTGGGGGTGATTTGTAACAAACGTCTTTCGAGGTATTAATTATTTAATTTTCTTAAATTATAATTCGGCCAAGTATGGATAATAGGAGTATTGGATTGGACTTATGCACATGGACCAAAGGCTTGGGCTGCCTAGATGACTTACGATGGGCGTACGCGGGGCGTAATGGGGCGCGGTTAGAATTGGGCGCACGCACACGTACGCGCAGCGTACGTGAACAGATAAGGAAAACCCTAATTTAGGGTTTAAGAGCTATATAAACCCCATTATAGCCTTCCCCCTAGTTTCTTATCAGCCTCCTCACCCTCAAGGAAACCCTAACTCGTTCTTACCCCTTCTCATTGTGTAAAGTTGCTTTTGTGAGTGTTTTTAGTGGAAGAAAGTTGTGAAGAAGGAAAGGAAAGGTTGGAGAATAAGCTTGAGGTCAAGGATCTGGACTAAGCTTACCCTTTTGTCACAAAATAAGGTATAAAGCACTTAACTTTCTTCCTCATATTCTAGATCTAGGGTTTTGGGAGTTTTGGACCTCTTTAGGTCCAAAGGTTGGACCTTGATCTTGTGAATCCGTTTTTGTGCTTGAGGTTGCCATCCTTGAGGCTCAAAACACTTTCTTAGCAATAAAGTTTCAATCTTTGAGGCTTTCATAAAGCCATGCATGAGATCTAGCCACTTTCATGGAAATAGATTATTGTTTTTAAAGTTTGAGCTTATGTGAGTCATGTAAGCCATCAAGTAAGCAACTTTATGGTTTAAGGCATGGAATAAGACTTGGATCTAAGTTTGTAGCTTCTGAATCGAAATATTAAGCACTTAATAGAGAAAGGACTTAACAGGGAATTACGTTGAGCGTAAATGGGAGTACGCCCAGCATACCTACCATCAAACAGTTACGCTAAGCGTACTTCGGAGTACGCCCTTAGTAACTCAGTCAGTTTGGACCTTGGGTATTTGCGCCTCGGTGTGGACTGTATTTGGACCTTGGGCCTTTGTGGGCCAGCAGGAGTCAGAGTATGGGCCAAAGGCAAATGGGCTTAAGTAGGTCCATATGAGGAGTTGGGCCCAATTTAGAAAATTGGGGCATTAGTGGACTTCTAAAGAAGTAAAGGGGTTTGGGCCTTGGTTAGGACCCACACCATAGCAAGGGTAAAACAGTCATTTCACCCATAGAAAGATCCTTGTTTTAATTAAGTGTTTTACTGGTCATGATATCCGGAGAGCGGTCGGGATTGCAGCTAAGGATCCTTCACTCGGATTGTGACAACTCGAAATTTCTATCTTATAACAATCCTTGTATTCAATCAAAGTCAAACCCTTAATTTCTAAATTTTAGCAGTTTTGGAGTCAGTTTGTGTGTTCTAAAGCCTAGTACTTCAAGAGATAACAGGAGAGTGGATACCCTAGGGTTTATTGTGCAACAATAAGGTCTCAAAACTCCAAGATTTTGGAGTTTAGGACCGTAAACCCCAAAGGGTATAAATATGACACTTATTCATATTTATCACTTTTTCTCACTTTCAGAACAAGAACATCAAAATCCTCTCAAGTATCATCACTAGATCTTCAAACTTAGTAAATTTTCCTTCCTTGATTAGTTAGATTACTTCATTATCTAGTGTTTGTGAATGATTTCATCAATGAAATCTCTTCATTTTATAGATCATCAAGCATTCTTCAAAACACCAAGAACACACACTAGTGTTCTTGGACCTTAAACACCCAATCAAGCTTCTAGATTGTAAGCACACTTATCCTAGCTTGTTATACACTTGATTTGGACTTGTTTGCACATAGAAATCACAACGAAACACAAGACCAAAGGTGTTTACAGCCAAGACATGTTCTTGGGCCGTAAACCGTTATAAGTGGGGCAAAATGCACCCTAGCCCCTTCCTAAGCCTTGGACACTAGCCTAAAACACATCCTTGAAGTGTATAGGACCTTAAACATCAAACAAAACATCTCCACATAGAGTTTACGGCAGTAAACTCATAAGGAAATGGTCCTTAGGCTGTAAACTCCATAAAGGGGTGATATTGTGCCCCTAATGCTTCCTAAGGCTTGGACTTGATCATTGAATGCTTATTCATGACTTATAAGACCTTAAATCACCCAATGACACTTTGTAACATGATTTTACGGCCGTAAACTCATGGGGGAATTGACCTTAGGCCGTAAACTCCATAAGGAGTGGTCCTTGGGCCATAAACTCCAATGCCATGCCATACAACCCTTAGATGCAGCCCTTCGGTACCTATAACACTTGAATCAAAGTATTTCCATGTCCTAGGGTGTCTTAACTTGGTGAATTAGTTGTTAAATGACTAATTAGACACATATGTGTTTCATTATATGTTAACTAGGACCTTTGTGTGTGTTCAAGTCTCCACTTGACACCTAGCACCTTGTCCAACACTTCCGTACAATCCACTCACAACAGGTGAGTTCGTACCCCTTAATTAACCTTTTAAATGTTTTTAAATGTTTATAAATGCTTTTATGGGGGAAATACAAGTTGAGTCATGATAGTTATTATATCAATCACATATGATTAACAACTATCAAACTATGGATTTACTACACTTTTAGTTGTTTTACCAAGTATACTACTTCAAAATGATTTCTCAAAACATCTTTTCATACTAAACTCTTTATCAAACTGTATTTCATACTATATCTTTCCTTTCAAACTCTGTTACAATTATGTTTCAAATAAAGGATTTTTTATGCTTTAAAATGTTTTTATTAAACAAACTACTTTCAAATCATTTTATAAACAGACATTAAGTCATCAACTCTTATTTTTAAACTTTTCAAAGGTTTTACCAAAACTTCTTTTTACTTTTATATTGTCAATTGCGTGCCTATATATGTATAGTTATATAAGTAATGTTTAAAGGACTTAGGACTGCTAGCTCGCTTTAATTCCTTTCCTTGTTTGGATGTGGCTTTAGGGTATCGGTTATTTGTCCGAATGTCGTCTAAATATTAGTTATATATTATGTATACATATATAGACATTAAAGTTCTATCAGTTAATTCAGTACCTTTGGGTAGCAAAGGCATACTTTCGGTTTTTCACATACATTACTTGTAACTATAATGGGTATAGTTTGGAGATACTATTTACTATTCCTAGTACAATTGTTAAAAGCATGTCTAGATATGTATAGTTATATAAATAATGTTTGAAGGACTTAGAACTGCTAACTCGCCTTATTTCCTTTTCCTTGTTTGGATGTGTACTTAAGGTATCGATTAGTTGTCCGAAGGTCGTCTAAATCTTACTTATATATTATGTATACATATGTAGATATAAAGGTTCTAATCAGTCAGTTTAGTACCTTTGGGTAGCAAAGGTATACGTGCATATATTTATAGTAAGCTATTATAGGTATACTTTTGGGTATATATATGATTACGTAAAATGAATGTGGATTTCGACCTAGCGATTTATTGCGGAAGTCACCGTTAGTTTCCCAAAATCTCTTCTAAGGGGAAATTTTAGTATGGGGACTATCAATTACATTATTACTTACTTTCAGTGGGTTTTGTGAGAAGACTACTTACTTACTTACTTACAACGGGTTTTGTGAGAAGACTACATACTTACAGCGGGTCTCGTGAGAAGACTACTTACTTACTTTCAGCGTGTCTCGTTAGAAGACTATTTACTTACTTTCATTCGGGTCTTGGTAGAAGACTACTTTTTATACTAGTAGGAAATATAAGATTTTCTAGGTTTTTCATACTTATACAAACTTTTCCTCAAAACAATTACCAGACTTTTATTACAAGTTTTATTTACAAATAATGACATCAAATACTTATGAATTCATCAACTTTATGCTGATACTCGCTTTCAAAATAACTTGTATTCTCAGGTCACCAATAGACAGGTACGATGACCAGGTTTTTTGAAGACGGAGCAGTCAAGACTCGTGTTTTATTTTGAACATTCATTATATTGTTTAATTCTATGAAATAACACACTTGTATTTAGAATTATACTATTAATGCAATGGATGATGTTGTTGCTTGTTTACTACTTTGCATTGTTGTGATACTTTACATGACATCCTCCACCCCAGAACGTTTCCGATGTTCTTGGTTTTGGGGTGTGACAGATTGGTATCAGAGCATTGTTTATAGTGAATTGAGTATATCAACCCATAAAAGATATATAGACTATAAATACAATGGGATTAAAATACTTTGACCAAGAGTTTATACCTTTAAGTACTAAAATGCTTAACTAAAAGTATACATATCTACGTACCTACATACTTACTATAAAACAGTACCATACTAGAACATAACAAAAGTATTTAATTGTTGGGCACAACAGTCAAAACTGGGCAATTATGTAATCTTATCTGGAATGAATATAGCCTGATCAACTATATTTATTTGAGTTATGGTGAACGTGTGTTCAGGGAAGTTAGCGGTGTTGCGACAAACCTAAAACTTACCAAATACTAGGTCCAAAGGAGTTTTTAGAACAAAACATAAAGTAAAATACTATCTGAGTATTTTGAGATACTACCCAATAACAATACTAAGAGTGTAAAGTAACAAGAAACCTAAGTACCAAACCCAAAACAGAGATATTATAAGAGTATCTTCAATAACTGTAAATAATTATATGAGAATTAAAAGACCCTTACTGATCGGTCTATAATGGCAAAGTGTATACATCCTAGAGTTATATATAATAAAGATCTCATAGACATAGAATGTGTAGTTTCGCTTCACTTCCTTTTCCTTGTCTGGATGTGGATTTGGAGTAGTATCACATATTCGAATGAATATTAGATCTGAGATATATATATAATTTGTATACCCTATGTGATTATAGAAAGATTCAATAAGGATCTCAAGTTAAAACTAGTACTAGAAATAGATTGAGTATTCTCATAGATTCTTTAGACATTCCCATTCTCACACTGACAACCTGACTAGAGACACCACCTCGCTAAAATAGTCAACAGAGAGAACTTCGAGAAGGGATTAGACAAAGAGTACGAAGCTAGTGGGATGCCAGAGGACACCAAAGGGACATAAGTGGACATCAGATTTCTTTCGTCATGAGTAGGAAAGAGAACAAAGGATATCACTCATGAGTCATGCGAAGTGGCAGAAAACCATACGCGTCGCATTAATAGTTAAGAGCCCAATACGACCTAGTGAGTTGGTGAATACACTACTAACCTTCTGTGGTAGGCTTAAAGTCTTTATAATTACGTCTTGAATATCAATGATATTGCCATTTGGATTGGTTCCCGACAATCCTTTTCCAAATACTTTCGTTCTTCTATCATTAGAACCCTATACCATTCATACTATCTCTTGTTGTTGAACTATGGCGATTTAGTTCATAGAACACATTCATTTTCTGTACTATTAGATTCTTATCATTTTCTGAATTATTTTCAACTTATAGTTGAAAGATGCCTCCTAGAAGAAATCCAAGACATAACAATGGTACTGAAGCACGGATACCACCCCACCACCACCTCCTCAGTTCGATGTCGCTATGTTCCAAGCAGCAGTTACGGCGGCTGTAGCGGCTGCCATGATACATATCAATACTTCTGGCACAACTGGTTCGGGAATTGGGGCATTTCCTTCGAACCATGGCGAGAGTCATGGCCACTCACGAGAGTGCACCTATAAAGATTTTACGAATGCCAAACCCTTGAATTTTAATGGAACTGGAGGGGTTATGATTTTAAGACAATGGATAGAAAAGACAGAAGAAGCCTTCGAGATCTGCGCCTGCCTAGAGAACAACAACGTCAAGTTTGCTACTTATACCTTTTCAGAAAGAGCTTTAACATGGTGGAATGGCCACGTTAAGGCGCTGCCTCTAATAGTGGCAAATTCGATAAGCTGGGAGAACTTAAAAATAATGCTGATGAGAGAATACTATCCACGAGGGGCAATTCAAAAACTCGAGCAGGAACTCTGGAATCTTGAAATGGTTAGTTCTGATATATCAACCTATACCAACAGATTTTGCGACCTGACAATTCTTTGCCCAGATATGGTTGCTCCAGAGAGCAAGAAAATAAAAAGATATATTTGGGGACTGTCACCTCAAATTCAATCAAGCGTGTTAGCATCAAGGCCTGATACTTTTGATAGTGCCAAAGAACTAGCACAATCTATTATTGACCACGGAAACTATCAGAACTCAATGTTTGTTGTACAAGATCAACAAAAGGGAAACAACAAGAACAACAACAACGACAACAACAACAACAACAACAACAACAGGAAGCAAGGTTGGAACAAGAGGAAACACGAGTCCTCACAAGAATCCTCGAGGAAACAATAGCTACTTACTGTCAATGCTGCTACCGTACCTACAATAGTCTCTGCTAACCCATTACCAGCAAAGCCTTATGCTGGTAATCTCCCAAAGTGCAACAAATGCAACTACCACCATCATGGACCTTGTCAGGAAATGCAGTGCTTAAACTGCAACAAAAAGGGACACACTATCCATTACTGCAAGACTCCAGCAAGGTCGATCAACCAAGTACCCAACGCTGGTGTGAGCCAGGCTTGCTACGGTTGTGGCGAGGTGGGTCATTACAAAAGAAACTGCTCGGGGACTGCGAATGCTGGCATAGATGGAAGGATGCTAACGATCACCGCCGTAGGAGAGACTACTCCGGACCCACGTTAAAAATCGATTATGTTCAGTAGCGTTTATGTTAGACTCCTAAACTTTTAAAAACTAGTGCAACTAGAGTCTTATCTTTTGCGAGATCCCATCAATGTTAGGGACTCTGTTGCTACCTATACTGGCCTTTTGCAGTATACTTTATTCACAGCTGTAATAGCATAGTTGAAACTAAAGTACTGAAACTCTTTCACAGATTGCACCGTATTATTTTGTAACACCTTTTGATCCAGTCTAACGCCTGTAATTTCGAGTAGTTCGATGTTGTCATTTGACTTGAGTCGATTTGATCCTCACAGTGCCAGTTTCAAGAGAAAACCATTTTCTTGTAACCGACTTGCTAGCGAAGCTGTCGATCCAGAACTCCGAGGTGCTCATGCGCAGAGTACCTTATGATTCGTAGCCTTCCTGAAGTAACTTCATGAAACCTTTCCGTAAAACTACTCGTACAGTACGTCAAGTTCAATCCAAAGGCCCATACGGTGAGCCTATCACGAAGGAAAGTATACGCCAGGGTGGTACATAATCAAGATTCTACAGGTTTAGAATTAATGATTCCGCTTTAACTTCTTTTCCTTGTTTGGATGTGAGCTTAGAGAAGAATCATTTATTAGACTACCTTTTCAATCTTAATTATATACGACTCGTATACCCGAGACGGTGATTGATGAGCCATGTATGAGTTCTAATATGAATTTCAGGACGAAGACTGTCTCCAGAAAACAATTGATTGTACTACCATACGAATAAACTTAGAGGCCAAACTTAGAACTTCCCATCGATCAGGACAGGAGATGCATATGGAGCAGACGTACCTATCCTTTTCATGATTCAGGAGTATTCACTTTCGAATCTGAATTCCGGGACGAAATTTCCTCTAACGGTGGGATGATGTGACAACTCGAAATTTCTATCTTATAACAATCCATGCATTCAATCAAAGTCAAACCCTTAATATCTAAATTTTAGCAGTTTTGGAGTCAGTTTGAGTGTTCTAAAGCCTAGTACTTCAAGTGATAACAGGAGAGAGGATGCCCTAGGGTTTATTGTGCAACAACAAGGTCTCAAAACTCCAAGAGTTTGGAGTTTACGAACTACACATGGTGTTTACGGCCGTAAACCCCAAAGGGTATAAATACGACACTTAGTCATTTTATCACTTTTTCTCACTTTCAAGAACTAGAACATCAAAATCCTATCAAGTATCATCACTAGATCTTCAAAATTAGTAAGTTTTCCTTCCTTGATTAGTTGATTTACTTCATTATCTAGTATTTGTGAATGATTTCATCCATGAAATCTCTTCATTTGATAGATAATCAAGCATTCTTCAAAACACCAAGAACACACACTAGTGTTCTTGGACCTTAAACACCCAATCAAGCTTCTAGATTGTAAGTACACTTATCCTAGCTTGTTATACACTTGAGTTGGAATTTTTTGCACTTAGAAATCACAAGGAAACACAAGACCAAAGGTGTTTACGGCTAAGACATGTTCTTGGGTTGTAAACCCTTATAAGTGGGGCAAAATGCACCCTAGCCCCTTCCTAAGCCTTGGACACTAGCCTAGAACACATCCTTGAAGTGTATAGGACCTTGAAAATCAAAGAAAACATGTCCACATAGATTTTACGGCCATAAACTCATAAGGGAATGGTCCTTAGGCCGTAAACTTTATAAAGGGGTGATATTGTGCCCCTAATGCTTCCTAAGGCTTGGACTTGATCATTGAATGCTTACTCATGACTTATAAGACCTTAAATCAACCAATGACACTTAGCACCATGAGTTTACGGCCGTAAACTCATGGGGGAATTGACCTTAGGCCGTAAACTCCATAAGGAGTGATCCTTGGGCTATAAACTCCAATGCCATGCCATACAACCCTTAGATGCAGCCCTTCGACACCTATAACACTTGAATCGAAGTATTTCCATGTCCTAGGGTGTCTTAACTTGGTGAATTAGTTGTTAAATGACTAATTAGATACATATGTGTTTCATTATATGTTAACTAGGACCTTTGTGTGTGTTCAAGTCTCCACTTGACACCTAGCACCTTGTCTAACACTTCCGTACAATCCACTCACAACAGGTGAGTTTGTACCCCTTAATTAACCTTTTAAATGTTTTTAAATGTTTATAAATGATTTTATGGGGGGGGGGGAATACCAGTTGAGTCATGATAGTTATTATATCAATCACATATGATTAATAACTATCAAACTATGGATTTTCTACACTTTTAGCTGTTTTACCAAGTATACTACTTCAAAATGATTTCTCAAAACATCTTTTCATACTAAACTCTTTATCAAACTGTATTTCATACTATATCTTTCCTTTCAAACTCTATTAAAATTATGTTTCATACAAAGGATATCTTATGCTTTAAAATGTTTTTATTAAACAAACTGCTTTCAAATATTTTTATGAACCGACATTAAGTCATCAACTCTTATTTTTAAAATTTTCAAAGGTTTTACGAAAACTTCTTTTTCCTTTTATATTGTCAATTGCATGCCTATATATGTATAGTTATATAAGTAATGTTTAAAGGACTTAGGACTGCTAGCTCGCTTTAATTCCTTTCCTTGTTTGGATGTGGCTTTAGGGTATCGGTTATTTGTCCGAATGTCTTCTAAATATTAGTTATATATTATGGATACATATATAGACATAAAAGTTCTACCAGTTAATGCAGTACCTTTAGGTAGCAAAGGCATACTTTCGGTTATTAACATACATTACTAGTAACTATAATAGGTATAGTTAGGAGATACTATTTACTATTCTTAGTACAATTGTTAAAAGCATGTCTAGATATGTATAGTTATATAAATAATGTTTGAAGGACTTAGAACTGCTAACTCACCTTATTTCCTTTTCCTTGTTTGGATGTGTCCTTAAGGTATCAGTTAGTTGTCTGAAGGTCGTCTAAATCTTATTTATATATTATGTATACATATGTAGATATAAAGGTTCTAATCAGTCAGTTTAGTACCTTTGGGTAGCAAAGGTATACGTTCATATATTTCTAGTAAGCTATTATAGGTATAGTTTTGGGTATATATATGATTACGTAAAATAAATGTGGATTTCGACCTAGCGATTCATTACAGAAGTCACCGTTAGTTTCCCATAATCTCTTCTAAGGAGAACTTTTAGTATGAGGACTATCAATCACATTATTACTTACTTTTCTCGAGTCTCATGAGAAGACTACTTACTTACTTACTTACAGTGGGTCTCGTGAGAAGACTACTTACTTACAGCGGGTCTCGTGAGAAGACTACTTACTTACTTTCAGCAGGTCTCGTTAGAAGAATATTTACTTACTTTCATTCAGGTCTTGGTAGAAGACTACTTTTTATACTAGTAGGAATTAAGGGATTTTCTAGGGTTTTCATACTTATACAAAATTTTCCACAAAACAATTACCAGTCTTTTATTACAAGTTTTATTTATAAATAATGACATCAAATACTTATGAATTCACCAGCTTTATGCTGATACTCGCTTTCAAAATAACTTGTATTCTCAGGTCACCAATAGACAAGTGCGATGACCAGATTTTGTGAAGATGGAGCAGTCTAGACTCGTCTTTTATTTTGAATATTCATTATATTGTTTTATTCTATGAAAGAACACACTTGTATTTAAAATTATACTATTAATGCAATGGATGATGTTGTTGCTTCTTTACTACTTTGCATTGTTGTGATACTTTACATGACGTCCTCCGCCCCAGAACGTTTCCGTCGTTCTTGGTTTTGGAGTGTGACACGGATTTTTAGCGATCAATTCTTCGAGTTGAGTTTCCTTCTAGTAGGAACGGGTCTATGGCCACAATGTCGGCCCGTTTAGGTAGCAGTAGTTTTGGATTGTGGTCCGATGCCGGGGTGGTCCCGAGAAGTAGTTAGTATGCTTGTTGTCTTTATGATTCAGGCATGCCTATGTGTTATGTGTTTTCGGAGTGTGTTCCGATGCAGTATGCAATATATGTGTTATTGTTATATGTTATGATTATGTTATGCAGTGTTCAGTCAGATCCGGATTTTGGTCTGATGTAGAGGGCGAGGCCCTAGTCGGTTCTGGACTTCGGTCCGATGCAGAGAGCAAGGCCTTAGTAAGTTCCGTACTTCGGTCCAATGCAGAGGCAAGGCCCTAATCAGTTCCAGACTTCGGTCCGATGCAGAGGGCGAGGCCCTAGTTAGTTCCGGACTTCGGTCCGATGCAGAGGGTGAGGCCCTAGTTAGTTTCGGGCTTCGGTCTGATGCAGTGGGCGAGGCCCAGTATGTGCTTTATATGTTATTGTATGGTATGTGGTAATTTGGGGGAGCTCACTAAGCTTTTTGCTTACAATTTCAGTTTTGGTTTTAGGTACTTTCGCTAGCAAGGGAAAGGGCTCGAGATGATGGCATGACACCCACCACAATTTTAGCCTGGGAGTTAGACTCTGATATTTGACATGATTTGACATCTGATGTGATATGAGACATATTTATAATATCTAGAGATACATGACTTATGGTTTTTCTATATGATGTTGAATAATCTGGGTTTAGTAATATTTTCAAACGAAATTTTTGGCTTGTGTTTTTGGGATGTTTCATCGATTGCTAAAGTTGAATGTGAACTTTCCTAAGGAGCTGGCTATAGATATCATTCTACACTCCTTACCTCCATGTTATGATCAGTTCCGAATGACCTATCATATGAACAAGGAGAAGGTCGCACTTAGCAAACTTCAAGGGCTTTGAGGACTGCCGAAACTGGTCTCAAAGGTAAATCGGCTGTTACTACTCCTACTATTTCCCCTATTCTAGCAATAGGACAAGGGAAAGGGAAGAAGATGAAGGCTCCCTCAAAGAGCCTCAAGGGAAAGTCTCTTGATGGATCCTCTTCAAGTGGGACCAAGGCTGGTTCTGCTGCTCCCATTTCCATTCTTAAAGAAGCATATTGTTTTTACTGTCACGAAAAAGGGCACTAGAAGCGAAGCTGCCCCAAATACTTGCATGATGTTAAAGATAGGAAGGTTAAACCCACCCATGCAGGTATTTATACTATTCCATCTAAAAACTCATCACATTCTAACTCATGGGTGCTTGACACAAGTTGTGGATTTCACATTTGTTCTGATGTGAAGATCCTAAATAGAAGTATGGACATGGAGCACGGGAAGATAAACTTGATCATGGGGAATAGGAAGGTTTCACCTATTACCAAGATTGGAGTTTACTCTTTATTGCTTAGTAGTGGGTTAGGAATAGATTTGAATAATTGTTGCTACTCGTCTAATATGGCGAGAAATATTATTTCCTTTCATGGTTTGTACAAACAAGGTTTCACATTTTCGTTTGATAATGAAATTTGTGCAATACATGCTTATTATAATGGTGTTTTTTTATTTTAAAGAATTACCTTGTAATGGTGTATATGAAATTGTGAATGTTGTAGACAAATTAGGAATTGATGTGTGGCATATCGATTCTTCCAATGAATTGGATAAATTATGCTTGTGGCATTGTCGTCTTGGACATGTTAGCAAGAAGCACATGGGCCAACTCCAAAAGGCAGTTTTGGAGTCATTCGACTTAAGGTCAGATGACACTTGTGAATCTTGCTTACTTGGAAAGATGACTAAATCACCCTTCACCGGTACCTATGAAAGGGGCGAGGGTTTGTTGGATCTCATACACACTGATGTGTGTGGGCCCTTCAGAACCATCACAAGGGATGCTAACCGCTTCTATGTGACTTTTACTGATGATTATAGTAGATATGGCTATGTCTACTTGATCAAGCATAAGTCAGAAACCTTTGAGAAATTCAAAGAGTTTAAACAGGAAGTGGAGAATCATCTGGATAGCAAGATAAAGATACTCCGATCCGATCGAGGTGGTGAGTATCTTAGTATTGATTTCCGTGACTATCTTAAGGAATGTGGAATTGTTTCACAGTTGACGCCACCTAGGACACCACAGCTTAATAGTGTGGCTAAGAGGCACAATCGAACCTTGTTGGACTTGGTTCGTTCCATGATGAGTCAATATTTATTACCAATCTCATTCTGGGGGTGTGCCTTAGAGACTGTCGCCCATATCCTTAATCTAGTCTCTACCAAGAAAGTTTCCAAAACACTTCACGAGATGCGGATTGGGAAGGCTCCCACATTAGACCACATCAAGGTTTGGGGTTGCGAGGCTTTCGTCAAGTGCGAGACTCACGACAAGCTCGAACCTCAAAGTGAGCGGTGTATTTTCATCGGCTACCATCCTTTGGTTATCTCTTCTACAGAACGAGTGACAATGTTGTCTGCGTTGCGAGGAGAGGAGTCTTTTGCGAGAGAGAGCTCATAGGACAAGGAGATAGTTGGAGGCAAATTGACCTTGAAGAGCTTCAAGAGTCAAGCAGTGAAGGAACCTCAAACACTAGCGATTAACCTAAGGAGGAAACTCTTGTTGAATCAATTAACAAGTCTGTACCTCCGAGGCATTCCGATAGAGTTAGTGTTCCACTTGAGTTCTATGGTTTCCATATTACTGCAGAACATGATACATTTATCATTGATAGCACACTAGTAAATTTGGATGAACCTAACAACTACAAGGAAGTCATGGTAGGCCCCGAGTCTGCCAAATGGAAAGAGGCTATGGATAGCGAGATTCAGTCCATGTATGACAATCAAGTTTGGAACTTGGTTGACAATGTACCGGGTGATAAGACAGTCAGGTGCAAATAGATCATCAAGATGAAGGCCGATATGGATGGGAATGTACACACTTATAAGGCACGACTGGATTTGAAGGGCTTTACTCAAACTCTAGGAGTTGATTATAACGAGACCTTCTCGCCAGTAACGAAGATTAAGTCTATTAGGGTTATGCTAGCCATAACTGCATTTCATGATTATGAAATATGGAAAATGGATGTCAAAACCGCTTTCCTTAATGGAAAGTTGGTTGAGGATGTTTACATGAGTCAGCGAGAGGGTTTTGTGAATGCAAAGTACCCTAATAGAGTGTGTAAGCTTGAGAAATCCATTTATGGATTGAAACAAGCATCTCGCAGATGGAATCTTTGTTTCGATGAGAAGTCAAAGAGTTTGGCTCATCGAGAAGTGAGGATGAGTCTTATGTATATGTCAAAGCTAGTGGGAGCATAGTTAGCTTTTTGGTATTTTATGCGGATGACATACGACTCATAGGAAATAACATCCCAACCTTGCAGGAGGTTAATTCCAGGCTTGGGAAGTGTTTCGCTATGAAGGACCTTGGAGAAGCTGCCTATATTTTTGGGATAAGGATATTCAGAGACAGGAGTAAGAGACTAATTGGACATAGTCAAAGTACCTACTTGGATAAGGTGTTGAAAAGATTCAGCATGTAGGATTCCAAGAAAGATGAGTTATCGATGCAGAGCAATGCCAAACTGAGTAAAGCTCAGAGTCTAAGTATACAGGCTGAGATAGTTGAGATGAGTCAAATACCATATGCTTCCGTTGTTGGCTCGATCATGTATGCTATGACTTCTACTTGCCCTGATGTGGCATTTTCTTTGAGCATGGTTAGCAGATATCAGGGGAATCCAGACAAAGCTCACTGGACTGCGGTAAAGAACATTCTCAAGTACCTGCGAAGGACTAAGGACTGGGTCCTTACCCTCAGTGGGAGTGATGACTTGAGAGTTGTGGGGTATAGCGATGCTAGCTTTCAGACCGAAATGGATAATTTCCGCTCTCAGTTAGGCTGGCTCTTTACCCTAAATGGAGGAGCAATAACTTGGAAAAGTTCCAAGCATGAGACATTAGCTGATTCAGCTTGCGAATCAGAGTACATAGCAGCAAGCGAGGCGGAAAAGGAGGCAATATGGCTGAAGAACTTCATTAGAGACCTTGGAGTTGTAGCAGCTATAAAGGAGCCTATGAAGATTTTCTGTGACAGCGAGAGTGCAGTTGCCTTAGCGAAGGAACCAAGGGATCACGACAGATCCAGGAACATCGATAGAAAATACCACTTTATTAGACATCGAATATAAGAAGGACTAATCATGGCAAAGAGGGTATCATCATATGAGAACCCAACAGATCCCCTCACGAAGGGACTGAGTAGGGTTAAGCATTTACAGCATGCAAGGTGCATTGGGCTGAAGGATGATATTAGTTCTAATGATTAGATAGCTTTTGAAACTTGTAATAGTTGAAATGTAATTGACATTTTATGTTTAAATAAAAGGTGCTTTTTATTTACTAGTATGGTACCGTCGTGTCTCAATCATTTACTATTGTTTCATTTTGCATGTTTTAACTTCCATAATAATTATATTATTCGAACTATCCATAGTCGATGATACGTTGGAAGTAGGTATTGAATCAAGACTGTCATGAATTTGGTTTGTAGATTTGTCTGAATGGTATTAGACATAGCAAAGTTTGTTGCAACATTCATAAGTGCTCATAAGGTCTGAGTATTGGATTCAACCCGTACTCACTTGTATCGCTTCATGGAATTTATCTCGAGTGACCATGAGACGATAATATCATATAAGTCTTCAAACCTAGATATATGAGTTGTTGACTGTGAGTTGGTTGTACATTGATAGTACGAAAATGCATCGGTAACTCGATGTTATAAAACGTGTCGTTGTGTATAATTCAATGAATAGTTAGTACAAGCATATATAGTCAAAGTTTATATGTTCCTTTTAGTCCTTGGAGGATTTAAAGTTATATCTTGTGTCACACCTTGCTAAAGCGGAAACATGAAGCATGACGGCGATAACGGTTTCATAGCAAAAGTTAAAGATACATCACCATCATAAAAACATTTATAGTTTACAATACATATTTAAAGAAAACACATCCAAGACAAGTCTCAAAATAAACATCGTTGTTCAAAAACTAAAAACAAAAAATCATTTTGTAACTCGATGTTATAAAACGTGTCGTTGTGTATAATTCAATGAATAGTTAGTACAAGCATATACTGTCAAAGTTTATATGTTCCTTTTAGTCCTTGGAGGATTTAAAGTGATATCTTGTGTCACACCTCGCTAAAGCGGAAACACGAAGCATGACAGCGATAACGGTTTCATAGCAAAAGTTAAAGATAAATCACCATCATAAAAACATTTATAGTTTACAATACATATTTAAAGAAAACACATCCAAGACAAGTCTCAAAATAAACATCGTTGTTCAAAAACTAAAAACACAAAATTTGTAAAACGATGGAATGATGCTTGGGTTTTGTGATTACCTTAAGAAGAACACTGGAAGAAGATGATTTTTGGTGTTAGAAGAACTTCTAGGCTGCTAAATTTCGTGGTTTAGAGAGGGAGAATGAGAGTGTTGAGTGGTTGAAGTGATAGAAAATGAGAGAGAGTGAGAAAGAAGTTAGAGTGTAAATGTGGTGAAAATGATTAGGTGTTGGGAAGGGGAAGAGTGTATTGGAAGAGGGGAGGCTGAATTTTTTGAGTGTATTAGAGAGTCTCCCTCTCACTTATTTCTTATAATTATAATCTCTCCTATTTTTATAAATTTTTCTGTATTTTTATAACTATGCATTAACCTAGTTTTCTTTTCATAAAATCTTGACATTCAACTTGTAGATTAGGGTTAAATGTTAATAATTAAATTTTCTTTCCATAATTATATTTACTAATTTTTTTAACTTAAATTGATCTTATAAGGTTCATAATAAATTTTATGGAGTTTAGGGGTTAAATTTCATAAAATTTAGGTTTTTAGGGCTTTTTAAGGCTTTGTGATTTTATTAGATATTTAACAATATAATGAAGCGAAATTAGAATATTTTAATTTATTTTAAAGTTTTATACCCTTTTTCAATTATATCAATGTTTTTATTTTGTTCTAATTTGAGTATTGGCATTCTCTACAGTAGTTGAACAATTCACTTGAATTGTAAGAGTCAAGTATTTTAGTCCTAGATTTTAGTTGGATCCAATTTCTACAAGATTATGACCTAATATCTATTACTAGGCCATGGCGTGTTGTATATATGTGGTTAATGAAAAGATGCATAAGTCCGAGAATGACCTGAATTTGACAGTTGTCACAGTATCCCCCACTCAAAAAGAATTTCGTCCCGAAATTCATTCTATGTCATTTTTTGTCATCGTATGGAAAAAGTTGTGGATACTTTTCCTTCATGAAGTCCTCACACTACCAGGTGTACTCCGGCCCGCGTTTTGAGTTCCATCAAACTTTTACAATCAGAATCTTACTCTGCTTAAGTTGTTTCACCTCTCTGTCAAGGATTTCTATCGGCTCCTCAACAAAATTCAGCTTATCATTGATCTTGATATCCTCCAGAGGTACTATCAATACGTCGTCGGCTAAACATTTCTTAAGATTGGAGACATGGAATGTGTCGTGAATGGAGCTTAACTCTTGGGGTAATTGGAGTTTATATGCCACCGGACCAATCCTTTCAGTGATCTCAAAGGGTCCAATGTATCTTGGGCTTAGTTTTCCTTTCTTACCAAAACGTACAAGCCCTTTCCAAGGCAACACCTTTAAAAGTACCTTGTCTCCAACTTGGAATTCAAATGGTTTTCGGCGATTATCCGCATAACTTTTCTGACGAAATCTGGCGGCTTTAAGCCTATATCTGATGATAGCGATCTTGTCAGTTGTTTCTTGAATAAGGTCAAGTCTAGACAATTACCTATCTCTGATTTATGTCCAACACAATGGAGAACGACACTTGTGTCCATACAATGCTTCATACGGAGCATATTGGATACTCGTGTGGTAACTGTTATTGTAGGAAAACTCTATTAGAAGCAAATGAGTATCCCAATTTCCTTTGAATTCAATGACGCACGCCCATAGCATGTTTTCTAATGTTTGTATTGTTCTCTCTGTTTGCCCATCTGTCTGAGGTTGGTAAGCTGTGCTCAAATTTATCTGGGTTCCTAGTGCCTTCTGTAACATCCACCCAAATCGTGATGTAAAACGACTATCTCTATCATAAATGATAGATATGGGTACACCATGCAGAGCAACAATTTTGTCAATGTAGATTTGGGCCAATTTTTCCATCTTGAAGTCTTCCCGAATAGGGAGAAAGTGAGCAGATTTTGTCAGTCAATCCACTATGAGCCAAATTGAATTGTGACCTTTAGAAGCTCTAGGAAGTTTGGTAATGAAATCCATGGATATCTGCTCCCATTTCCATTGGGGAATTTCGGGTTGTTGCAATAAGCCGGATGGTTTTTGATGTTCAGCTTTGACTATTGAGCAAGTCAAGCACTTTCCAACATACAACGCAATATCCTTTTTCATTCCAGGACACCAATAGTAATCTTTAAGATCCTTGTAGATCTTATCCGCTCCAGGGTGGATTGAGTATTTAGATCGATGAGACTCCTCTAGTACTATGTCTCTCAAATTGTTAACCCTTGGAATCCAAACTTTGTCCTTAAAGTAACGTACTCCGTCGGGTTTGGTTTCAAATCACTCTTCTAAACCATGTAAAGTTTCACCTGGAAGATTTTCCTTGATCAAGGCTTTCTCCAGGGCATCAATGATTTGAGATTCCAAGCTTGTCTGAATTACCATTCCTAAGGCTCTCAAACGGGAAGGTTTCACTCTTTCTTTTCTGCTAAGAGCATCGGCTACTACGTTAGCCTTGCCTGGGTGATATCGTATCTCACAGTCATAATCACTAAACAACTCTACCCATCTCCTCTGCCACATGTTTAACATTTTCTGATCTAGGATGTGCTGAAGGCTTTTGTGATCGGTATAAATGATGCACTTGGTTCCGTACAAATAATGCCTCCGTATCTTAAGAGCAAAAACTATTGCTCCTAGTTCTAGATCATGGGTTGTATAATTTTTCTCATGTGGTTTGAGTTGTCTGGAAGCGTACGCAATAACCTTATCATTTTGCATTAACACACATCCTAAACCTTGATGAGACGCATCACAATACACTACAAAGTTCTCTGATCCATCCGGTAAGGCCAAAATTGGTGCATTGCACAGTTTGTTTTTCAGGATTTCGAAAGCTTCTTCGTGTTTCTCTTCCCAGAGAAATTTTCTATCCTTTTGGGTCAGAGATGTTAATGGTTGAGCAATCCTTGAGAAATTATCAATGAAGCGTCTGTAGTACCCAGCTAATCCTAGAAACTGTCGTATTTCTGTCGGGGTTTTGGGGGCTTCCCACTTCTTGATTGCCTCAATCTTAGCTGGATCTACATGAATTCCTCTTTCACCGATCACATGACCAAGGAAATGTACTTCCCGAATCCAAAATTCACACTTAGTGAACATGGCATATAATTTATGCTCCTTCAATTGCTCCAACATTAGCTTCAAATGTCTCTCATGATCTTCCTTTGTTCGCGAGTAAACAAGTATGTCATCGACGAATACGATTACAAACTTGTCTAGGTATGGTCTACAGACCCTGTTCATCAAATCCATGAAAACAGTTGGCGTGTCCGTTAGTCCAAAAGGCATGACTAAGAACTCATAATGTCCATAACGGGTTCTAAATGCTGTTTTATGAATATCTCCTTCGTGAACTCTTAGTTGATGATATCCTGATCGGAGGTCGATCTTCGAGAAGTATGAAGCGCCTTGCAACTGATCGAACAAGTCATCAATTGGAGGAAGAGGATACCGATTCTTGATTGTCAACTTGTTCAGTTCTCTGTAATCAATACACATTCAGAATGACCCGTCTTTCTTTTTGACGAATAACACGGGGGCTCCCCAAGGTGAAGAAATTCGTCATATAAACCCCTAGTCTAGAAGTCTTGAAGTTGTCTGGACAATTCTTGCATCTCGGATGGCGCAAGGCGATATGGTGCTTTTGCTACAGCTGCCGCTCCGGGAATTAGGTCGATCTGAAAGTCGACTTCTGTGTGGGGGTAGTCCGGGTAACTCCTCCAGAAACACTTTAGGATAGTCTTGCACCACTGGGATTTCTTTGATTTGCTTTGCTTCGGGTTCTCTTTCTACCACATGCGCCATGAATGCAACACAATCCATCTTTAGGTACTTGTGAATCTTCATGCTTGACACAATGTTTAAACTTCTTCCTGACTTCTCACCATATATGATAAGGGTTTCATTATTGGGGAGAGGTATTCTAATGACTTTCTCATAACAACCAATGTCCGCCCTATTCATGGATAACCAATCCATTCCTACTATTACATCAAGACTACCTAGCTCTATAGGAATTACGTCAATGCTAAAGAGTTTATCAGCTAAGTTCAAAGTACAACCTGGAATTATTTCATTAGCCCTAATTTCATACCCATCAGCAAGTTCAATAGCATAAGTATTCCTCATCTTTCTCGATTTTAAGTCAATTAATGGTCTAAATTCTAAAGACATGAAACTCCTATCTGCTCCCACATCGAATTTCACTGATGCAAACTGATTATTCAGGAGAAACGTGCTTGTAATCACTTCAGGGTTTTGACGAGCTTCTTCTGCACCAATCACAAAGGCTACACCCCTAGCCTGCCCACCTTGATTCCTCTGGTTGACTTGCCTTCCTGGGTTCTGACCATTATTACCAGGCCTCTTGTTCAATTTTGGACAAAGATTTTTGAGGTAGTTTGTACTCCCACACTCATAGCACGCCCTTTTCTCACCCTTATTCAACCTACAATACTTGGTAAAATGGCCTATGCGATTACACTTCTGGCACATTGGACAGGCTCCCATATGATGGAAACCACACCTGTCACACTTTGGATGCGGTCCAGCGTACTCGAGTCGTTCTTGAGTCTTCACCGGTTCTTGTTCTTTTGTTATCACCACGAAATTCCTTGTGTTTTTTTTCTTCCTCCCTGAACCACCACCCTTTTTCATTTCTCCTTGATTTGATGACTTTCTGTTATCACCTAAACTTCCCTTTATTGAATTCTTAGTTCGAATCATGTCGTTAGTCAATCGATTTGCCAAAGTCATTGCACCTGAATGGTGGTTGGGTTTGATGAAGTAACCATTCCCCGAATCTCTGGTGCCAAACCCTAGATGTAGCGATCAATTCGTTTCTCTTCAGGAGTGACCATGTGAGGCACCAACTTTGCAAGTTCATGGAATCAGACTGTGTACTTCTCTATCTGTGTTCCAGCCATGGTATGATTCCAGAATTCAGACTAAAGCTTCTGAATTTCATCTTTGGTACAATACTCCTCCATCAACATCTTCTTCAAGTCCTCCCATGTTAGTTGACACGCTGTTGCACGACCTCGGGTTTGCACTTCAGTATTCCACCATGTCAATGCCCTATCCTGGAGCAGACAAGTTGCATATTCCACTTTGTTGCGTTCGAGACATTTGCTAATGTGAAGGACCGACTCCATACTATCAATCCACTTCAGCTACCCAACTGCACCTTCTTTTCCATGAAACTCCTTTGGTTTACATGCCATAAAGGACTTGTAGTTGCACTTTCTTTCATTGTTACCCTGATTTCCACTCGGATTTCCTTGTGTAGTGTTTAGACCTGCTGTGACTTGAGTGATGATGTTTGGGATTGCCGCCATGAGCTGTTGTGCTACCAGTTGAGCAACATCATGTGTTTCATTCTGTTGGGGTCCACGAGTTGGCCTTCCTGAAGGCATAGTTCTAAGACACAATAATAAAATACATATAAGTAATTATTTTTAAAATAGTGTAAAGTTTTTGGTACTACATTATTTTCAAAATCATTGCACAAAGTCAAAACCATATTCTGCACAAATATTGTGCATATAGTTTTACTTTTTATGCAAAATCTTTTATCTGACAATAAACATTTATTATAAATTTCATAATTAAACTTCACATTTCAAACTTTTGACAAGCATAATATAAGTTTTTCAACAAAATATTTAAAATAGTTTAAACATTCCAAAACATTACATCATTATCAAAACAAGGTTTTCAGTTTTCTCCCAAAAGAAATTTCAAAAGACATCCCACATGGGTATTCAAAACATAATGAAGTAAAGTATAGACATCAGAACCAAACATGGATCACTATCCCAACGAAAAAAAATCAACATCGTAATCAGTAGCAGTCCTCCAAACATATAACATGTGGTCACCAAACGATGCACAACTCTCTCTGCATTCCTGGAAGTCTAGATAGCTTCTGTCGCATATTGATGCAGGGTATCCATTCCTACCATCATCTCATCCAATATATGTTGATGCTCATCAATCACTGCACGATCCTGACATAAACCTGCTGCCATCCACTGAATCCTCCTCGACACCTCCGGGGATAGACCTGTATGCCGAACAGGAATCTCGATGTCTCGCTGTGGTGGGGTTACTCCCGATCCTGGTATGCTAGGTCCTACCCTGCTAGGTCCTGCTCCGTCAGATGTTATCCCCATAGGTCTGGGAACGCTCTTCCTTGCCGTCCGTCAAACACAAAGACCGTTGAGTGGCGGCTGTGGTATCATCGATGCAGGCAAAGATCCACCTTGCTGACTCGAGGAGTCGTCGCTACTAGTGTCATGTGAGTCTCCTATGTCTCTCGCCTCTTCGAATGGATCTTCCTCCACAGAGGCGAGCGGGTCACGTCTCGGAAATGCCGTAACGTAGTCGGACTCGTCGGCCGAAAAGGTAGTGTGGGATGATGATGATTTCAACATAGTGGACTAAGACATAAGTATAATGAGCTCTAAAATACATGATAATAATGAATGCCTATAGTATCCAATGCTTACACACACCAAATTTTTTCCCTTTTAATTTTTGAAATAAAGTTTTCATGAAAATTTGTTTGAACATATTCCCATTGTAATAAGCTCAAGTCTTGTAAATCTTTCCTTAATTAAACATAGGTGATCAGGCTATGTTTAATTGAGGTCCGATAATACAATTCCTGACCTAATTATGTTAAAAATATGTTCGATGTTTCAAAATTTATATGTTTCAGTTATAGTTTTGGTCTTCTAAAAGAAGACTGATGTTCTCTATAACCTTGGCTCTGATACCATTTATGTCACACCCCGCTAAAGCGAAAACATGAAGCATGACAGCGATAACGGTTTCATAGCAAAAGTTAAAGATACATCACCATCATAAAAACATTTATAGTTTACAATACATATTTAAAGAAAACACATCCAAGACAAGTCTCAAAATAAACATCATTGTTCAAAAACTAAAAAAACAAAAGCATTTTCCCACTTGATGTAGCATACTAATGATGATGAATCTTTCGACCACTTACTAATTATTTCCTGAAAAAACATGTAAAACGAGCGTCAACTATAGAAATAGTTGGTGAGTTCACATGTTTACAAAAATAATGGTTTCATAAAACATAATCAATGTTTTTATGGAAGTTTCCATAAATAAAAGTACATTGCTAAAATGAGTAAATAAGTTTGTTGCCATCATAAGAAATAAAGTTTGTTGCTAAAATGAGATACAAGATTTGTATGTGCATAATGATTATATCATGAGTTCACAACCCAAGCCTAATGACCGAGGGTGCTCTATTCTATGTCTATCGCTAACGTAGGGAAATATGGTAAAATGCACTAAAGCGAACCGTGTGAGTGAGGAGTTATCTACCTCCTAATAGCGCTATCCATAATAACCATAGTCTCAAATGAGCTAATGAGTTGTGTGAATTGATTCCAGTGACTTAAACGTGATAAGGCCTCATGAATTAATAATGGCATACACATACATAAAACCATATAGCAACCAAGTTTGATACAAGTAAAATTAAATACAACGAACATAAATAATTTAGGATATGCTTTTCCACCCCAAAACATAAAAACCGAAAATAGATGGAGTCGTGAATACTCACAATGATTCCAAAGTTACAAGTGTTTCCTCGGGATACACCCACACGTCTTACAACCGGGATCCTATGATAACAAACACACTCTAGTGAGTTTCTATGTCTAAATCTAATGCTAATATACTAAATTCTACATATAGAGAAATGCCAAATTTTGTTCTAATATTTGTTTTATATTAATTGATAACAATTTTTCTAAAATGGTGAAACTTTGTAACTCAAGTGATTAAGACAATTTTGTATATTATTTTCCAGATTTTAATAATATTGTTTGAGGGTATTTCAACACATTTAAAGGTGTTTTAAACACCAAAAAATCCAAAAATATTATCAAACAGTTTCCAAAATTGATCAAAATTTACATTTTCGTTACAAATACAGTATATGTATTCCATAAATTTTCCCTTGAATATTTGATGTGATTAACTATTTTTCCAAATTTTTAATCCTTCATAACAATATAAATTCGTGAAAAATAGTATCCAGATGATAAAAATTTCCAAAAATTCTTTAATACTGATATTAAATATAATTAAGCTGGGAAAAATATAAAAATGGATTTATAAACAGTTTAACCTTGATTTTATGATTTTTGTGCATATATCCTAACAAAATGGGGAAAATAGAAATGAAGTTTCCAAAATTATCCAAAATTTTTCTAACACTGTTAGTAAATATATAGAAGCTTTTAAAAATATACAAGTTATTTTTCAATCAGTTTGACTATTTTTCTTTGTTTTATTCACTTAAATGAGATTTAATTTGTGAAAAACTATTTAACAGTAGCTAAAATTCACTAAGATTTTTATTTGCGTTTCATATGTAACTTATGATATTCTGATGAATTTTCATAATTTTTGGATAACTCTAGCTATTTTTCATCAGTTTAATCTCTTAAAAACGCATTAAATCGGGAAAAATACTAAATTGTCATGGAAAAATTTGTAAATTTTTTTATGAACTCCTTAAAATGTCCAGAAGACGCGAAAATTATAAAATATGGTTTTGGACATATATAACTACATTTTAATATTTATTTATCTTTAACAAAAACAAATTTTAAATTAACACAAAACAGACCTATAAGTTCATGCAACTTCATAAAATGTCTTTAATCAGTGTATGGGTTGTCTTAAAATTTTCTCAGAATTTATTGGCTGTAAAAAGTATTTTATATGAATGTTTACTCTATTTTCTTGAAATAATTATATTAATTCGAGAAAAATAAATTATTTTCTGAAAATTTACAGAACTTCTCATTTTGTTGGTTAGATTCTGGGAAAATCGGATTCATGTTAAATATGAGTTTTAGATTTTTTGGTGGATTTAAATCACTTCTTGCATGAGTTTGGACATTTTAACAGCATACTTTGATCATCAAGCATCCTAGGCTTGAAGATCAACACATGCATGTTGGTTTAAGGCCATTCATGAGTTTTAAATGTTTCAAAATCGTTTTTGAAAGAAAACATTGGTTAATATTATGATTTCTCCACCAAAACTTGTATAAAAATGGTTTATCTTGATTTTGACATAGGTTTGGATCATAGGATTCCACCAAATGCAACATGCATGTTGCTTTTATGTGAAAACCTACCACCATCATCATCAAAATCGTGGATATGGTATGTGGTTCAAATTCTTTTCATAAAATGGAGTAGAAGTAGAAAGAAATGCATAAAATAGTGAAATTTTGAGTAGAAATGATGGAATGATGCTTGGGTTTTGTGATTACCTTAAGAAGAACACTTGAAGAATATGATTCTTGGTGTTAGAAGAACTTCTAGGCTGCTAAATTTCGTGGTTTAGAGAGGGAGAATGAGAGTGTTGAGTGGTTGAAGTGATAGAAAATGAGAGAGAGTGAGAAAGAAGTTAGAGTGTAAATGTGGTGAAAATGATTAGGTGTTGGGAAGGGGAAGAGTGTATTGGGAGAGGGGAGGCCGAATTTTTTGAGTGTATTAGAGAGTCTCCCTCTCACTTATTTCTTATAACTATGCATTAACCTAGTTTTCTTTTCATAAAATCTTGACATTTAACTTGTAGATTAGGGTTAAATGTTAATAATTAAATTTTCTTTCCATAATTATATTTACTATTTTTTTAACTTAAATTGATCTTATAAGGTTCATAATAAATTTTATGGAGTTTTGGGGTTAAATTTCATAAAATTTAGGTTTTTAGGGCTTTATGATTTTGTTAGATATTTAACAATATAATGAAGCGAAATTAGAATATTTTAATATATTTTAGGGTTTTATACCCTTTTTCAATTATATCAATGTTTGTATTTTGTTCTAATTCGAGTATTGGTATTCTCTACAGTAGTTGAACAATTCACTTGAATTGTAAGAGTCAAGTATTTTAGTCCTAGATTTTAGTTGGATCCAATTTCTACAAGATTATGACCTAATATCTATTACTAGGCCATGGCGTGTTGTATATATGTGGTTAATGAAAAGATGCATAAGTCCGAGAATGACCTGAATTTGACAGTTGTCACAGTATCCCCCACTCAAAAAGAATTTTGTCCCAAAATTCATTCTATGTCATTTTTTGTCATCGTATGGAAAAAGTTGTGGATACTTTTCCTTCATGAAGTCCTCACGCTACTAGGTGTACTCCGGCCCGCGTTTTGAGTTCCATCGAACTTTTACAATCGGAATCTTACTCCGCTTAAGTTGTTTCACCTCTCTGTCAAGGATTTCTATCGGCTCCTCAACAAAATTCAGCTTATCATTGATCTTGATTTCCTCCAGAGGTACTATCAATACTTCGTCGACTAAACATTTCTTAAGATTGGAGATGTGGAATATGTCGTGAATGGCGCTTAACTCTTAGGGTAATTGGAGTTTATATGCCACCGGACCGATCCTTTCAGTGATCTCAAAAGGTTCAACGTATCTTGGGCTTAGTTTTCCTTTCTTACCAAAACGTACAAGCCCTTTCCAAGGCGACACCTTTAAAAGTACCTTGTCTCCAACTTGGAATTCTAATGGTTTTCGACGATTATCCGCATAACTTTTCTGACGAAATCTGGCGGCTTTAAGCCTATATCTGATGATAGCGATCTTGTCATTTGTTTCTTGAATAAGGTCAAGTCTAGACAAGTGCCTACCTCTGATTTCTGTCCAATACAATGGAGAACGACACTTGCATCCATATGTAACAATTGGTGAAAATCGGTCAGTGTTCAGCGGTCAAACCACCGCGAACCGCTATGTATTATCGACCAACTGTGCATGAAACATGTTTTATGAACATTTACAGGTATGTTACTATAGTCCTCCTACAATATACAATATATATGAGTGAAATGAACATTACATAATCATTTACTAAATTAGTAAATTTTACATCTTCTAGCATACAAAAATTCGATTCTTGTATAATGTCATATTTATATATACAACAAAAGTTATAACTTAAATGTTGTATATGAATGATAGAGTAAGGATGCATTATTGTTACCAAAATATATCACATATATAAATATCAAATTAATGAAGTGTGTATGTATACATTAGGTGTATAAAAGTATTGTCATATATTATATATATATATATATATATATATATATATATATATATATATATATATATATATATATATATATATATATATATATATATATATATATATATATATATAACATTAGAAAAGGAGAGAGTGCATTAAAGGTGTAACAAAATATATATTTGTACATAAAAATGTCCAGCTTCTAAATTCTTTTCCTCTCATTCTCAATCATCACTCTTCTCACAAACATACTTAAACAAATGAACATCAAAAACTTGCACATGTACCAAATCTTGAATGAATTAGGCATTGTACTATAAATCTTCTACAATCACGATAGTACCACAAAAATCTTCCAAAGATCAATCAAAAATCTGTAAATAGATCATTGATGAGCTGCCTTCAATCATTTTTATGCCTTCTTCACCACTAAAAATCTCAAACCTTCCCTCTCTCTCGTGTATTCGATGACACAGGTGGCTGCCGCCACCACCACATCCCCACACTCAATCTTTCCCATTCGATGTTGCCTCCTTCTCTGTCAAACAATCAAAATCCAAATACCTCAATGATTTCTATCAATCAATTAAACAAAAAAAAAAAAAAAAAAAAAAGAAGGAACCTGTGAAGCTGCCGGCCATGGCGCCCTCCTCCTCCTTCTCTGTCTTCCATCGTCGTCTAGCACCACCTAAACACCCCGGTTAATGGTTTCCGATCGGCAGCAAGCTAATCACCAAACACCACTCCACCATTGACGGTTGATGTTGTTGTTCCGTTGACTTCTGCGGTCGGCGACAAGAAAGGAGCACGAGGACTCGCCGGAGACTGATCGCTGCTACAATTCGTCGCCGGAGAAACCCACACCCTTCCTCACTCGTTCTTCCTGTCGATCAAACAACTTAAAACAAACCCCCACCAAATGTTGTTCCAGTTCCGATCCACACCTCCATCTTCCCTTTGTGTTACCTGCCAAAATCAGAAGAGAAAAGGCGACGAGTAACAGCCGGAGCCGCCTCTCGCCACCATTGCTGTCGACTACAGCCTCTCCCGTCGACCTTGCTGCCGTTTTCTTGGCTCACTGCCGGCGGAGATTAAAGCAATCCAAATGAGGCTCTCCGGAGATCGATTCCTCCTCCCCACCTATTAGCCATCGCCGGAGATTGGACCCTTCTCGTGGTTCCGTTTGTTCGTCGCTCCCTCTGTTCCTATACTCGATTTGACGAACAAATGAAGAAGATGAGGCGTCAAATCCCTTGTACCCCAAATGTTGTATCAGGTGGACAGAAACAGTCCCTTCAATTATAACTTTAAATCAGGAAATCAGCCCTTGACATAAATCTTTTCAAAGCAGGTCCCAAATGATTTAAACATTTTAAAAACAGCCCTTTTGGATATAATTCATTACAAATTAGTCCCTTGTGTAAAATAAATTGCTAAACAGCCTTTTCATTCAAATATAAACTATTTGAAAACGAGCCCCTTTAGTTTAAAACATTACCAAATAAACCCTGAAACGTTTAAAAGTCCGAGAACGGTTACTTTGCGGTTATTAACGAAGAGCTTCACCAAAAGAACCAGGATCGGGATCACGTTTCGAATGTGAGTTCTACGGCCCCTCTTTTACGGTTTTAATATTTGTGGGAGAATATATGCGTGTCTATTAAAGTTTGATGATTTTTAAGTTTTATATACAAAATAACATCTTACTTTGTTATTGGTCAAACGTTTATGAAATAGCAATCTAAGGATGTGATAAATCACTAGCAAATCTATTAAGTTGAAGTAGATTGTTATAAGTTGATATAATTATACTTTATGTGAAATATAAATATAATTATTAAGAATAATCACAAGATTATAAGTATATTGCTATATTTATACAAGTGGATATTACGAGTCACAAAAATGATGACTTTACATGTATAAGATAAAGTATCTCATGAAAGGATGAAAGATATAATAATGACCAAAATTATTATCCGTGTATAAAATGAAAGTATATTGCCATAATTGGTGGAGGATTAAATTCATGAGATTATATAATTATTGATTAAAATTATAAGATTTAAGTTTTAACATATAAGGTTGTGTAACAACGAATGGAAAGTGTATTACTATATTTTTATATAATCATAAAAATATAACTCAATTCACTAAGTTATGGATTTTATTATAATAAATAACATAATCGAAACATTACCACGTGTTACAACGGGATGAATGACTTTAGCACGCACGCCTTATTATGGTGTCGGTGCATTAATAAAGTACAGTGTCACGAGTTCGGTTATGATTTCATTATAAAATCTCAGTTTTGTTTCGTTACCGTATAGAATCGATATTGGATTTATACGAGGTTTATGTTCATTCATTCCAGTTGAAAGAAAATGTATTTAGTGGGATAGCTTGTGACTCAAAGCGATAAGTGTCAGTACCAAAAATTAAGTCAAATAACACTTAATTAATATCATGACACGACTCCGACTAGATTTATTAACTCGCATAAATGAGTTATTTATATAAACCATTTGTTTTTATAGTAAAACACAATATTTACGTGGGAGGAGTTTTCCCCACCGGTTAAGTGTCAGTTTTCAAATTAAGTCAGATAATACTTAATTATTGTCACGACACGATTTTACAAAGTTCATAAATTCAATACTTATGAGTTTTTCATATAAATGATACAAATTTTTGTATAAGGTTTCAAGAGTAAAGTTGGTTATTTTATGTTCTCACAAAGGGTAACATTTCCTATTTTTATATAATTTGATATTCAAAATCTTTATATAAAAATGCATTTTGATAGAAGTCTGAATTACTTATATGTATTTTCAAACTTTTGTACATTTGGATTTGAACAAATGGTATTAATGAATGAGTCATAACACATTGTTATAACTCAATTATTTTATACTTTTAATAGAAAAGTAAACATTTATAAAAGCTGGTCAACCAGCTAAATTTTATCAAACAATGTTGGGTATAAAAATACTCTGTGTCAAAACCTATAGAACTCACAAACAATTTTGTTGACGTATTTTAATGCATGTATTCTCAGGTTATTTAGTAGGTCGGAAGTGTTCGCTCAAAAGACTCTCCGTTAGTTATATTATATCTTTGTAAACGTCGGATTGTCAGGCATGTGTCACGATTTAGCAATAATCATTGTCAATGTAATTTCTATTTCGGAAATAATAGAATATTATATTTGTACTGTTCAATGTATGTTTAATAACTGTGATTACTGATTCACGTCGCGCACCTCGGCGTTTCCGCCGGCGGCCGAGGGTGTGACACCATACAATGCTTCATACGGAGCACATTGGATACTCGTGTGGTAACTGTTATTGTAGGAAAAGTCTATTAGAGGCAAATGAGTATCCCACTTTCCTTTGAATTCAATGACGCACGCCCATAGCATGTTTTCTAATGTTTGTATTGTTCTCTCCGTCTGCCCATCTGTCTGAGGTTGGTAAGTTGTGCTCAAATTTATCTGGGTTCCTAGTGCCTTCTGTAACATCCACCAAAATCGTGATGTAAAATGACTATCTCTATCATAAATGATAGATATGGGTACACCATGCAGAGAAACAATTTTGTCGATGTAGATTTGGGCCAATTTTTCCATCTTGAAGTCTTCCCGAATAGGGAGAAAGTGAGCAGATTTTTTCAGTCAATCCACTATGACCCAAATTGAATTGTGACCTTTAGAAGTTCTAGGAAGTTTGATAATGAAATCCATGGATATGTGCTCCCATTTCCATTGGGGAATTTCAGGCTGTTGCAATAAGCCAGATGGTTTTTGATGTTCAGCTTTGACTATTGAGCAAGTCAAGCACTTTCCAACATACAACGCAATATCCTTTTTCATTCCAGGACACCAATAGTAATCTTTAAGATCCTTGTAGATCTTATCCGCTCCAGGGTGGATTGAGTATTTAGATCGATGAGACTCATCTAGTAACGTACTCCGTCGGGTTTGGTTTCAAATCACTCTTCTAAACCATGTAAAGTTTCTCCTGGAAGATTTTCCTTGATCAAGGCTTTCTCCTGGGCATCAATGATTTGAGATTCCAAGCTTGTCTGAATTACCATTCCTAAGGCTCTCACACGGGAAGGTTTCACTCTTTCTTTTCTGCTAAGAGCATCGGCTACTACGTTAGCCTTGCCTGGGTGATATCGTATCTCACAGTCATAATCACTAAACAACTCTACCCATCTCCTCTGCCGCATGTTTAACACTTTCTGATCTAGGATGCGCTGAAGGCTTTTGTGATCGGTATAAATGGTGCACTTGGTTCCATACAGATAATGCCTCCATATCTTAAGAGCGAAAACTATTGCTCCTAGTTCTAGATCGTGGGTTGTATAATTTTTCTCATGCGGTTTGAGTTGTCTGGAAGCGTACGCAATAACCTTATCATTTTGCATTAACACACATCCTAAACCTTGATGAGACGCATCACAATACACTACAAAGTTCTCTGATCCATCCGGTAAGGCCAAAATTGGTGCATTGCACAGTTTGTTTTTCAGGATTTCGAAAGCTTCTTCGAGTTTCTCTTCCCAGAGAAATTTTCTATCCTTTTGGGTCGGAGATGTTAATGGTTGAGCAATCCTTGAGAAATTATCAATGAAGCGTCTATAGTACCCAACTAATCCTAGAAACTGTCGTATTTCTGTCGGGGTTTTGGGGGCTTCCCACTTCTTGATTGCCTCAATCTTAGCTGGATCTACATGAATTCCTCTTTCACCGATCACATGACCAAGGAAATGTACTTCCCGAATCCAAAATTCACACTTAGTGAACTTGGCATACAATTTATGCTCCTTCAATTGCTCTGACATTAGCTTCAAATGTCTCTCATGATCTTCCTTTGTTCGTGAGTAAACAAGTATGTCATCGATGAATACGATTACAAACTTGTCTAGGTATGGTCTACAGACCCTGTTCATCAAATCCATGAAAACAGTCGGCGTGTTCGTTAGTCCAAAAGGCATGACTAAGAACTCATAATGTCCATAACGGGTACTAAATGCTGTTTTATGAATATCTCCTTCGTGAACTCTTAGTTGATGATATCCTGATCGGAGGTCGATCTTCGAGAAGTATGAAGCGCCTGCCAACTGATCGAACAAGTCATCAATTGGATGAAGAGGATATCGATTCTTGATTGTCAACTTGTTCAGTTCTCTGTAATCAATACACATTCGGAATGACCCGTGTTTCTTTTTGACAAATAACACGGGGGCTCCCCAAGGTGAAGAACTTCGTCGTATAAATCCCTTGTCTAGAAGTTCTTGAAGTTGTCTAGACAATTCTTGCATCTCAGATGGCGCAAGGCGATATGGTGCTTTTGGTACAGGTGCCGCTCCGGGAATTAGGTCGATCTGAAAGTCGACTTGTCTGTGTGGGGGTAGTCCGGGTAACTCCTCCAGAAACACTTCAGGATAGTCTTGCAGCACTGGGATTTCTTTGATTTTCTTTGCTTCGGGTTCTCTTTCTACCACATGCGCCATGAATGCAACACAATCCATCTTTAGGTACTTATGAATCTTCATGCTTGACACAATGTTTAAACTTCTTCCTGACTTCTCACCATATATGATAAGGGTTTCATTATTGGGGAGAGGTATTCTAATGACTTTCTCATAACAACATATGTCCGCCCTATTCATGGATAACCAATCCATTCTTACTATTACATCAAAACTACCTAGCTCTATAGGAATTAGGTCAATGCTAAAGAGTTTATCAGCTAAGTTCAAAGTACAACCTGGAATTATTTCACTAGCCCTAATTTCATACCCATCAGCAAGTTCAATAGCATAAGTATTCCTCATCTTTCTCGATATTAAGTCAATTAATGGTCTAAATTCTATTGACATGAAACTCCTATCTGCTCCCTCATCGAATATTACTAATGCAAAGTGATTATTCAGGAGAAACGTGCTTGTAATCACTTCAGGGTTTTGACGAGCTTCTTCTGCACCAATCACAAAGGCTACACCCCTAGCCTGCCCACCTTGATTCCTCTAGTTGACTTGCCTTCTCGGGTTCTGACCATTGTTACCAGGCCTCTTGTTCAATTTTGGACAAACATTTCTGAGGTGGTTTGTACTCTCACACTCATAGCACGCCCTTTTCTCACCCTTATTCAACCTACAATACTTTGTGAAATGGCCTGTGCGATTACACTTCTGGCACATTGGACAGGCTCCCATATGATGGAAACCACACCTGTCACACTTTGGATGCGGTCCAGTATACTGGATTCGTTCCTGAGTCTTCACCGGTTCTTGTTCTTGTGTTTTCACCATGAAATTCCTTATGTTTTTTTCTTCCTCCCTGAACCACCATCCTTTTTCATTTCTCCTTGATTTTCTGAATTTCTGTTTTCACCTAAACTTCCCTTTATTGAATTCTTAGTTCGAATCATGTCGTTAGTCAATCGATTTGCCAAAGTCACTGCACTCTGAATGGTGGTTGGGTTTGTTGAAGTAACTATTCCCCGAATCTCTGGTGCCAAACCCCAGATGTAGCGATCAATTCTTTTCTCTTTAGAAGTGACCATGTGAGGCACCAACTTTGCAAGTTCATGGAATCAGACTGTGTACTTCTCTATCTGTGTTCCAACCATGGTATGATTCCAGAATTCAGACTAAAGCTTCTAAATTTCATCTTTGGTACAATACTCCTCCATCAACATCTTCTTCAAGTCCTCCCATGTTAGTTGATACGCTGTTGTACGACCTTGGGTTTGCACTTGGGTATTCCACCATGTCAATGCCCTATCCTGGAGTAGACAAGTTGCATATTCATCTTTGTTGCGTTCGAGACATTTGCTAATGTGAAGGACCGACTCCATACTATCAATCCACTTCAGCTACCCAACTGCACCTTCTTTTCCATGAAACTCCTTTGGTTTACATGCCATAAAGGTCTTATAGTTGCAATCTCTTTCATTGTTACCCTGATTTCCACTCGGATTTCCTTGAGTAGCGTTTAGACCTGCAGTGACTTGAGTGACGATGTTTGGGATTGCCGCCATGAGCTGTTATGCTACCAGTTGAGCAACATCATGTGTTTCGTTCTGTGGGGGTCCACAAGTTGGCCTTCCTGAAGGCATGGTTCTAAGACACAATAATAAAATACATATAAGTAATTATTTTTAAAATAGTGTAAAGTTTTTGGTACTACATTATTTTCAAAATCATTGCACAAAGTTAAAACCATATTTTGCACAACTATTATGCATAAAGTTTTACTTTTTATGCAAAATCTTTTATCTGACAATAAACATTTATTATAAATTTCATAATTAAACTTCACATTTCAAACTTTTGACAAGCATAATATAAGTTTTTCAACAAAATATTTAAAATAGTTTAAACATTCCAAAACATTACATCATTATCAAAACAAGGTTTTCAGTTTTCTTCCAAAAGAAATTTCAAAAGACATCCCACATGGGTATTCAAAACATAATGAAGTAAAGTACAGACATCAGAACCAAACATGGATCATTATCCCAACAAAAAACATCAACACCATAATCAGTAGCGGTCCTCCAAACATATAACATGTGGTCACCAAACGATCCACAACTCTCTCTGCATTCCTTGAAGTTTGGATAGCTTCTGTCGCATACTGATGCAGGGTATCCATTCCTACCATCATCTCATCCAATATATGTTGATGCTCATCAATCACTGGACGATCCTAACGTAAACCTGCTACCATCCACTGAATCCACCTCGACTCCTCCGGGGATAGAAATGTATGCCGAACAGGAATCTCGATGTCTCGCTGTGGTGGGGGTACTCCCGATCCTGCTATGCTAGGTCCTACCCTGCTAGGTCCTGCTCCGTCAGATGTCATTCCCATAGGTCCGGGGACGCTCTTCATTGTCGTCCGTCAAACACAAAGACCGTTGAGTGGCGACTGTGGTATCATCGATGCAGGCAAAGATCCACCTTGCTGACTCGAGGAGTCGTCGCTACTAGTGTCATGTGAGTCTCCTATGTCTCTCGTATCTTCGAATGGATCTTCCTCCACAGAGGCGAGCGGGTCACGTCTCGGAAATGCCGTAACGTAGCCGGACTCGTCGGCCGAAAAGGTAGTGTGGGATGATGATGATTTCAACATAGTGGACTAAGACATAAGTATAATGAGCTCTAAAATACATGATAATAATGAATGCCTATAGTATCGAATGCTTACACACACCAAATTTTTTCCCTTTTAATTTTTGAAATAAAGTTTTCATGAAAATTTGTTTGAACATATTCCCATTGTAATTAGCTCAAGTCTTGTAAAATCTTTCCTTAATTAAACATAGGTGATCAGGCTATGTTTAATTGAGGTCCAATAATACAGTTCCTGACCTAATTATGTTAAAAATATGTTCGATGTTTCAAAATTTGTATGTTTCGGTTATAGTTTTGGTCTTCTAAAAGAAGATTGATGTTCTCTATAACCTTTGGCTCTGATACCATTTATGTCACACCCCGCTAAAGCGGAAACATGAAGCATGACAGCGATAACGGTTTCATAGCAAAAGTTAAAGATACATCACCATCATAAAAACATTTATAGTTTACAATACATATTTAAAGAAAACACATCCAAGACAAGTCTCAAAATAAACATCATTGTTCAAAAACTAAAAACACAAAAGCATTTTCCCACTTGATGTAGCATACTAATGATGATGAATCTTTCGACCACATACTAATTATTTCCTGAAAAAGCATGTAAAACGAGTGTCAACTATAGAAATAGTTGGTGAGTTCACAGGTTTACAAAAATAATGGTTTCATAAATCATAATCAATGTTTTTATGGAAGTTTCCATAAATAAAAGTACATTGCTAAAACGAGTAAATAAGTTCGTTGCCATCATAAGAAATAAAGTTTGTTGCTAAAACGAGATACAAGATTTGTATGTGCATAATGATTATATCATGAGTTCACAACCCAAGCCTAATGACCGAGGGTGCCCTATTCTATGTCTATCGCTAACATAGGGAAATATGGTAAAATGCACTCAAGCGAATCGTGCGAGTGAGGCGTTGTCTACCTCTTAATAGCATTATCCATAAAAACCATAGGCTCAAATGAGCTAATGAGTTGTGTGAATTGATTCCAGGGACTTAAACGTGATAAGGCCTCATGAATTAATAATAGCATACACATACATAGCAACATATAGCAAGCAAGTTTGATAGAAGTAAAATTAAATACAACGAACATAAATAGTTTAGGATATGCTTTTCCACCCCAAAACATAAAAACCGAAAATAGGGGGAGTCGTGAATACTCACAATGCTTCCAAAGTTACAAGTGATTCCACGGGATACACCCACACGTCTTACAACCGGGATCCTATGATAACAAACGCACTCTAGTGAGTTTCTATGTCTAAATCTAATGCTAATATACTAAACTCTACATATAGAGAAATGTCAAATTTTGTTCTAATATTTGTTTTATATTAATTGATAACAATTTTTCTGAAATGGTGAAACTTTATAACTCAAGTGATTAAGACAATTTTGTATATTATTTTCCAGTTTTTTATAATATTATTTGAGGGTATTTCAACACATTTAAAGGTGTTTTAAACACCTAAAAATCCAAAAATATTATCAAACAATTTCCAAAATTCATCAAAATTTACATCTTCGTTCCAAATAAAGTATATGTATTCCATAAATTTTCCCTTGAATTTTTGATGTGATTAACTATTTTTCCAAAATTTTAATCCTTCATAACAATATAAATTCGTGAAAAATAGTATCCATATGATAAAAATTCCTAAAAAATCTTTAATACTGATATTAAATATAATATACTGGGAAAAATATATAAATGGATTTATAAATAGTTTAACCTGATTTTATGATTTTTGTGCATATATCCTAACAAAATGGGGAAAATAGAAAAAAAGTTTCCAAAATTACCCAAAATGTTTGTAACACTGTTAGTAAATATATAGAAGCTTTTAAAAATATACAAGTTATTTTTCAATCAGTTTGACTATTTTCTTTGTTTTATTCACTTAAATGAGATTTAATTTGTGAAAAGTATTTAACAGTAGCTAAAATTCACTAAGCTTTTTATTTGCGTTTCATATGTAACTTATGATATTCTGATGAAGTTTCATAATTTTTGGATAAGTCTAGCTATTTTTCATCAGTTTAATCTCTTAAAAACTCATTAAATCGGGAAAAATACTAAATTGTCATGGAAAAATTTGTAAATTTTTTTATAAACTCCTTAGAATGTCCAGAAGACGCAAAAATTATAAAATATGGTTTTGGACATATATACCTACATTTTAATATTTATTTATCTTTAACAAAAACAAATTTTAAATTAACACAACAGACCTATAAGTTCATGCAACTTCATAAAATGTCTTTAATCAGTGTATGGGTTGTCTTAAAATTTTCTTAGAATTTATTGGCTGAAAAAGTATTTTATATGAATGTTTTCTCTATTTTCCTGAAATAATTATATTAATTCGAGAAAAATAAATTATTTTCTGAAAATTTACAAAACTTCTCATTTTGTTGGTAAGATTCTGGGAAAAACCGGATTCATGTTAAATATGAGTTTTAGATTGTTTGGTGGATTTAAATCACTTCTTGCATGAGTTTGGACATTTTAACAACATACTTTGATCAGCAAGCATCTTAGGCTTGACGATCAACACATGCATGTTGGTTTAAGGCCATGCATGAGTTTTAAATGTTTCAAAATCGTTTTTGAAAGAAAACATTGGTTAATATTATGATTTCTCCACCAAAACTTGTATAAAAGTGGTTTATCTTGATTTTGACATAGGTTTGGATCATGGGATTCCACCAAATGCAACATGCATTTTGTTTTTATGTGAAAACCTACCACCATCATCATCAAAATCGTGGATATGGTATGTTGTTCAAATTCTTTTCATAGAATGGAGTAGAAGTAGAAAGAAATGCATAAAATAGTGAAATTTTGAGTAGAAATGAAGGAATGATGCTTGGGTTTTGTGATTACCTTAAGTAGAACACTTGAAGAAGATGATTTTTGGTGTTAGAAGAACTTCTAGGCTGCTAAATTTCGTGGTTTAGAGAGGGAGAATGAGATTGTTGAGTGATTGAAGTGATAGAAAATGAGAGAGAGTGAGAAAGAAGTTAGAGTGTAAATGTGGTTAAAATGATTAGGTGTTGGGAAGGGGAAGAGTGTATTGGGAGAGGGGAGGCCGAATTTTTTAAGTGTATTAGAGAGTCTCCCTCTAACTTATTTTTTATAATTATAATCTCTCCTTTTTTTCCGTATTTTTATAACTATGCATTAACCTAGTTTTCTTTTCATAAAATCTTGGCATTTAACTTGTAGATTAGGGTTAAATGTTAATAATTAAATTTTCTTTCCATAATTATATTTACTAATTTTTTTTTAACTTAAATTGATCTTATAAGGTTCATAATAAATTTTATGGAGTTTAGGGGTTAAATTTCGTTAAATTTAAGTTTTTAGGGTTTTTTAAGGCTTTGTGATTTTGTTAGATATTTAACAATATAATGAAGCGAAATTAGAATACTTTAATTTATTTTAGGCTTTTATACCCTTTTTCAATTATATCAATGTTTGTATTTTGTTCTAATTCGAGTATTGGCATTCTCTACAGTAGTTGAACAATTCACTTGAATTGTAAGAGTCAAGTATTTTAGTCCCAGATTTTAGTTGGATCCAAGTTTCTACAAGATTATGACCTAATATCTATTACTAGGCCATGGAATGTTGTATATATATGGTTAATGAAAAGATGCATAAGTCCAAGAATGACCTGAATTTGACAGTTGTCACATCTTGGGCCCCTCGATGATTTTTTTTTGACTTATGTGTCGGGCTCGATCAGAACTAAATTGATGTGTTCGATTAAGTTCTATGTCTAACAAATCGGAAATCGGGAAACAAACTGCTGGACAATAAGTATGACGTTGTTCCATGTATTTGTCTGACTGATATCTTGAACAGAGGATTATATGATCACTTATCTAAAATGGAGCGTCTCGTTTCGACAGAGGCTTTTAAGAGCTATGATTGCTAGTCGGTGTTTTAAGTCGTACTTGCAGTTATAGTTATTAGACTTATCCAAGTGGGAGACTGTTGGATTTAGTGTCTAAGCCCATAACTATAATTGGTATGTACTTGACCCGAGAGTAGCATGGTCCATTTGGGTTGCATGGCACCGGAACAATCTGAAGGATGGACTTTTGAGAAGAGGATATTTATGATTCATTAATATATTATAGGTTCTAATATATTAATATGAAATCATATTATTTAATTAGTAGTGATCAAGAATTAGTTTCGAATTAATTTTGTGATCAAAAGTGACTAATTAAATAAATGGGGATTGATTGTGTAAATCATTCATTCTTATATAGTGGGCTTATGATCCATAATCCTTTATGATTGGGCTAAACCCATGTGGTGACCCATGGATACTCCATGGAGGTTAAAACCCATGGAGCATAAGGAATGTGGAAGGTCATGTACATTAGGGTTTGCATGATGTAACCCTAGTTGTGTCACACTATATAAAGGACCCCATAACTACCAAAATCGATACCTAAGTGAAAGGAAAGAGGGATAGCCGATTTTGATTGCAAGTATACTTCTCTCAAGTTCTTCCAATTGTTAGTGTTGTTGTGTGAAGCATTTGAGGCATCACAATTGAAGTGCTAGGCTCTTAAAGGCTTAAGGAATCAAGTTACAAGAAAAGGTATGTCCTTCTACTAGTTTTTTGTATTACATATACTTCATGGTATGCTACTTAGGATGAAACCTTGGAAAAAAAGAAAGTTTGCATGTATAATAGAGAAAACATAGATCCAAGGTTTCTAGGGTTGCATGCACACCTTAGGAGTGTTAGAATGCTCAAAACCCATCAATAATAGCTTACATAAAAAAAGGTTCACTTACATTTATATCATAAATGGCTACCTAACACAAATTGAAAACTTTGATCATCAAATTTTTGTAATCTCAATAATCTAACAAGTTATTGAAAAGCTCTAGAATCGAGTAAACACTTTTTGATTATCAAAATGTTGTAGTCTCTACAAGAAGCTAAAAAGTGAATGAAACCAACAAACATTATTTATTGTAAATTATGCAACATCTAAGTTGATTTTTTTAGATTTCGAGAATATGTCATGTTAACTTTGAGTACTATAACCAGCTAAAATTCAACTCCTATTACGGGCTTGTTACAAATAAGCAATGTATTTCTCACTGTTGCGCAAGCTCCTTAAGTTACCCCAACTCCACATGTTCCACATGTTCCACAAGTTCAACCTTTCATGATTCATCAACCGATTCAACCTACATCCTATGTTATCCCTTCCATCCAACAAGATCAAGTCTCTCAACCTCAGATTATTTCTCAACAAGTTAATCCCAGTGTTGGCTCATCTAATTTTGTACCTCCTAAGTCTCATGGTTTTTGTTCTCAGATGTCAACCATGAAAGAAAAAGAAGAAAATATGCCTCTTCCCACGGGTTTGGTAAATTGCTACAATGATTTTGTAGCCGGAGAACTCTCCCCATAACTTTCGTTTGCCAACCTTGATCAGATTCATCATGAAGATGTAGAAGAGATGGATATAACCTGGCAGATAGCCATGGCTGTGTTAAGGGAAAAGCAGTTTTCTAAGAAAACTGGCAAAAACAACTGGAGTGTGAATTCCGACAAAAAGGTCAGATTCAACAAAGGCAAACTTCGCTGCTACAATTACCATGAGCCAGGGCACTTTGCTAGGGAATGTCCAAAGCCTAACAAAAGGGAAAATGTTGATCGAACCGTGGTTCCAATTACCTATGTCCACAACAACAACAGAGGATCCTCATCAACCAATCTACCTGCGAATCTGGCAATGGTGGCTCAATCCTTTGATTGGGAAGATCAAATTCAGGCCCTGAATATTTCAGGACCTGAAAATACTTATTTGGCCCAGATCGAGGATTGCAAAGAGAAAGAGGCGGAGATAGATTCCGAAGAAGATATGGTGAACCTCCAGTTTGCCTTCATGGTGCAAACCACTTCTGAGCCATCTAAGCTCGAGGTAAGTGAATCTGGTTGCTCTCCATCTTGTGCTAAAACTATGAAATTTTTGCGAGAATCAATAGAGTTAATCAAGAAAGAGAACGAGGACTTAAAATATGAGGGATACACACTTAGGAAAAACCAAAAGCCCTTAAATACTCAACTAGAAAATAAAATAAAGGACTTTAGGAAATTACAAGAGGATTACAGCAACAAATGTGAGAACTATGACCATATCAAATGAAAATTTGAAGTTTTGACTGCTGAAATTGACTCATTGAAAACACGTTTTGAAAATGATGAATTCAATTTTAAAAAATTTGATGGGTCAAGCGAAGTTGTTGCAAAAATAATAGAAAACCAAATGCAGTGGAAGGATGTCACTTGTGGAAACCAAAAGAAAGTAGGACTAGGTTTTAAGAGTGTCCCTCCTCCTTACAATCACAATTATACTGCTATTCCATTATCCCAGGAAGAAATAGATCGAGAACCTTTTCTTGTATATGGAAAACCTGCTTCTGAACAAGTTACATATTCAAACGATAAGGTTTTGGATACTAACGTTTCAATTTTGAGTGCAGATAAGTCCATAGCTCAGGGGGGCAGAGAGATGAAAAGTCTGATGTTCTTAAGTCTAATAATGATGATGTGTCAAAGTTTGGTGTCAGTCTATGTAATGAGTTTGCATTACATTCGAATTTAAACAATTTTGTGTCTGGTGGTATTGTTTTTTCTGATGATAAGATTGCAACTGATAATGCTTTGTCTGATAATGTATCTTTGTCTGATTCAAATGCTTCTACACCTTCCAAATTTGCTTCACAATCATGTGATTGTTCTTGCAAATGTTAAAGTGTTAGAAATAAAAATAAAATAAAGAAATCTGTCAAAAGCAGTGTCAAAATCAATGATAATAAACAAATATGTTTTAACTGTGGCACTGCTGGACACATTGCAAGAAACTGTTTAAACCGGATATTTGTATCTCACACATCAAAAAGAGGAGAGAATGAATTTCGGGGAAGATCTTTAACTAGAAAATCCCCCGGAATTTGTTCTCGGGATGGTTACTTGAGCATAAATCCAAACAAGGAAATGGCCAATTTTCAAAAGAATAAACAGGTTCTCCATAAATTCAATAATAGTTTGCCAAATCAACTCAGGCTAAGCCTTAGTCGATTTTGTCAAAGGGCAGGACTGGATCTTGAAACTCTTTGAGTAGAAAATCCACTGGCTCGAAGCAAACTAAAAAGTTTCAAAACCTAACTTTAAGTGGGTACCAAAATTGAATTCATATCAGTCACCATTACCCTCTAAACCTAATGAAAGGAAAGAATCAAATGAAAAATCTGTGAAAGTGAAGGGTAACCCCAGGATTGTGATGACCTAGGTTCCAAATCTGAATAAATTCGCTCCTCGTGCAAGGACAGTCGTGGATGAGTATCGTCAGACCTTGGTATGTAGATAGTGGCTGATCTCAGCACATGACAGGAGATATCTCCCAACTGCATGACATTCAAACATTTAATGGGGGCTATGTATCATTTGCGGGCGATGAAGGTGGAAAAATAACTCAGAAAGGAACATTGACGAACAGAGTGCTTAGTTTTGAAAATGTCAACTATGCTCCTGAATTGAAGCACAGTCTATTGAGCGTCTCTCAGATTTGCGACAAAGGGTATTCGACACACTTTACCGACAAAGAATGTCTTATTTTAAAGTCGGGCATTGTCATTCCGGAGGAGTGGATTCTTGTAAAATCTAAGCGGGGTGGGAATGCCTACATCAAAGACATGAACATCAATATTCCCGATGAAGTCACTTGCCTATTCTCCAAAGTCTTAGAACAAAATGCGATGTTGTGGCATCGTCATCTCAGTCGCCCTAATGCAAAGAATCTGAATCGGCTTGCAAAGAACGAAATGGTCCGAGGTTTGCCTGTTAGAGATTTCATTACGTTTGAAAAGTGTGTTTCATGTGCTCAAGGAAAACATCATCGGAAACCACACTTTCCAAAGTAAGTTAACTCCATCAGTCAAGTGCTCCAGTTGTTACATATGGATTTATTTGGTCCGGTTAACGTTCTCAGTATCAACCGCAATTCATACTGCCTCGTTGTGATAGACGATTACTCTCGTTTCACTTGGGTTTTCTTTTTGTCCAACAAAGCTAGGATCGCTGACCTCATCAAGAAGTTCATTGTGATGATAGAGAATCAGACCAACAACCGAGTGAAAGCGCTGCATACTGACAATGGAACGGAGTTCAAGAACGTTGTTCTTGACCATTTTGCGTTGAAAAAGGGATTGTGCGTCAATTCAGCTCTGTTCGCACACCACAACAAAACGGTGTTGCCGAACGGAGGAATCGAACTCTTAAATACGCCGCAAGGACAATGCTGTGTGACTCCAAACTTTCTATGTTCTTTTGGGCGGAGGCGATTAACACGGCGTGCTATGTTCAGAATCACGTGTTGATCAACAAAGCCAAAATGAAAACACCATACGGAATTCTATACGGACACAAGCCATCTATCAGCCATTTCAGAGTATTTGGCTGCCCTTGCACTCTTCTCCACTTGGAATCCAACCCCAAATTCAATGCAAAAGTCGATGAATGCTATTTTGTTGGATACGTTGCTCGTACTGCATACAGGGTTTATAACAAGAGGACGAAACAGATTATGGAGTCTTTCGATGTTCGTTGGCTTGAAGAGAATGAGACAAACGCTAGAGTGGGTCCAGATTGGCTACTTGATTACACATCTTTTTTCAAATCATTCAATGTGTCGTCGGATAATCAAGCAGGGTCTACGTCTAGTTCGAAAATCATTATTGAAGACGAAGAGGAAGAAGTTATCTACAGACCACCATTAGTTTCTTCTGATCCTCCGACGGTGTCTTCTGTTCAAACTGATTCTTCTGAGTCCTCCCCTCAACAATATTCTCCTGATGCTAATGCTACTCCTCTAACTCTAGTGGAAAGAGAGTTCATGAACCAAGAGACTTCCGATGTAACTTCAAATATGATGGAACTTCTCTTTCCGGAAAGAATCGCTGATGAGTTTGTAGCAGATCCGACAAACGAACCTAGTTCATCTATCGTGGATCATTCAACAAGTGAAGGAGTGGTTAATATCCATAATCTTCCAGTCTCTATCAATGACATCAGCCACGAGATCCCTACTCGCATTCAGCGTGACCATCCTATAGAGAACGTCATTGGATAGCTGTGCGACGGTGTTCAAACGCGAAGTTAGAATGGAGACATCAATACGTGCCTCTACTCCTGATTTATTTCTCAGATAGAGACCAAGAATGTCGAAATGGCACTGAATGAGCCCAGCTGGGTTGACGCCATGCATGACGAACTTAATCAATTCGAGAAGCTCGGGGTTTGGAAGTTGGTGGAGCTGCCCGAAGTAAAGAAATCTCTTGATACCAGATGGGTCTTTCAGAACAAGCAAAACGACTCGGGTGTCATCGTGCGTAACAAGGCGAGATTAGTGGTTCGCGGGTTTCGGAAAATTGAGGGTCTTGATTATACGAAGGTTTATGCTTCGGTGGCGCACTTGGAGGCTATTCGTATCTTCCTCGCATATGCTTCCTATATGAACTTCACAGTATACCAGATGGACGTCAAGACGGCTTTCTTGTATGGCAAGGTCAAAGAGGAGATTTATGTTGACCAACCTCCCAGTTTCGTTAACTCAAAGCTTTCTAACCATGTCTACAAGTTAGGCAAAGCTTTGTATGGGCTGCATCAAGCTCCTAGAGCTTGGTATGCCACCCTAACTCAACATTTGCTCGATCACAACTATTCCTGAGGCACCATTGATCAGACCTTATTTATCAAACATGTCAATCCGGATCAAATTCTTGTTCAAATCTATGTGGACGACATTATATTCTGGTCGACAAGCCAACAACTTTGCAAAGAATTCGAAGACGTGATGAAGAAGCGATTCGAGATGAGTTTGCTCGGGGAAATGACCACGTTTTTGGGGCTTCAGGTCAAACAATCTTCAACTGGAATCCTTATTCACCAAGCAAAGTATATGGATGATATGCTGGAGAAGTTCAGGTTCCGATAAGTGAAACCTCCTCTTACACCCATGGCGGAGAGACCTTTACTGGCTCCTGATCTTGAAGGCGAATCCGTAGATCAGATGTACTATCGATCAATGATCGGATCGCTCATGTATCTGACTGCTAGTCGCCCAGATGTAATGTTTGTGGTCTGTCAATGTGCACGCTACCAGAGTAATCCTAAACTTTCTCATCTTATTGTTGTTAAATGGATTTTTCGTTACCTCAAAGGTTGCCCAAAACTGGGTCTTTGGTATCCGAAAAATCCCGAATTTGACCTCTATGCTTTTGCAGACAGCAACTATGACGGGTGCGAGCTTGAAAGAAAATCAACTTCAGGAGGATGCCAATTTCTGGGAGATAGACTGGTCTCATGGCAGTGCAAGAAGCAGCATACCGTCTTAACCTCAACAGCAGAAGCGGAGTATGTCGCTGCGTCTGCATGTTGTTCTCAAGTTATATGGATCCAACATCAACTGTTGGACTACGGTTTGAATTTTCAAGAAACCCCTATATTTTGTGATAATGAGGCTGCGATCCAAATTGCTAAAAATCCGGTCCAGCACTCAAAAACCAAGCACATTAACATCAAACTTCATTTTATCAAAGATTGTTATGAGCGCTCACTCATTCGGCTAGAACAAATTCACACTGATAATAATGTGGCGGATCTGTTCACCAAGCCGTTTAACAAAGTTGGATTCGATGTGCTGATAAACTTTTTGAAAATGATTCGCTTTGAGGATTAATTTTTGTTTAGGTTAGTTTAAATTTGCGCATTTTAATTTCATTCTCGCCCATGCACAAATTTAGGGGGAGAAATAAACAAAAACCAAAACAAAACAAAAATTAGAAAATTAAAAATCCAAAAACAATAGAAAATCAGAAAAATAAAAGAAATATAATAATATTTCTCTGTTAAGTGATGTGATGGGAAGTGATATCAACAAGTGATAACAAGCAATCTGAATCTGTGTAAGGTACCAAAGCTGAATTGTCTAGGCTTTGTGTTTGATGCGCTGGTAGGCACGAAAAGTTTAATGGACTTGACTAGGTGCAGATGAACTTAAGGAATCTAGAGACTTGATAAATTTTGACCTAGATAGTTCCGTTTAGCCTGACAATATGACGCTTGGGTAGGTTGAGCAGGGAGATATATATGAGAATCCACCAGTCACATTAAGAACACGTATCTAGAACTGTGGTTTAACTTTTCCTCGATGTACGGATTCTGTCCTTAATTCCGGTATTGATGGGGCGACTGGGGAATTACAATAAAGTAGGTCTGTAGAAAATTGTTTTCTTTCTTTCTTACTGTTAGTCATATGTTGCCTCCTCTGTGTAATTGAAATATCCGACCTGGACTACAACATATGCAAATCTATTTCTCTGCATCTTATATCTATGAAATTCTTCCTATCTGTTAGCCATATGTTGTCTCCTTTGTGTGATTTACAATCTGACCTGGTACACAACATATGCAACCTTCTACTTCTCAATCCCTCTAAAACTCTAATTAGTCATAATCTAAATCTATCCTCTCTATGAATAATTGTCTACTCACCTAAAGTAAGGAGTATCTCGAAAGTTCTTGATTATTGGGGTATTTCAGGAAGCGGGAAACACGTTCTAGTACAATTAAAATTGAACAATTATAGATTATCTGTAGATCTCGCTGCTCAACTTAGGTGGACAACAATATCCTTGGTTGTCGTCAGATGAATGGTCCTTAGGAAGTTTTATCTAAGAACTTAGGATCAACTTGTCTTGTCACTTATAGCATGTCCAAAAATTTGTCATAATTTTTCGTGCTTAAGTAGACCACAATACTGGTGATCGACCAGATCTATTCATGAAAGGAGAGGTACTGATAAATGGAAAATGATTGTCTAACAACTATGATCCCAAAATCACAGAAAATTATTAATTTTAGTTAAAGACTTAATTTTAGGTTTGAATTAAAATTTTAGCATTTAAAATTTTATTTAAAATTTTATTTTATTTATTTTTTATTTTTTTAGAATTTATAAATCTTAGGAAATTTTATTTCATTTTATTTTTCTGAATTAACCCTCAAAGAATATTATTTTTAATAAAGTATTGGGTATTGGACCATTTTTTAAATAAAATTTTTTGCAGCCCATTAGTGTTTGGAAATTGGGTTTGGGATCTGGGTTTGGACTAGATCTTGAAGCGGGTATATAAAGGAAAATGGAATTAGTTTTCAGTTCCTTTTCTCTCATAGAATACCGAAACCTCTTTTCTCCTCTCTAAGTCTCGAAACTTTGTTGTGTTCTTTTGTTCAGTCGACCTCAAAAACATCAAAGGTATTGCAATTCCGACCACTGCTATGCATTTTTATTCATAAATCGATTGTGAAATCAGTGGGAAATCGCGAAAATGTGAACTGTCGGCGTTTTTGGTCCGGATCGGCTTTCGGTTCAAGCCGAGCCGTTTTCAGACAAGCCAACTCAGACGGCTTTCGGTCCAGTTGAGAATTGCCCTTGTTAGCTTTCGGTCTAGCTCATTTTCGGTGTGAGATCTGGTTTTCGGTCTTGTCTTGTGTGTTGGTCCTTGGGTTTTCGGTTTGACTTTCATGACCGAGAACCTAATCTTTGACTTATAAAATTAATTAAAATGGCCAAACTAAAAGAATGAAATTGAGAAATAAAATCAATGCATTTTAATCAAAAGATTTCTCATCTGGTCTGTTTTGTACTGATAAAATGGCAAGTTTCAAGGTTGCAGAAAGTCACAATGTCTCCGTTTTGCTTGATGATCCTCCTCTGGCGCACAGTGAATTCAAGTCAATGATGTTCAGGTTACGTGAATGCAGCATTTTCTCAGCACTCACTTGGAACCCCATAATCTACTTGGATTTAATCAATGAGTTCTGGAGTTCAGCTAGCATCAGAAATGAAAGCAACGAAGCGCAGACAATCGTAGCAACTGTCAAAGGACGTAAAATTATCATCACTGAGCAGTTTATCAGAGACACATTGAAGTTTGATGACAAGGCTACTTATCCTACCGACATTGATCTGCGAGTTGTTGATGAGTACCTTGAAAAGATGGGATATGAATGCGTTTTCCCACCGACCCTCAAGAAGCTGCTACCTCCATACTGGAGGTTTTTGGATCATGTGTTTGTTAATTGTATGTCAGGGCGTAAGGGTGGAGCAGACGAGATCTCTTCAAGGAATACTCAAGCTATTATTTCACTGGCAACATGAATCGACTTCAACTTCTCAAGATTTATCTTAGAAGAAATGGTCACTAATCTAAAAAAAAAGGCGAAGGACCAATTCCTGCTTTACCCTCGGTTCATCCAGAACTTTCTCAACTTCCTTTTTCTAGACCTTGCCAAGATAGGATAGATTCTTGACATGAAGGCTTTTGGACCAAACACAATCAGTCTGATGAAGCAAAATTGAAAAGGGAAATTCATGTTCCAAGGAAAGTACCCTCTCAAGAAATTTGGAAAATTTGCCAAGCTGACCGACTCTTCTGGATCCCATAGGTCACCTGAGCAGACTTCAACTGATCATGCATCATCAGATTATGCAAATATAAATGATGATGTAATCGACGTTTCAGACCATGAGGAAGAAACTATTGCTGATCTAACTGGCATTGTGGCTGAGGAGTATAATTTCACAAATGTGACAGTTCAAAGTGTTTTTGGTGGAGGTTCCACAGAAGAATTCACCGAAACTGAGGAAGGTTAAGAGAATGAAAGAGTTGATCTGTCCGGCTATGACAAAGATGATATTGTTGTACAATTCACTGGACTTGAGTACACCCTGTCTAATGAAGATCTTGACGACATCTTCAATGATATCGATGATGGTGCCAATCCAACACCGGAGATAAGGAAAAATGTTGACAATCAAGAAGTTGAGTTTCCTGTTCCCGTTCAAGCGGCTGATTCTTCAATTCAAACGGACACCTCTTCAGGGATTCCTCCCCTTGAAATGGTGATTCCTACATCTAAGCCAATTGTGAGTGAAGCCCAGACAGACCTGACCTCCCAACCCCTGATAAAAAGACGAAGAACTGATCCAAGGGTGGGAGTTATTTTTCTTGACCTAATTCAAACCACAGAGTCTCCTCCACTCACAACTGTTGCCCCTTCTTCATCCGTGCCCATTCAGGAAGGCCCCAGCTCGATTCATGAAGTTGGTGGCTCATCTACTAGCTTGAGTTCGTCTCCTCCAAGGCCTTATTATGACGTTGCCTCTGAAAGGCTTGCCATGCATTTGGCTCAGAATTTAAGTCCAGCACACTCTTCATGCGGAAAAGGTATATACTTTGAGGAGAATATATCTGGAGCTGATGATGCCTCAGTGCCTGATTTGAGAAAGGAGATTAGTGTGCTAAACCAGAAAAATATCGAGCTTGATATCAAAGTTGCAGATCTTCAAACTGAGAACGTCAAGCTCAATAATCAAGTTGCTGATCTTCTTAAGGAAAATGCTCAGAAAACAAAGCAGATCACCGATCTTCAGACGCATTTTGGTTTGTTGACCGCTAGCTATTATGATCTAAAGAAGAAGTTGGAAGAAGAATTTGGTGACAATTTTAAATCATCCGTCAGTGAGCCCAGAATCTATCTTCCTAATCAAGACACTCCCGTAGTTCCACCTCCTAAAAAATCAACCAGGGTTAACAACCATTTTGAAAAAGAACCAGTGCAGGCTCCACGTGTTGTGGCGTTAAAACGTGCTAAACTAGCTAAGGCTGCTGAGAAGGGTCAATTTTTGTTCAAGAGGGGCTCGGATCAAAATGCTCCCGTGAATCAAACAAACATCACCTTTACGGATCTTGGAGAAAATCGCTTCAGAGACGTTTATGGTGATAGGTCTGGGATCGTCTCTTGGGGATACCATGACCTTCTGAAAATGTGGATTGTAAAAAGGAAGAGTGGGAATACCGAATTATATAAAGACGCTCACGACTTCAACTCTTGGACCAGGGTTGATCTTACAGAGTTGTCCAAAGCTCCCTTTTCAAACCCAACAAATGAACCCAAGGCAACACAATTCAGGCTGTTTTTAGAAGGTCAAGTGGCAAAGGGCTTTCCCTCTATGAAGACAGCATCGTCTATCATCAAGATTTACCCCAATGTCATAGATCCCAAAACCAATCAGCCTTTTCGATCTGTGATGTGGCCCGCAACCAATCAAGTAAAGCAGATTCCTATCCTTCAGAACCATCCAGATGGATCTTTACAATCCATGGAATATTGGGTGTTTGATGAATCCACAGTTGCTGCTGTCATCAAACTCAAGCATGGGTGTATTCGTCTTTATGACAAGAGGGATATGCTACAGTTTGGAAAGAGGGATATCCATGAGCTTTCTATTCATCAGATCAAGGTGGCTGAAGATATTTTTGAGCCTGCTGCTAAAGATTACACTTCAATGGTGGCATTCATTATTGAGAGGGAAATATGGAATGGAGTTATGGGATAGTCAGACGTGCTGGTGGTCGATAAAGACTGATTCATGCTAGCCCCAAACCAAGGGGGAGATTAAAGGGCCAATATATTTGGTTTGGGCTAGGCATTAATGCATGGATGGTTTAGGGTTGTTATTAATGTGTTTTGGACATCTTTTGTGTGTTTGTTTGTGTTTTCGGTCTAGGTAGGTTTTCGTTCAGGCTTTAAAAGAAAACCTGTTTTCGGTCTGATGTGTGTTACTGTATATTGTTGTCAGGTTGTCAGAGGTAGAGTAGTCGTTCCAGTAGGTTTTCTGTCAATCCAAGTTGTATCCGACATTTCATAGTTGAATTGTATGCAAGCTTGGTTGTTTAATCTTCTTCTTCTTCATTTCTATTGCAGTTGATTGATCATTAGATAGATCCCACAGATTTGGGACCTTACAAAAGGTAGCATACGTTGAAGTGTTGCAGCACAACCTCATCAGTGTCTCATAGCTTGTGGTTGACACCGGTTTGAAGGTCTCCTTTGATGACGAAGGCTGAAGAATTGTCGAAAAGAAGTCAAATAATATTCTGCTGAAGTCAAAGTGAAAGGGAGAAATGTACCCTCTAAATCTCAATCCAATTCGAGGGAAACCGGTTGTTTTCCTGCTAACGAAGACACACTCAGACGAAAGCTGGTTATGGCATCGAAGGCTCTCACATCTCAATTTCAAAGATATCAACAAACTGGTGCTTGGAGATCATGTTCGAGGTCTTCCAGTTCTCAAATTTGACAAAGAACATCTATATGCAGCTTGTGAAATAGGAAAGCAAAGTCGACAAAGTCATCCCTCTATAATCAACACAAAGGTGATAGAACCACTGGAGTTGCTACACATCGATCTGTGTGGTCCTTCCTCAATCAAAAGTATTGGTGGAAACAAGTATATACTTGTTATTGTAGATGATTTCTCTTGCTTCACATGGGTATTTTTCTTGAAGCACAAATCAGAGGCCACTCCAAAGCTTAAACTCTTTATAAATCAAGTAGAGGTTCAACTACGAAAAGTGGTTCATAACGTGAGAAGCGACAATGGCTTGGAATTCAAGAACAAGGATTTTGAAGACTTTCTAGCAGGGAAGGGAACAAATCACAATTTTTCTGCTCCATATACTCCACAACGTAATGGCATCGTCGAAAGGCGAAATCGTTCTCTGTGCGAAGCAGCTCAAACTATGCTGAACTTCGCTTCCTTGCCTTTGTATTTCTGGGCTGATGCAATTGTTGCTGCTTGCTACACGCATAATAGATTGTATCTAAACAAGCGATTCTCAATCACTCCTTATGAGATCCTAAACAACCGCAAGCCAAATGTGAAGTTCTTTCATGTGTTCGGTTCAAGATGGTTCATCTTCAACTCAAAGGAGAACCGAAACAAGTTTGATGCTAAGGCTGATGAAGGGATCTTTTTGGGCTACTCCTTGAACTCAAAGGCGTATAGAGTTCTAAATAAATGTTCAAAGAAGATTGAAGAAACATACTATGTCACTTTCGACGACAACTATGTCAAGAAGTTGAAGGCAACAAAAGATGTTACAAAAGAAATCTTTCCAAAGTCCGGTCAAGTAACGGTGCCGATTTCAAATCTTTTCGAGCAATACATGCTACTCTTCGATGAACCAGAGAAGGCTATTGATTCTGAATCCAAATCTAAAGATAACCAAGTCGACAATCTGAAGCAAATTATTGACGCCGCTGCAAAGAAGATTGCAGATGAACAACTGAAAGCTGTTGAAAAGCCAGACTCAAGCGAACCTTCCAATGATCGTCCTTATATCCAGGGGGAGGGTTCGTCTCCTTCAAATAATCATGATTCCTCATTCCAGGGGGAGAATCCATCATCACCATCATCAAGCTCAACCGAAAGTCCAAACGAAGGGGAATGTTCTGATCCATAAATTGAACTCGTATCATCATCCTAGGGGGAGAATACAAACACTAATGATGATGATACTCTATCAGAACTTGAAGAAGAAATAAATGTAGAACTGGATCCCTCTTGTGATCCCAATTACCCTCCTCTCATCAAATGGACCAAAGATCATCCTCAAAGTCAAATAATTGGAGAATCTTCTGAAAAGGTCTTAACTCGATCCTAGCTAAAAGCGAAACAAGCTGCATTATTCTCTCAAGTAAAATTTTGCATGTTCAACTCATTCGTCTCCAAAGTTGAACCGAAGACGGTGAATACAGCTCTTGATCATTCCGATTGGGTTCAAGGCATGCAAGATGAGTTGAACGAGTTTGAAAGAAACAAAGTATGGCGATTAATTCCAACTCCAAAGGATGCTTTGGTTGTCAGACTAAAGTGGGTTTTCAGGAATAAGATGGACAAGGAAGGAAACGTGATTCACAACAAGGCTCGGTTGGTTGTGAAAGGCTACTGTCAAGAAGAAGGCATAGATTATGAAGAGACCTTCGCTCCATTTTCAAGATTGGAATCAGTTCAAATCTTTCTTGCTTATGTTGCCCACAAGAATTTTGAAGTCTATCAAATGGACGTGAAGTGTGCCTTTCTCAATGGAGAACTTGAAGAAATGGTGTACGTAGAGAAACCGCCAGGCTTCGTGAACAAGAAGTATCGCGATCACTGCTACATTCTGGACAAAGCAGTATATGGCCTGAAGCAGGCTCCCAAAGCATGGTATGAAACTCTTACTCGATTCCTAAAAATGTCCAAATTTAAACAAGGTTCGGTTGACCCAACCTTCTTTCGTAAGAAAGAAGGTAACCACCTTATGATAGTCTAAATTTATGTTGATGACATCATCTTTGTCTCCACGAATCCCGGCCTAACAGCTGAATTCAGGAAGTTGATGGAAACTAAATTTGAGATGAGCTCAATGGGTCCGATTAACTTTTTCCTTGGCTTGAATATTACACAGGGACCCGAAGGCATTTTTATCAATCAGGAGGCGTACACAAAGTCATTACTTTCCAAGTTTGGATGTTGGGTGACTCAAAGGTGAAGGTTCCTATGGCGTTTGGCACCAAGCTGACACCATCATTGGAGAAACCGGCTGCTGACATGACACTTTATCGTCAGATGATTGGGTCACCGATGTATCTTACAGCCAGCAGGCCGGGCGTTATGTTCTCAGTTTGTTATTGTGCTCTGTTCCAAGCTAACCCCCGCGAACCTCACATGTTGGCAGTGAAGAACATCTTTCGCTATCTAAAGCGAACTTCCTCTCTCGGTCTATGGTATCCAGCCAACTCAGGCTTTTTTGTCCAAGCATTCTCAGGTGCTGGCCTAGGGGGTTGTGGATTGGATTGTAAAAGCACGATTGGAGGATCCCAATTTCTTGATGGAAAATTAGTAAGCTGGCACTCAAAGAACAAACATGTGTTTCTCTCTCCACAGCCGAAGCTGAATACATAGCCGTAGCATCATGCACATCTCAGGTCGTTTGGATACAAAGTTAACTTAGAGACTATGGGATGAACATGAAGAAAATCTCACTATATTACGACTCAGAAAGTGCAATTAGGATTTGTCATAACCGGATTTGTCATAACCCAGTGCAACACTCGAAGACAAAGCACATAGCACTGCAGTATCACTTCATCAAAGATCATGTGGAAAATGGTAACGTAGAAATTCATTTTGTCAGAACCACTGATCAATTAGCAGAAATCTTCACTAAGGCCTTACCTGAAGCGAGTTTCAATAAGATCCTACAAGGCCTAGGAATGATGGAAGCTGAATCAGAACTGAAATCGCCTTCGCTTCATTAAAGGTTGAAACCGCAATGAACCGAACGCTCGGTCTATTTCGAGTTCGGTCCTACTGAACTCGGTTCGCTTTCTTCTTTTCAAAGGAATTTTGGTTGTATTCTTTTGTATATCTTTTACATACTCATTTTTATATTTTTCTTATCAATTTTTTTATTTTATTTATTTATTTTATTTTTCATGGAAGCCAAAAATAATTTTCTTTTTGTTTTTATTTCTTTTCAATTCTTTAGAAATTTTTCAAAAAATACAAAAATATTTTTCATTTTCTTTCACTTTTCTCATGTTTTTCTATGTATAAAAGTTACTCTCGATGATACAACTGAAGCAAGTATAAATTCTTTTCTATAGATTAGTTAAGTGTCCCTAGATATATGTTGTTGCATGTCGACCGAAGCCTCTAAAAGATTTTGAGTGAAGCCTTAATGATGTGATATATACAAATCATGTTTTCCCAATTAGGCTGTTAAATTCACTCTAATCATGAGCTACCTTACTCTTCTTATATTAAGCTTAGAGTTTTCTGCTTGGTCTTTCTTTTATAGCAGAGGTACATTCGGTTCCTTAACTACCTACATTATTTTTCTCCATCTCACTTCATCTCATTCATGTAACCCTTGAGACTCTCAGCAATTGCCACTGAGGTTTATGGTTACACAAAGATCTGTGTTTATGATCTTAGTCTCACGTAACTACGTACTAAGTGAAACCCAAAATTCAATACCTATAATGAATTGACGGTGAACAATCACTTTGTTCTAGCTTTCACCAATGAATTAACAAAACCACTTTATGTGGTGTTTCCATGAAATCTCTTTTTATTTTGAGAGATCCTTTTGAAAATGTCTATCACCAAGACTTTTCTTCCCTAAGGATCCAGTTTTATTTTCTTTTGAGATTTCTTATTTTCAACAAGTCACTAAATACATGTCAAACATACTTGTTCAACAGGCCACATTGGTCTCACAAGTACTTCATTCTCTTTCAGTCTTATATCAAGAACCGAAACTTGAATTGAAGTGAAAGCCACCCTTACAAGCCTTATCTATAGAAGATGCGTTTCATTGCTTCTTAAAAAGCACTTGATCGTATTTTAACGGGAAACCTCACAGACACTTTGAAGTCTCTCTTGACTTGATAGGAAGAGATTCGTGCCCGGGATCCACTGTTTTATGTCTTAATCGACATCACAATATCCCACAAAGTTTGATTTATTTTTTTATGATTCACACTCTTTGCACGAAATCTTTGATTTTCCAAAAATCTGGTTCTATTTTGTATAAGCTATTTTTTGTATAGCTTGGGCTCTAAAGGTGTTATGGTAGTTCTCAAATGAAATAATCAGGTTGACAAAGGTTCATGTTATTTATGTTGGTGACGTTTCAGATAAAGCACAACGGATGAGTCAGCAGTTATCCAAACGTTTCGTCGATTTGAAAAAGGTGATTTATATGGAAAGGCGCGTAAAAGTGAAACGTTTTCCCTCTCCTGTGTCATTATCGGGGTTGCCAACTGTCTAATCCCCATGGCATCAGGAACCGTTTCACAAAAGACAAGATTTTAGGTAGATTTTTCTCTCCCCCACTCTCACGTATAAAAGGGTTTCTCCCAATCAACTTTACTCTTTTACCGCTCTAAATTCTTCTAAAAGCAAACGACGATTTCTCTCACTATTCATCATCTTCTTCTCAATCTTCATCCATGGCGGAATCCTCTTATGTTCAAGGTACATCTGTTCACTCCACTCTTCTGACCATCAAGCCTCAACAAAACCTCTTGATCGACCTTACACCGTTCACCTATGAACCCTACATGTTGCAGGTTGTGGAATGCCTCAAACACTCTCCGCTTGTCGACGCTCTCACAAAGGTGGTTGTAGTTCCCATGTTTTATCTCTCGCATATCTACTCCACTGCCCATTATGATAAAGTTGCAGAGAGAATCCACTTCGACATTCACAATGAGAAGACCTCGATTTCCAAAAATCGTTTCTGCACACTGCTAGGTCTTGCTCATGAACCCACCATGGTAAACCCTGATTCCATCACTACCGGTCAACTAATCTCAATGTTCTACAACATGGGGTACACTGAAACCCTAACCACAGTGACGAAGCTCAAGAAATCATGCCTTACCCTACAATGGAATGGCCTCTTCACTCTCTTGTTCAAAGGTCTCTCAGAGCGCAGTGTTGGATCAGACGGGGCAAGTAAATCGTTCATGACTATCCTTTATGGGTTGTACAATGGGGTACATCTTGTTTATGGTTCGATCTTATGGAAACAAATTTTTTAGAGCTTAAACTCCTCCCCTCGCCAGTCTGAAGTCTCGTGTGGCAGGTTCTGGTCGATTGTCACGAAGTGGGCAATGGATCGTTTTCATGTCCCAATCATGGCGAACTCGCTTCTCTCCTCCATCGGCACATTCTATATAACGAATATTATTGTCACTAATCTGTCAAAATTTTCATTTGTTGGATCAATTCCGGAATCCATGTATGCTTGTGTGCATGAGGTCAGTCCGATTATTCAAGAGTACAAGAAGCTTCCTTCTTCGGGTCCAAGGGAACTCACACCCGCTATGATTCGCTCCATAGAGGAAGCAGACAAGCCAACAATGAGGGGAAAGAAACAAGAAAAACAAAAGTAAGTGAGGGTTATCAAAGCAGCTAAGGGGCAAACTCCACGAAAGCGAATGTCTGACAAGCGGCTCCTTCCCAGCCTAAGCAGAAGAAAACCAAAAAGCCAGCCAGGAGGCTTATCCTTCAATCTTCCAGTGATTCAGACTCTGAGTATCTTCCTATAGGAAATAAACAACCTACTCCTACTGTATCTGAGAGCGAAAGCTCTGATGAGGAGGTTTTGGTTCGTGGTGATACTCCACCTAGGTCACCTACACCCGAGGTACCCGTTTGCTCCCCAGTACCTTCTTCTCCACCTGCTTCCATTCCTACTTCCTTACCAACAACCTTCCCAGTTATCACATCACGACCCACCTCTACCATTCCCATTCCCACTCCTCTCTTTTTTGAAGCCACAACAACAACCACCACTGGAGTTCAAACCAACGTATCTGATACGAGGGTTCGGTCTTCAGTCCCTGAAACAACCAAACCACTATCTCCCACACCTTCCACCGAAACCAATATTGTCCTTGGTGGTGAAGACATGGAATTTGATTCTTTCTACTACAACCCTTACCGAGTTTAGAGTGATGAAGATAATGATGCTCCTATTACCAAAAAGCACATCAAGGAGTTGAATGCCAATCTTGACACTCTCATGGCCTCTTACTCCTCTCACCATCCCTATTTTGAACCTGCTATTCAGACCATGCTTGACTCCTTTGTCAAGGCTCATGAGGCTTCCATTTCTAACACCACAACAACTATTACCGCTTCAACCAAAGTCTGTACAGAAGCGACGAAAAAGTCGATAAACTAATCCAAGACGCTAATATTTTTCTTGAGTCCTTACAGGGAGCAGCTGGGTTGAACGCTTCTAAAGTGACCAGCTCAATTACTAAACTTACAGAATCCTTTGCTGCTGAGAAGCAAAACTTTGCCACTCTTCGCCAAAAGGATAATGCTACCCTTTTGTCCTTCTCAATGAACGTTTCACAAAGCTTCAAGCTGATCTATCCATGGAGAACTCACTCATTGATGAGATTGCTCTCAAGACTACTCAGCTGAAAACCAAAAATCTCCAACTTTCTCAGGCGAAGAACGAGGTCAATCGACTTCGCTCTGAAAGGGTTGTCGTCAAAAGCTGTGTCTCAGACGTACATTCCATTTTATCGAACGTTCTGGAGGATCATGACCGTATCCTGACCATCTCGGTTAGACACCATCTTCCTGAAAAATTACGTCCTGCTCTTGGGATGTTGAGTCGCATCGAAGGTGTTTAAGAGACTATGGTACCTCCGAAACAAGGGGGAGAAGGACTAACATCTTCGTCTTCCTAAGTCTCAACCTCCTCCCACTTCCCAGCCAGAACAACAGGAGACTGAGCATGCTTTGGGTTCGGGCTTTAAGGCTAAAGGCAATGGTACTGTGGATGACAGTAACGAGGAAGAAGAGACAATCGCTGAAGCCCTGAAGCGAAAGGCAAGGGAAAGGGAAATCGATCTCAATGCCAAGATTGTAAAGGAAACTGAAGAGAAAGAAAGAAGATTAAAGGAGGCTCATGATCTCCTAGAAAGCAAGAAAACCCTTTTTCCCTTCTGGACTTTGGAGAAGCTGATCAAAGAAGCCATCGAATCTCCTAACACTCATTGGCTTGAGCCAGTAGTGTCTTTGGATTGTGAAAACACAAAGGATTCTCAGTTTGATATGCCTATCGCCCAGAAGGCGTTTGTTTTTCACTGCTTCCTTCCAATTGTAGAAGTACCACATCCAGACCCGAAGGTTGATCGTGAGCTCATTGACTACTATTTGGAGTTCGCTCAACCTTAATATCTTACTTGGAGCGCTCAAAAAATTATCACAGTTCGGGTCCTTAAGCCTCAAGCATCAGGGAAATACATCAACATCAAATTCAAGGTTACCAAAGGTTCGGCCATGTCTGAGCATACCTTCTCCCTTGCTGGTCTACCTAATCTCAATCCTCATGATTGGATTGTTCTGCACAACATTCTTCTCTCCAACCCAGTTGAATATGAGCCAATAATTGATCATCTGAAAAGATTGTTAGTCTGCTACATTCTAGAGGTAGCTAAGATGGATCAAGAGATCTCTTTGGTTCTCTAAAAGAAGCCCACCATTTTGCCTGTTGGTTCTGCAAGTGATATCAACAAGATGAAAATGGGAAAGATAGATCTGGTGTTAAACTCTGTGATGTTCACCAAACAGGATGGTAAGAAATGCCTGTTCGCGTGAACTGATAAACATCTCTTTACTACGTCGTACTTGGAGTATGTTCTGGGAATTATTCATAGATGCAAGCAAAATAGTGAAAGCGATAAAAAGTACTTCACAGATATGATAAGATGGTATATCCACTTTCGCCATGTTCTTCTTACTGTGATTCCATGATTATTCAAGGTGGTGAAGCGAGCTGCTGTCAATCAACCGAAGTGAAGGTCTCGCCCCAATTGACACAAAGGGGGAGATTGTTGGGATCTGAGTGTTGTGTCTTGGGCTCGTTACTTGTTAGCCCTGTTTTGTAACCAGTTTGGGCCTGTCCAACCGTGTATTATTTTATTCTATGGTTTTAGTATTTAAGGTGCATTCATGCATCCTTAGTCATTAACTATGACATCCCCATTTTCATGGCCAGAAAAGACCGATTTTGTTTATGCTTTATAAAAATCAGAGTACCTTTTTTAATAAAATGTTGTGGAATTTGTTCCCAGTAAAACATGATAAATACATTATCAAAGCATTTCTGAAGAAATGTATTTTTTATTCATTTTAAAACATTTGGGATGTCATCGTAAATTCATAAACATAAGCATAAACATAACTTACATTCATTATCACTAGTGATTTATATCTCCTTAATCTCTCAGTGTAATGTAACTTCATATCGACACTTGTGATTCAAATAAACTGAGTGGATCAGGTTGGGAAACCTGGTGAGAACATATGGTTTTCAACCCACAATAATATAATTATTATGTCTAATCATCAAACAATTAACCCAATTACCCATCCCCATTCTCTTCTTTAATCTTAAGGATCTACCCTAAGAGTTAGCTATTCTTCATCCATTCATTCCTAAGGATTGTCCTAAGGAATAGGCACGAAGTCCATCGTTGCCTATGACACAACTGTCAAGCACATCTACTAGTTCTATCACTTAGGCGCAGCTGCCAGAATTGTGACATTCTCTATAAGACGCATCTGTCGGTGCCTATGACATAGTTTTCAAGCACATTTGCTAGTTCTATCACTTAGGTGCAGTTGCCAGAATTGTGACGTTCTCTATAAGGCGCATCTGCCAGTATAGTTCTTTAGGCGCATCTGTCGGGGGTTATGAGGTTCTCTGTTGGGCGCTTCTGTCGGTAGAGTCCTTTAGGCGCATCTGCCAGGGTTATCTCACTTATTGACAATATCGTTTTCGAGAGTCCACTCGCAATACAAGTCAATGGGTTTTTAGGGTACACCGATGAGCATATCGTTCACAACACCTACAGGTTGCGAGCCTGCTAGTGTTCAATTGGACTGTCTAGAATAGTCTGTGGTTGTCATCCATACTCTGCTGAATGACGATGCCATCATTTGGGGAAAAGTTTCTCACATCGTCCACCTCTCACCCTCACCTCAAGGTCTATTTCACCTCTCACCTTATTATCCGACTCATATTTCATTTACCCATGTTTTACCCAACATATTTTGTAGATATAAAATATATATACAGTTTAAATCATTTAAAGCATGTATAAAAATCTTTCACCCAGCATAGACAACATGTATACAGACAATATGCACACATAGCACGTAATTTATATTAAATACTTCATATCTATGTGTAAGATGAAAGGGACTATGCACTCACCTGAAAGGTGGTGACTGTGCAATTGAACCACGCTTCGTTGTCTCAAAATAATTTTCCCTTGACAAAACCTAGTATCAATATCACTAGGGTTTAGTCTAACGTTAACCGCGACTAATTAATAGTCTAGCTATTATTACTATTATATAAGCGTTAAGCAACACTCTTATATAACTCATAATAATAGCCCAAATAATTATTTTAAGGTCCTAATAACATTACTAGATTAAAACATAAGTCATACTAAAGATAGGTTAGGCATAACTCACTTACAGCGGGTTTTTTTCAAAACTGGGCTCCACTGGAGCAGCGTTCCTGAGCCGAAAGGCTCTTCTTCTCGGAGCCGTCGGGCACTCCGGGGCTTCCGCCTCGTGCTAGGGAGGTTCCTTAGGCTTTTCGGGGGGGTTTCGGGGGCTAGAGAGAGGTTTTAGAGAGAGAGGAAGAAGTAGGAAGGTGTGAGAATGAATGGAGGCTTCACCACTTATTTATAGGGGCTGGAGGAAGGTTCACGTCGTGAGTCTCTTGGTGTTCACGTCGTGAGTGAGCTTGGGCTCCAAGTCACAGCCTGGTGCTGACACGTGGCATCACACATAGGGTAGAAATCAGCCGATTTAAAAAAAAATTCATAACTTTCGCATACGTGCTCCGTTTTCGACGTTCTTTATATCCAAGCATAGGTAAAAACAAGATCTACAACTTTTTTTTTAGACTCCGTCGACTAATTCTTGACCGATCTTAAACTTAACAGTAGGAAGAGATTAGACTGTTAAATGACCACGAAGAATTTGTAACTCCTTCATACGGACTCCGTTTTCGTATGTCTTTCTATTGTTGAATTCCTATTAATGAGATCTTCAACTCTCATTTAGGTCGCGTCGGCCAAAAACCTCTCGAACTAAAATTCGAGTTTTGGGTTGTGCACTGTTATGCCAAATCTTAGAAAAATCATAACTTTCTCATACGAAGTCAGATTTGAGTGTTCTTTTTTTTGTATGTTCTCGGTTTAATGTATATACTACAACTTTTGTTTAGATCACGAAGGCTAAAAAGTCTTCTATCATAAATTCACTATTTACGCTTCCCGGTGTCGTGCCAGTTTTGCCGTAAAACTTAAACGGGCCATAACTTCTTCATTATAACTCGGATTTCGGCGTTCTTTATATGTACGGAACCCTTGAGACATATTCTAAAATTTGGTTAAGATTATTTATTCTAAATAATCTTTTGTAGAAAAGTCGTTTTCGACCCCTATTATGTCTAAATTGACTAGCATGGATCTATGGGCGTTACATTAACGCTTTTATTATTCTCATCATAGTATTGTAAACTCTAGCTCGCCTCTACAATGGAAGTTTTTAATCGAGCTCTTCTGAGGCGTGACTACGTTTGAATCGTAAGCATTATATTGATTCTATCTTTTGTTCATTGTCTTGTTTGATTTAGTTGTTTGTTCTTCATTGATTTACTTGTGAAAGATCTAAACGATCTAGAGATTATATATCATCAAAAACTTAATTGGGTTTTAGTTTTTATAAAAAAAAAAATAGTTTTTAGACATCTTTTAGTTAATTCGACTTTTTGATTTAAGATTTTTATATTTATCGTATTTAATATTTTCATTTTAACTATTTAAAAAAATATACGATGACTTTTTAAAACTTTATTTGATATTTTAGTTTAGGTTTTAATTTTTACACTATATTTTTAAGTTTATTTAATATATTAATTTATGTTATGTATTTAACACTATATTGAAATCAACAAATTTAGTATATATCATATTGATAATTCAAGAAGCCTTTCATTTATGATAATGTTTATAACTAACAACATATTGAAGTTAATAAATTAGATAAATTATATGGAAATATAAAGAGTTATGAGTTTCAAATTGATATGGTGAAAAGAAAAATGTTTCTTTATAGTATAGTATGATATGATATGATGACATGATATATATATATATATATATATATATATATATATATATATATATATATATATATATATATATATATATATATATATATATATATATATATAGGCTTATGGAATATGTGGTTTTTTTATACCTAATATTAGGTATAAAACCACAAAAATAAACCATAGTTTTACAAAAATTAAAATTAAAACTTTTAGTTTTCCTGCTATATAATTTTTTTCGGACCTTCATATAATCTTCTTCATATATGTAACTAACCGACTCCTTAAATATTGATCACGCTTATTGTCTGTATTCATATGTATGTGTCCTTCATATTACTTTGAGAAGAAACGAAGAAACGGAAAAAGTGATAACCTACCAGAACATGGAAAGAGATCTAACGAAATCTACGGATAAAGATTATGGAGATAATATAAAATAAATTCATAATGCAAAAATCAGGGGAAGAGACAACAAATCAAACCAAAAATGTCTAAATCCTCTATTCATCATTTTCGAAGAATAAACATGCATTTTCTAGGAAAAGTCTATAAATAGAGGTTCATTTTGGAGACTGCTAATTTTGTGAGACATGGGGACGCGATCCTAGTCGTTTATTTTGGATATAAAAAAAATATTAAACGCAAAATAAAAGGAAAAATCCAAAAAAAAATTATTATTTTCGTTATATAATTTATCCCAAAAAATTAAAAAAATAAATAAATAAAACATTAAAAAAATCATCGTTTTTCCGAAATATGAGTGAAATATTCTAATACGATATTACACTGTAAATAATCAAATCGAATTTTTAAAAATACAGAATATTCTAGTATTCTTCTAAAAATAGTGTATATTCTAATATCCTACTTGAATTTTTAGACTTATTAGAATATTCTAATATTATATTAGACTTTTTTGAATATATAAAGACCCTGTTTATGTGGTGTCGCCAAATTTAAATTCACACAGTTCCAACACCGCCACGTAAACCTCCCCCAATCGACGCAATTTAGCGGACGTGTTTTTGCACTAAATCGACTTAATCCTTCTTATGTCCGCTTCTCCTTCAACGCCTCGTTTCTGAACATCGACATATACACCTACTGATTTCCTCCAACAACACATTCGGCTTTATCCACACCAAGAAATCCGACCATTCTTATTTCTCTTAAAGCGTGAAGGTGTCTTGGAAGATTACATTTGGTCGGGTTTGATGTGAATCAATTTATTTGATCTATGGGTACCACTGTCTTATAAAACCACACCGCCTTATGCCGAACTGTCTTGTATCGACCAATAAACACAGAGACCCTCTGAATTCATATATTGGTTGCTTTCCCTAACCGCAATAATTGCCATCCGTCAGAATCCTAATCTCCATTGATCTCCTCCTCCTGCATCAGCAATTTGTATCCGTCGGAACCCTAATCTTTTGTCATCAATAATTGCCACCAATCCATTACTATAAGGGTGGGTTTTTGTTTTGTGCGTTTATTTCTGCTTTTGGGTTCCATTTTCCATCTGATTAGGGTTTGTTTGTTTTAATTCTCTTCCCCTCTTGTTAAGCCTGTAGCCAATCACCCTTACAATCAACGCTTCTCATCGTGAATTATACATCACGTCACCCCTCTTCCCTTCTTATATTCGTTGCAATTTCTCCATTACTCTTCTGTTAATTTAATTTCAGAACCAAATTCATATGAAATATGGATTCCAGTGGTCGACGGAAACATAGAGATATGTGGACAATACGTTTTCAGGCTTTGAAAGTTATGCAATACGTTTCCAGGCTTTGAAAGATATTGTTTTCGTTTAACGGCTTTAATTTGAGATTGGTTTCATTAATCACGTTAGATCTGTTTTTTTGATTACATATGGATTTATTTATTATATGTTTTCCTTTGAACAATGGTTTGTGTTACGATTAATATGGGATGTATATCAACTGTTTGACAAAATGCCTAACTAATCACATTATTTTGGTACCGCGATATGAAGTAAGGATATATCCTCGTGATTGTTGTAATCACATTATTTTGGTAGTGCCTTAATACAATCAAGCCATTGCTTCCAAATACAATTCAGGCTTCTTCAATCTGAATCTGAAGCCCGCAACTTCAAATACCCTGTTTCAGCACCAACCCGTTGGTCAAAAGGTTGAAGCTGAAAAAGAATAGGGCAAGCAAATAACAAACTCAAAGCAATATATCAAAGCAATATACCCTGCCTGATTAAAATTGATTCTTGATACATAATTAAGGATAATTTATCCTTTAATTCTTAATTTTGCAGTGAGTGGCGAGTTGGACGACATTTATCACACGAAGTTATTAAAAGCATAAAAGATGAATTTTTCCCCAGAGTCCAAAACAGGTCTAGGATCACTAATTACTTTTGTTGGTGTTTGATTTGTCTTTTTCTAGCCCTCCTTCGATACACCATATGGTTTGGGGATTATCAAAGATGTTGCTTCTTTTTTGTTAACTTAAAAGTTCAATTTCTGGTTTTTATTTTAATGATTATTGATTAAATCAGAAATCAACAGTCATTTTTCTTACAGATCAGATTACATTATTTGTGACTCTCAAGATTGTGGTCTTGGTTGCAACTTTTATTTTGAAAGGTAAAAAGAATTCGCAGAACCTGGTGGAATTGAAATTCAAGATTTGATTTCATGGGGTGTTGGCTTGCTAAATGGATGGAATTTAGATCCTTCATATTCTTTCAAATTCCATGTTTGTTGACTTTTACCATCCCTATGAAGTAACTTGACTCCATTCTTACTTTTGTTACTAAAAGACCAAAATACCCCAACTTATATTTACATCAAAATAAATGAAAATATTAACTTTAATTATAAGCAGAATTTTTTTGTTCAATTATTATAATTGAACTCATTTTGTTTTTATTCATTTATATATTTTATTCCTTCCAAAAACATGGTGTAATCATATCACACTAGCGTATTAATCAATGATAACAGAGGAATGCAATGTTTAACATGATGATTTTACTATGCTTCAATATGGTTTTTGATAAGTACATATAATTGTTTTCATTCTCTTATATTATTATTTATATGATTATTTGGGTTTCATGTCACAGGTTCACTTGAGAGCACCACATGTCGAAGAGTTTAATAATTTGCTGATCATAATCCTTGTTGAAGGTTGCACTAATGCATGCATTGTTTTACAGAATAATACAATTTGAAATTATAATCTCATTTGTAAAAGGGTAAAGTCGAGAAAAAGCAATTTTCTGATTACGATTTACCTTTTTTTCTACTTGATTATATTTTTATAGATTACTTGCCAATATTTAAATGTTGATATGAGCATATGACATTACTATTTAGGGTAAAAACAATTTTAAATACATTTTCAGCATCTCCAACAAAATGCGGTTAACGCAAGAAATAACCATGTACTTCCGTTTATATGTCTATTAAAGCAAATGTAGTTTGTAAAATATAAATATTGAAACTACAATGCTTTCATAACCTCGCTTATTTTATCCTACAATGCTTTCATCGCAATGGACATTCATGTATTTGTTGATGATAACAATATACTTACATTTTCTTTTCTTTTTCATGCATTGTATATATTAAAATCCACCCATTTTTAACATTATACTTTCCTTGGACCGTGCTTAGCACGGGCCTCAAACATTTCTGGTATATATATATATATATATATATATATATATATATATATATATATATATATATATATATATATATATATATATATATATATATATATATAGGGTTAGGTTCATGTGAGACGGCCTAATTTTGTGAGACCGTGAAACGCATTTTTTTATTTTTTTTTATTTTTTATTTTATTTTTTTTAGTTAATTCAAGTTCCGAAAATAATATTTAAAAAAAGAATTTTTTGATTTTTTCATTTATTTTGCATTTTAAAATTATTTTTAGAATATGTACAGTCTAATATTCTATTTAGAATATTTCACGTATTTTTCAAAAAAAATAGGATTTTTTTTATTTTATTTTTTTTAGTTAATTCAAGTTCCGAAAATAATATTTAAAAAAAGAATTTTTAGATTTTTCCATTTATTTTGCATTTTAAAATTATTTTTTACAATATGTCAGTGTAATATTCTATTTAGAATATTTCACGTATTTTAAAAAAAAAAACGAGATTTTTATTTTTATTTTTATTTTTTTTAGTTAATTCAAGTTCCAAAAATAATATTAAAAAAAAGAATTTTTGGATTTTTCCATTTATTTTGCATTTTAAAATTATTTTTAGATTTTGTCTAACGGTCTCATAAAATTAGAATGGTCTCAAATAAACCTGAACCTATATATATATATATATATATATATATATATATATATATATATAGGTTCATTTGAGACCATTTTAATTTTCTCAATATATATATATATATATATATATATATATATATATATATATATATATATATATATATATATATATATATATATATGTTCAGGTTCATTTGAAACTATTCTAATTTTTTGAGACCGTTGGTAATTTTTTTTTAATTTTTGTAATTTTATTTTATATTTATGATTAAAAAAAATGATGAAAATAATATTTAAAAAAAATTCAAAAAATTTCATTTATTTTGAATTTTAAAATTATCTTTTTTTCTCTCCAATATGAGTGGGTAGGATTATGTCCCTATGTCTCACAAAATATTATGGTCTCACATAACTAACATGATATATCACATATTATGGGTATGTAATGTTATATACCCTTGAGGGTATATTCACTTTTCCCATATATATATATATATATATATATATATATATATATATATATATATATATATATATATATATATATATATATATATATATATATATGGGAAAAGTGAATATGGTATATAACATTACATACCCACTTATTAAAACTAGGTAGTTTTGATTATAGGTAATTTTCTGAAAAATAAAAAAAAAACAATTTCCTAACAAAGATATCTACGTTTCCTTATTCCTATAAAATAGAAATCGATTCTCCTTTTTTTTCGAATGATTACATAATAATCGCTGTGAAAACAATCGGCAATAACAAAAAAAGATTTCATATAATCGCAATTTCGACTAAACCAAAACACGATTTCACAGAAATCGCAATTTGCATAAAAAGAAGTTTCAATTCAATTAACTGGTTTCGTGCAAACATTGTTGTGCTAGCTCATCCTGTTCCATGATCGATTTCGTTCAATGATAGCCTGGTTGTGAAACAAAAACGTTTTGTCATACAATCACAAAAAAAGAATTCAAATAAATTGGAATTCAAAGCAATCAGAGTTCACAGAAAAACCAAAGAAGGTAAATTCACATATCAGTTTAGATATTGATTTCCAGTCAAAAAAGTTTTAAGGTTTATGCATAGTCCATCAAAGAATCTCAATTAGATTGTAAGATATGATCACCAATGCATAACTGAGTAGTTAGATGTGAGATATACATCATGTTTTGAGTTAGAATACACCAGATTCCTTAGCTGCAAATCATATAAATAATCAATTAAATATCCATCTCCATTATGACAAAAGAAATAAAAAATAATGGTTTTATACCTAAAAGTGATGAATCGTAGGCTTGACTATTCAGGTATTATGGAAAAATTCATAGTAGTTGTCACCATTCTGTTTCTGTTTTCATAGTTTCTGTATTGTTCAAGTTTTGTTTATCTGTAACTTTCTCTTGTTACATTGTGCTTTCGTTAGTGCTAGCTGCTTGCTTTTAGCATTTTTTTTTCATTTTATATTTGACCATTTAAATGTATCTGTACTATTCCTATTCCTACTAATGAATTAAATCAATGGAAAAAAAAAACAAGGAGAAGTCGATGACAGTTTCTGTGTAATATTACATTTGATGACAACTTTATTATTATTTTTTTAAACAATTAGAAGGTCCTATAAATTAAACATACAAACATTTTTTAACTAATCATTGATACATTATATGCACATGTATCCACAAATTATTTGGATCCATATATTAACTTAAAAAAATAATAAAATTGGTTATGTGTGATGAATAACACATTGTTCTATTTATATGCTTTGCAGCAAGAAAGAATGGAGAAGGCCATGATGTTTGAAACCGAAGCAAGTGATCTGGCTATAGAACCGTATATAAATAAAAATTTCGACACAAATGATTTCATGGAAGAAACATATGAATCTGAAGCACGTAACGATTTCGATGTGAACATTGAATTTGACGAAGATGAAGATAATGTTGAAAGGATACTGGGAAAGGTTTTCGATACGCCCGACGAAGCATATACATTTTATAACGATTATTCCTTTTTACATGGTTTTGGTATACGTAAAGATGATACGGTTAAAAGCACAAGAACAAATGAGCCTTATCGGAAGTATTATGTATGCAGCAAAGAAGGTTTCAAACGGGTAGACAACAATGATTCAAGTGGAAATGAGAAAAAACGTCGTAGAGATGTTAGAACTGGATGTCAAGCAAAGCTTCGAATTACAAGACAGGAGGATGGAAAATGGTTGGTGGACTTATTTAATGACACACACAATCATGAATTGACCATGACACCAACGAAGGTAATCAAGCATCGATCTCATAGCAATTTCCACCGTTCAATAGAAGGTAAATCTCTTATGGTGCAATTTGGTCAAGCAGGGTTGAAACCTTCTCAGATTAAAAAGGCAGTTAATACAATGAAAACCTCAAATATAGCTGATGTTACTTCAAAGCAATGTGCTGATGTCTTATCTGAGCATCGAAAATAACATAGAGGAAAGGAGTTCTATGGACTTATAAAACATTTTCAAGATAATACATTAGTTGACAGTGACCGGTATTTTGTCGTGGATTTGTCTGATGATGGGTATCCTAGAAATATCTTTTGGGCTGATGGTAGATCAAGAGATGCATATACAAAATTCAGAGATGTTGTTGTGTTTTATGTCACTTATATGACTAACAAATTCAAGATGCCCTTTTCTCCCTTTACTGGGGTGAATCATCATGGACAGTCTATCATTTTTGGTGGAGCATTGCTTGAAAATGAAAAGGAAGAGACATTTGAATGGTTATTTAAACATTTCCTCAAATGTATGTTTGACAAATATCCGAATGCAATTATTACCGATCAAGACAAAGCTATGGGTAATGCAATAAAAAGAATGTTTCCAAATACTCGACATCGCTTTTGTTCATGGCATATCAGGAAGCATGAAACTGAGCACCTTCGACCGTATGTTTCCCGTTACAGTGATTTTCAAGAAACGCATAGAAAATGGGTAAATAGTGACACCATTGAACAATTTGAAGCAACATGGGAAGATATGCGTATTAAGTATGAACTGGAAAGCAATTGTTGGATTAGTGACATGTATAACCAACGTATACATTGGGCTAAACCCTTCTTGAAGGATATTTTCTTTGCTGGTATGACCACAACCGGACGAAGTGAGAGTATCAATTCATTTTTTGATGGATTTGTTAACTCGAAAACCATGCTGAATGAATTTGTTGTACAATACGACAAAGTAGTTGAGTCACGAAGGGCTACCGAAGAAGATGAAGACTTCAAGACTATGAACTCAAGGCCGGTTCTTTCTTCGGTGCATCCAATCGAAGCAAAAGCTGGTCAATGTTATACTAGAAAGATGTTTGATACTTTCAAAAAAGAATGGACCGAAGCTATTACCAATTTGAGTCACAATACTCTAACAAAAACTACAGAAGAAAGCACATATAAAGTTGGGCAATTGGACGTTGATAAAAAATATTGGCGTATTGTTACCTTTCGTTCTTTAAATCAAGTCAGTGTCACATGTTCTTGTTCTATGTATGAGACAAATGGGATTTTATGCAAGCATAGCTTATACGTAATGAAGAAGAAGAATGTTCAAGAACTGCCGAGTCATTATATTTTACCGCGATGGACCCTTGGTGCTAGGTACAAATTAGGTAGTGTTAGTATCGGACTTGGAGAAATTAATAATGAAAATGGAGTTAGTGCCTACACATTATTTTGTGTCCGTTTAAATTTTACTAAACTAATTGAACAATCAAGGAACTCACCTTCGGAGATACAAAAACTCAATTCGATGTTGATAAATCTTTTAGATGATCAAGCAAACCGAAAGAAATCTGTGTCTTCGGAGAATGCATCTCAAAGTTTTTGTATGGGAGTTTCACAAGTAGATATGATGTCACAATTATCTGTCTGTGATCCTCTTGGTCCCACTACTACAAAAGGGCGTCCTAAACTTACAATTAGAATCAAGTCTTCTTTGGAAGCCCCTAAAAAACGAACATGCTCTTACTGTCAAGGATTTGGTCATTATGCTACTAGTTGTTCAAAAAGAAAGGTAATTATATAAATAACTTAATTTTATTGATTGATAACTCTAATACTTATATTAACACTTTCTTATTTTTTTCATGTATCAGGCGGATGAATCGTTGCAAGAGACATAATGATGAGATGTCTTATTTATGTGAGGAAAAGAAAAACTAGATGCTTCTTGACATTTTTTTGGTTAACTGCACCTTTTTCATGTTTAGACACAAACGGTGTATGAATAATCTAGAAGTTATTGATGCTTCTTAACAATTTTAATGTTTTCGAATGAAATTTGTTGATTTTTTATGATTAGTGTGATTATATTTGAAATTTGGTTGCCACTATGTGTTTCAAATGCAAGTATAATGTATTTTGTGAAAAAAGAAAATTATGAGGGTAATTTGTGAAAAAAAACGGAACTACGATGATATTTTGTGAAAAAAAAAACGAAATTATGCGGGTATTTTGTGAAAAAATAGAAGTATAATGGTATTTTATGAAAAAACGAAATCATAAGGTTATTTTGTGAAAAAAATGGAAGTATGAAGGTATTTTAAGAAAAAACCAAATTATGAGGGTATTTTGTGAAAAAAAAAACGAATATACGATGGGATTTTGTAAAAAAAAAACAAAATTATGAGGGTATTTTGTGAAAAAACAGAATTACGATGGTATTTTGTGAAAAAAACAAAATTATGAGGATTTTTTTGTGAAAAAACGAAATTATAAGGGTATTTTGTGAAAAAAACGAATATATGATGGTATTTTGTGAAAAAAACAAAATTATGAGAGTATTTTGTGAAAAAAAAAAAACAGAATTACAAGGATTTTTTGTGAAAAAAACAAAATTATGAGGATTTTTTGTGAAAAAATGGAAGTATAATGCTATTTTGGGTTAAAAATGAAATGTTTGTGGAATTTTGGGTTAAAATTAAAAGTAGGCTGTCATTTGGGTTAAATACGAAACTTTTCTACAATTTTGGGTTAAAAATGAAAGTAGGTTGTCATTTTGGGTTCAAAACGAAACTTTTCTGCAATTTTGGGTTAAAATGAAATAAAGCTGTCATTTGGGTACAAAACAAAACTTTTCTGCAAATCTAGGTTAAGAATGAAAGTAGGCTGTCATTTTGGTTAGTGTTGTGTTAATCTACACATACGTTTGATGGTTTTTAAAATTGTTGGACGATTTTGCCCCTGTGCCAATGATGGTAATCCTCAAGAACTTAAGGATAGGAAAGTTCAAGTCACATAAATAATAAGACCAAAAGCGAAGAATTTCAATTGCTAATTTTGATAACTCACATAAATAATATGACCAAAAGTGAAGAATTTCAATTGCTAATTTTGATAACTCACATAAATAATATGACCAAAAGTGAAGAATTTCAATTTCTAATTTTGATAAGTAACATAAACATATGTTACATGATAAAACAAAATAAAAACATGACTTGTTTTTCTGTTTTCTTCAAATGTTATAATATATTATAGTGTGGTGTTTGTGGATTTTTTGAATTGTATATTTGGGGCCAATGTCCTTGAGAGCACAAATCCGTTCCTCTCCCGTTGCTGACATATGAGTCACAACCAGGTCCTTCCCCTCTCCAAATCCAGAGTAGAGAGTATCATACAAATCCATCTTCAGACATATCAATTAGCTGGTAATCGGTACGATTGACACTGTGGACCTGTAAAAGCGAAAAAAAATAGTGCGATCAGAAAAATGAAGAGAATAATTAAAATGAGAAAGAGCAGTAATATTATATACATCACAATTATGGGATGATGATACAATATCATCAAGCTTTTTCCTGTTGAAAATCTCGATTGCAACAAAGTGACACTTGGCATGACCATGCTTGCCAGTCTTGGAGGTGGAAACTTCCACAACCTAGTACCATGTTACATTTCACAATAGAATAGTGATTAATAATTTAATGTCTTCAATATATAAATTTATAAATAAATAATATGTCTGAATTGTGATATTAAAGAAAAATAACCAATTTAAATAAGGGGCATCAATAAACATTTAAAAGGCTCATGGACAGTGGCGGATCCAGCCCAGAAGTCAAGTGGGGTGCACAGTTGACCGCTGATCGTTCACCGTCGACTATCTTCGGCGGAATAAAGCAAGGTTGGAAATTTCAGCTGAAGATGGCCCTTTTGTTGATTTTTTTCTTTTTACATATCATCCCCTGTTATTCTCTTAAACAATAAGATCTCTTAAACAATAAGATAACCACTAAACAAGAATATAAAATTGACATAAAAATACCCCTTAAACTAAACAATAAGAAACCAAACATGGATAATATAAAGCCTCTAAATTAAACTTTTTATCACAAAAACACATAACAATATAGTGGTTCACTGATTACAAGTCAAGTTATTAAATTAATCATAACAATATCTCTTAAACTATGCAAAAACTATTGAAATATAATCTAGTTTTGGGGTAATTTGGTCATTATGTTAGGATTATGAAAGATATATCAGTATTTATTACTTAGCGATTAAATATTAGTAACGGTTATAGACGTTAATATAATCTAGTCTTGGGGTAATTTGGTCATTATGTTGCAATGTTAGGATTAAAAGTCACGATGGCTTCAACAAAATATTCTTGAAGCCTTTAATAAAATTCTGGTTAGTGTTCTAAAATTATGGTTTGGTTTAATCCCACTAAAAACAAGGCCAGCCTAATTAAAATAACAAAAACCACCAATTACAGAATTAAAGTCGATCACTTGTTCACTATTTTCCTGTAATGATACATACTTTCCTGTAATGAGACAAACACCTCAATTAAATTATATTGGAGGAAACAAGACAACAAAGGACCCATTAAACTAAGCAAAAACAAAAGTCAAAGTCCTACAATTCCATGTTTTTGAAGCTTATAGTTGAATTCAATCAGATTTGTCTTCAGCAGATCACCCACTTCAAAATGAGGATGTCTTAAACCATCAGGTCAAATTACATATCAAAATGAGGCTTTCTTAAACAACCAGGTCAAATTACATATCAAAATGATGATTTCTAAAATCAATCAGGTCAAATTACATATCAAAATGAGGATTTCCTAAAAAATCCGGTTACATTTATCAACCAAAAACGAACCTGGTTGGATAAAGATTACCCAATTTCGAAAACATTTGTTACGACTACCCAGATTTTTTCATGTTTTAACGAAGTAAATGTCAAAAATAAGAAGCATATCTAGTTGTTTTTAGACTCCGGATTTAGAGAGGCAGAAAAAACGAAGATGCCAACATGAAAAATGAAGCTAATTCCGGTCTCCGATCTCCAACAACGACAGAAGAGATGGGGTAGATGAGCGGCTAGGTTTAAGGAAAGATGAAGGAAGAGGGGTCATTTCGTATTAAGCAAAATCAAGACATACAAACATGTTGACTTGAAACAGACGAAAAGCAACAAAAACCCTAACCCTAACAGCATAATTGAAAAACAATTGACGCAAAACTGTCTAAAAATTAACACAATTAAATAAAAAATATAACTACGCAACACAAGGATTTTCCAAAACAAAACTGAGATTGAAGAAAGATGTTAACCTTGCAAGCACGATTCTTGATCACGATATAACCATTATTGCAAATGGTGCCGGCTTGCTGAGGATAAGTCTTGGAGGCTCCGGCATCGGCCTTGGACTCAAACTGATGCTCTTCATCAGGAACAAATGATGTGAAATTAGAAAGGAATTTTTGTGTTCGATGATATCAGTCGATTATGGAATTAAATAAGTGATAAAACGGTGTAGTTTTGATTATGTGGGTATATATATATATATATATATATATATATATATATATATATATATATATATATATATATATATATATATATATATATATATATATATATATATATATATATGGAAATCTCTAGAAAAGTCCTAAACTTTTAGTCTAATTTATAAAAAAAAGTCCCAAACAAAATTTTATTTACAGAAAAGCACAGAATACCGGTTAAAACTTCGAAAAAACCTTTTTCGGCCGGTTTCGCAGATTTTGCCGATATTCTGTCCTTTTTCGTTAGTTTGTTCAAAATTTTGGGAGTTTTCCAAAAATTACATAATAACCTAAATATTGTGACTTTTTTGAAAATTACCATGAAATTAATGGATATTATTATTAACAAATCATTTATAAACATAAAAAATATTTTTATTATCAAAAAAGAAAATACATTTGTTGCTAATTTCTAGGAATAAATTAGTGGTCTAAGTACTCTATTGCTTCCTGACCACTCAAACTCTCTACGTTCTTCCTATGCATTGTTGTGGGTATGATAGTGAGATGAACTTAGTTAGCATTCCTCTAATGTTGGTGTTCCTCTTATGTTGTTTAACCTAACTACCAACCAACATTCATACCTTACTTGTTAACAACCATCGGCTAACACACATCTATAAAATGTGAAAAGTGAACCGTGAATGATAATTTATATGGAAACAAGTGAAGGGTTATTATCTACTTAAATTGTCATTCAAAGTTTACTTTTCACTCTCGATAAATGTGTGTAATTTTATGGTTGTTACCGGGTAATGTTTGGAGGTTAGTGTTGGTGTAACAACTCAAATTTTTCAAACAAATTTTTCATTTTAAAAACGTAATTGTTTCCATTTTAAACAATGCATAAATAGATTAATTATTCTGTCAAATACAATTATTCAAAATCCCAAGATCATAAAGACAATCTTCAGTGTGTATCGATCATGCCGGCGCCTTCTCACGGTCCTCGCTAGTACCTGAAATACATGCACAACAACTGTAAGCATAAATGCTTAGTGAGTTCCCCAATATACACTTACACACATACGCCTTTCCAGGCCCTGACCTTCCGGTCCTCATTACAACGCCTTCCGGCCCATAACATAATCGCCTTCCGGCCCATAACATATCATACATAGCACATATAACAGTTAACTTACCACATATAGCATACATATCACATAACATATCCGACCTTCCGGTCACACAGTCAAACCCTTCCGGGTACAGTATAGTGAGAAGACTCACCTCGAAAATGCTGAAAGCTAGCAACTCCTGAAATCACTCGTGCACAATCCGACGAGCTACAACCCTCCTATAACATCACATATTTCTCATTAACACTTATAACTTCTAAGGGTGACTATCCCTAAGAAGTCAGACTTAGGTCAACTCTGGTCAACGGTCAACGGTCAGCTCGACCGGACTCGGCGAGTACCATGACGACTCGGCGAGTCTGGACGTCTTCCAACTTTCTGAGATTCCTTATCTACTCGTCGAGTACCCTCCTCGACCCGACGAGTTACTCCTGGAAGAATCGCGGGGCCACCCCGACTCCACTCGCCGAGTCTGAAGAACAACTCGGCGAGTCCCAGTAAATCTTTAAGCTACTCGTCGAGTCTGAAGAACAACTCGGCGAGTCCATGCCATGCAGACGAGCAACTGCTTCCTGAATTACGTGTGGTCCCGAGATATACAACCATGGGCCTTTCTGGACTTCTAAACATCTCATTACTGGGTGTAAACGTTTGGGTAATAACATAATAACCCACCAAATCACTAAATGGGTTTCATAAACCCTAACTTCATAAACACATCAAACAACAGAAGGGAATCCGAAATATTACCTGGAATATGCCCTCTCTGTGTCTTCAAACCGCAGAACTCGAATCCTTTGCTGTTCCTTTAGCCAAAACCTTTCTCCTCTTTGCCCCACAACCTCTTCAAGCCCTAATATCCTCCAATCTTGCTCTAGATGCCCACAACCGTTTAGGGTTCCTTTCAATCGACTAAAAACGAACAATGACGGCACATAAGAGCATTATATACGATCCAAAACCGCACGGTTAGGGTTTCTGCTGAACAGCGTCGACTCGCCGAGTCCATATCTGGACTCGTCGAGTCCAGTCGCGGACCCGCGACTAGGTCTGCGATCCTACTCGGCGAGTCTAGGCTCCAACTCGCCGAGTCCCCTCTCAACTCACCCCAAAAACATAATTAACAATACCTGAGATTTCGGGCTGTTACAACTCTCCCCCACTTGGGTTAGACTTCGCCCTCGAAGTCTCATTCTGCAAATAGTTCCGGATGCTGCTCCCGCATCTCACGTTCCGGCTCCCAAGTCATTTCTGATCCCCTACGGTGTTGCCATTGAACCAAAACCAGAGGTACTTCCTTGTTCCTCAGAACCTTGATCTTCCGATCCCTGATCGCCACAGGTCTCTCCGCGTAATTCAGGCTCGCATCCACCTGAATATCCTCCAATGGAACCACTGCCGACTCATCGGCTATGCACTTCCTCAACTGCGACACATGAAAAGTGTCATGGATCTGACCCAACTCCGCTGGTAACTCCAACCGATAGGCTACCCGACCTATCCTTGCAATCACACGAAATGGCCCAATATACCGGGGCCCCAACTTGCCTCTCTTCCTGAACCGAATCACTCCTTTCCAAGGAGAGACTTTCAGGAGAACGAAGTCGCCGACCTGAAATTCAAGCTCGGATCGGCGCCTGTCTGCATAACTCTTCTGTCGGCTCTGGGCAGTCAATAACCTTTGCCTCACTCGCTGAATCTGCTCTGTCGTCTGGAGCACGATCTCCGTGCTGCCCATCACTCTCTGTCCCACCTTTCCCCAGCAAATGGGGGTCCGACACCTCCTACCATACAACAGCTCGAAAGGTGGCATACCAATGCTCGAATGATGGCTGTTGTTGTAGGAGAACTCTGCCAATGGTAAATACGCATCCCAACTACCCCCGAAGTCTAACACACACGCTCGGAGCATGTCCTCCAGCGTCTGAATCGTCCGCTCGCTCTGACCGTCTGTCTGGGGATGGTATGCGGTACTAAAATGCAATTTAGTACCCAGATCCTCATGGAATTTCTTCCAGAACCTGGAAGTGAAGCGCACATCGCGGTCTGACACTATCGAGATCGGCACCCCGTGCCGAGACACCACCTCTTTCACGTATATCTCCGCCAACTTTTCCGCTGAAGAACTCTCGCTGATGGCAAGGAAGTGTGCACTCTTCGTCAACCTATCCACAATTACCCAAATTGCGTCAACTCCCCTAGCAGTCCTTGGCAATTTGGTGATAAAATCCATAGTGATCTGTTCCCACTTCCACTCGGGGATCTCCAATGGCTGCAACTTGCCATGCGGTCTCTGGTGTTCGGCCTTAACCCTACGGCAGGTCAAACACCTCTCAACGAACCATGCTAAGCCCTTTTCATACAGGGCCACCAATATTCCTTCCTTAAATCCAAATACATCTTTGTAGCACCGGGATGGATCGAGAATTTCGATCTATGAGCCTCTTCCATCAACGTAATACGCGTACCGCCCACGAACGGTACCCAAATCCGACCCTGAAACGTCATAAGGCCTCGACTATCCTTGACAAACTCTGAGATTAACCCCACAACCCGCTCTTTCCTCCGCATTTCTGGTCGCACAGCCTCTGCCTGGGCTCCACGAATAGCGTCAAATACTGGAGTCATCACAGTCAGTCTCAAGCATACATCTCGCAATGGAGTGCTCTCCGCCCTGCGGCTCAATGCATCGGCTACCACATTAGCCTTGCCTGGGTGGTACAGGATCTCACAATCATAATCCTTGACCACATCCAACCATCTCCTCTGACGCATATTTAGGTTGGGTTGATCCATCAAATACTTCAAACTCTTATGGTCCGTGTATATCGTACATCGAACCCCATACAAGTAGTGACGCCAAATTTTGAGAGCGAACACTACTGCCCCCAACTCCAAATCATGCGTGGGATATCTCGCCTCATGAGGCTTCAGCTGCCTCGACGCATAAGCTATCACATGACCCCTCTGCATCAACACTGCACCCAATCCCGAAATCGATGCGTCGCAATATACCACGAAATCTTCCATCCCTTCTGGGAGAGCTAATACCGGGGCTTCGCACAATCTCTGGCGAAGTGTCTCAAAGGAGGTCTGCTGCTCGGGCCCCCATGAGAATGCAACACCCTTCCGGGTCAATCTGGTGAGTGGCACTGCGATCTTGGAGAAATCCTTGATAAATCTCCGATAATACCCTGCCAACCCAAGGAAACTCCTGATCTCAGAGGGTGACTTCGGCACCTCCCAACTCATCACCGCCTCAACCTTGGCCGGATCGACTAATATCCCTTTCTGATTAACCACATGTCCTAGAAACTGGACCTCCCGCAACCAGAAGTCACATTTGGAGAACTTTGCATAAAGCTTCTCCGACCTCAATACCTCAAGGACCTCCCTCAAATGCTCCTCATGCTGCTCTCTAGATCTCGAATACACCAGAATGTCGTCGATAAATACAATCACTGACCGATCCAACATCGGCCTGCATACCCGGTTCATGAGATCCATGAACACAGCCGGGGCATTGGTGAGTCCAAAAGGCATCACCACAAACTCATAATGCCCATATCGCGTCCTAAACGCTGTCTTCTGGATGTCCTCTTCCCGTACCCTCACCTGATGGTATCCTGATCTCAGATCGATCTTGGAAAACCAAGATGCTCCCTGCAACTGATCGAATAAATCATCGATCCTCGGCAACGGGTAACGGTTCTTGACCGTTAGCTTGTTCAACTCCCGGTAATCAATGCACATCCGGTGTGAACCATCCTTCTTCTTGACGAACAGAATAGGTGCTCCCCATGGCGAGCTGCTCGGCCGAATGAATCCCTTTCCCAGCAACTCCTGGAGTTGCGAGGACAACTCTTGCATCTCTGGAGGTGCAAGATGATAGGGCACTTTAGCAATAGGCGCGGCCCCCGGAACCAGATCGATACCAAACTCTACTTGCCTCACAGGAGGTACTCCCGACAGTTCCTCGGGAAAAACATCTGAAAACTCACGCACCACAGGGACCTCCTTAACTGACTTCGGTCTCTCGGAAACCTCCCGCGTATCCATCACATACGCCACAAAACCCTTACAGCCCTACTGTAGACACTGCCTCGCCCTAGCGGCCGAACAAAAAGCTGATCCTGAACGGGTACCCTCACCGTACACCGAAAGAACTCCCCCACTATGGTCTCGTATGGTCACCAACTGACGCTCGCAGTCGATGACAGCGCCGAATCGGCTCAACCAGTCCATGCCCACGATAACACAGACATCCCCCATCGCAATAGGAATCAGGTCAATCGGGAATTCAACCCCGAAAATCTCTAGTACACATCCCCGAAGAACCTCCGTAGCACGAATCACTTTCTCGTCAGCTATAGAAACTCGCAAGGGTCGTCTCAACGACTCACGACTAACGCCGATCTGCTGACTAAAGGCTAAGGACACAAAGGACCTACTCGCACCCGAGTCAAATAACACTAAGGCAGGCACAGAGTTCACAAGGAAAGTACCTACGCGCATAATAACATAAGCATAACATATCGACATTAAAATAATTACACGAATTACAACATACCTGCCACAACATCGGGCGCAGCGCGGACCTCCTCCGCAGTCAGCTGAAAGGCTCTCCCACGAGCCCTCGGGGCCTCGACCTTCACCGGTCGAGTCTCAGTAGTCCTGGCAACAGGTGCAGATCCCTGACGAAGCTGCGGACACTCGGCCTTTCGATGGCCGGTCTGGTTGCAATGGAAGCAAACCATAAACCCCTTGGGGCACTCCCTAGCAATGTGCCCCTCCTTGCCGCACTTGTAGCAGGCACCGGCTCGACACGCCCCATCGTGACCCTTGCCGCACTTTACGCAAGTGCGGTTCTTCGAACCTCCCGTCCTCGAATCGGCGGACTTGATCCGCTTGGCTGCCGGCTGAGACTGAGCCGGCCGCCGGTCTGCCTGCTGAGACTCGGCCTCCTCCCTGGCCTGAGTCTCTAACTCGATCTCATGCTTCCTGGCATTCGCCTGAAGCTCAGTAAAAGTATGGTAAGTGGAGTTTGACACAAACTCCCGGATCTCCCTCCTCAGAACACCCAAGTACCGGCTCATCCGAGCCTGCTCTGTGGCCACCAACTCGGGGCAAAACATCGCCCTCTCATGGAACTTCCGCGTGATTGCCGCCACCGAATCAGTACCCTGCTTGAGGGTTAAGAACTCCTGAACCAATCGTTCCCGCTCCACCGGGGGAACGTACTCCTCCCTGAACATGGTAGTGAACCCCTCCCATGTCACTGCCGCAGTCTCTGCCAAAGTGAAGTTCGCCGTCACGAACTTCCACCAGTCCTTTGCTCCCAGACGGAGCTGGTTCAAAGCGAACCGTACCCTCAGGTGCTCCGGGCATGAACAAGTGTAGAAGCACCCCTCTATATTTGCGATCCACCTCATCGCAGCAATCGGATCCTACGTCCCATCGAACTCTGGTGGCTTCGTGTTGCTGAACTCTCGGAACAGCAATGAATCACCCCCCCTGCGGCCTAGCAGCGGCCACAGCTGCGGTAGCTGCAGCGGTTGCAGCCTCAGTCAATGCGGCGTACCGCTCGTCGAACGTCTCCATCAGGGTGGTCTTGATAGACCCAAACATCTCCGGGATCTCAGCCCGGATCGCCGCCGCCACCTCCTCGTGGATCATCTGACGAATATCCTCGTCACTCACACCGCTCGTACTTGCTCCGTGACGCGGTCTAACCATGATATCTCTGAAATACAACATAAAACTATCAGAGACCCTACCGAGTATAATCGTACTCGATACGCAACCCTACTCAGTCCCAGATATCCAGGGATTCTTACTTGGGCCTCCCACTGACCCGGTGTCCTCGGTAGTACGGGCCCAATACTACCGACCACACCGCATCAATGTTCATCCCAAGTCCTCCTCCCCAAACTCCGGATAGTGAGTACTCTACTTCTGATACGCTCTATCTACCCGCATACTAGCAAAGCATCTCATATAGGCAACTTCCCTAGACTAAGGCATCACAAATCAGGCCACTCTAGTCCTATCATGAATACCTAGTCTTCTAGCATGCATAACAATTCACATCATATAATATTGTAAGGTATTTTGGGGATCTTTACCGTTCGGGCGCTGACTGATCGTACACACTGCTTCTTTCTTGCTTACCACAAAACCATTTACAAAAGTTTATGCCTTTATTTGAAAAGCTTCCTCAAATCCTCGGTTTGAGTTCAGTTACCCCCTAAGGTGCACCCGAATCCCTCAAACCAAGGCTCTGATACCAATTGTAACAGCTCAAATTTTTCAAACAAATTTTTCATTTTAAAAACGTAATTGTTTCCATTTTAAACAATGCATAAATAGATTAATTATTCTGTCAAATACAATTATTCAAAATCCCAAGATCATAAAGACAATCTTCAGTGTGTATCGATCATGCCGGCGCCTTCTCACGGTCCTTGCTAGTACCTGAAATACATGCACAACAACTGTAAGCATAAATGCTTAGTGAGTTCCCCAATATACACTTACACACATACGCCTTTCCAGGCCCTGACCTTCCGGTCCTCATTACAACGCCTTCCGGCCCATAACATAATCGCCTTCCGGCCCATAACATATCATACATAGCACATATAACAGTTAACTTACCACATATAGCATACATATCACATAACATATCCGACCTTCCGGTCACACAGTCAAACCCTTCCGGGTACAGTATAGTGAGAAGACTCACCTCGAAAATGCTGAAAGCTAGCAACTCCTGAAATCACTCGTGCACAATCCGACGAGCTACAACCCTCCTATAACATCACATATTTCTCATTAACACTTATAACTTCTAAGGGTGACTATCCCTAAGAAGTCAGACTTAGGTCAACTCTGGTCAACGGTCAACGGTCAGCTCGACCGGACTCGGCGAGTACCATGACGACTCGGCGAGTCTGGACGTCTTCCAACTTTCTGAGATTCCTTATCTACTCGTCGAGTACCCTCCTCGACCCGACGAGTTACTCCTGGAAGAATCGCGGGGCCACCCCGACTCCACTCGCCGAGTCTGAAGAACAACTCGGCGAGTCCCAGTAAATCTTCAAGCTACTCGCCGAGTCTGAAGAACAACTCGGCGAGTCCATGCCATGCAGACGAGCAACTGCTTCCTGAATTACGTGTGGTCCCGAGATATACAACCATGGGACTTTCTGGACTTCTAAACATCTCATTACTGGGTGTAAACGTTTGGGTAATAACATAATAACCCACCAAATCACTAAATGGGTTTCATAAACCCTAACTTCATAAACACATCAAACAACAGAAGGGAATCCGAAATATTACCTGGAATATGCCCTCTCTGTGTCTTCAAACCGCAGAACTCGAATCCTTTGCTGTTCCTTTAGCCAAAACCTTTCTCCTCTTTGCCCCACAACCTCTTCAAGCCCTAATATCCTCCAATCTTGCTCTAGATGCCCACAACCGTTTAGGGTTCCTTTCAATCGACTAAAAACGAACAATGACGGCACATAAGAGCATTATATACGATCCAAAACCGCACGGTTAGGGTTTCTGCTGAACAGCGTCGACTCGCCGAGTCCATATCTGGACTCGTCGAGTCCAGTCGCGGACCCGCGACTAGGTCTGCGATCCTACTCGGCGAGTCTAGGCTCCAACTCGCCGAGTCCCCTCTCAACTCACCCCAAAAACATAATTAACAATACCTGAGATTTCGGGCTGTTACAGTTGGATTAGTGTCTAAAGCTGTAACCATATTTGGTAAGTACTTGACCCGGTTATGCATGGTCCTTTTGGGTTGCCTTCACCATAGCAACTTGACATGATGATTTGTTAAGAGAGAAGAAATGTTATTGTTAATATATGATGAGAATAATATATTAAAGGATTAATAATGTTATTTGATTAATATAAGTCATATATTAATTGAGAATTAATTTGGTGACTTAAAGAGGTTAATTGAATAAAGGGGCATAAACTGTCAAATGTGTGATAGTTGTGTTTTGGGCTATGTATCCTTATGGATATGAGGGTGGACGAAATTTAGGGTTTGGGAACCTTAAAATCGTCCAAGCCTAATATCTAGGAGGATCTTGGATTGCTTAGGGGCTAAGTTATTCAACTAGGGTTGAAGGTGAAACCCTAGTAGCTCATAGTATAAATAGACCCCTAGGGTGAGGGAAATCACCACTCATGCAAGGCAAGAAACCTTAGGGCCGATTTCTCACCCTCCTCCCTCTCTCTCAAGATCATATTCTTGCTAGTTGGTGTTTGTAAGCCATTAGAGGAGTGACAATTGTGACTCTAAGCTCCAAGAAGAAGAAGTATCAAGCAAGTAATCCAAGGTATTGTTCTAGATCCAATTTCATATGATTAGATTCAATTGTTTACATTAGATCTAGTATTGTAAGTCTTGGATTCAATGCATGTTCAATTAGAGAAACCTAGATCCAAGCAATTAGGGTTTGCATGTGCACATAGGAAAGTTCTTATGGCTCAAACCCATTAGTGGTATCAGAGCTTTGGTTGATTTCTATTGAATTGATGCATTGGTTGATTTCTTGTTGCTTGAAAAATTCAATTTTTGTGATTCTGCCTGATGAACTCGGCGAGTTCCACTGTGGACTCGGCGAGTAGCTCCAACTCGGCGATTCCATAGTGAGAACTCGGTGAGTTCGAGCGTCAGAAAGATGGAGTTTCGGGATTTCTTGCTGTTTTACTTGAGGAAACTTGCCTTAACTGCTTTGGGTCATTGAAATCTGATTTTAAACATATATATGAGTATATTCTTGACCAAACAAAAGATAATTACCAATTAGTTGAATAATAATTTCCTTATATGATAACAATTGATTATTTGAATTGAATTGGTGGATTGTCTTGCAAGTAATATTAAATAAGATCAAATTGAGATAATCTAATTAGTTGATTTATATTATTTCCTATTTGATCCTTATGTTTTGAAAAGTTTAAAACTTGTCCTCAAGTTTTGTAATTAAAAGTCTAATTTGAATAACTTAAATTTCAAACCCTAGAATTTTACAAGTTTAAAATTCAACCTATACTAATATAATATTACAAGTTTAATATATTTATATGTATAATTAAAGATGCTAGTCTTATTGTTAGTAGGCCTCATTCACGAAGCCAGTCTATAAGGTGGGTATAAGTTTGCTACCTATAAAATGGCGCTTAATGGGTGTACACTCACACCCACCGCTTGCTTGACTGGTAGAGGGTCGTTAGCCGAATGGGTAGGATAGGGAAACCTCTTCTCATTAATAAGTATAATGAATCTATTTAAAGTAACTAAACTATTTTATAAAATTCCCAATCTTAGTTACTTTAGGAAAAGTGAATTGATGCAATCCCATGAAATTACACTTTGCACACTTGTTTAGATGTTAGTGGAGCGTGTGTGGTTAACCGGCACACTAATTGGTTCTAAGCAAAGGTGGCAAAGGGTGATTCATTGTTTGTGATAGTTTGGTGGAGTGTGTGTGGTTTACCTGCACATCAAATAGGTGATTGTAACAATGAAGGCACCATGTAGATTTGCATGGTTATTCACACCCGCTTTGTGATCCTCGGTATCCCAGTCACAAACTAGAGGGGCATATCGAGATTTAAACATGCCATTGAAAAGTTCAATGAATCTCAAAATCTAAGAATTCTCAATACATTTAAAACTTAAAGATTATGTTTTTCGTGGTGAAGAATTAGTGAATCGTCATTCACTTACCTCCAAATTATTTGCATATTGGATTACGGTATCCCTTTTCTAATGTGTAAATAATGTTGTTGGGTCCTAACCCTAAATTTCCATTTTAGGTGTTAATTAGGGACTTAACTCTAATCCACTTTGTTCCTTTCTATTTGTAGATGTCTAACGCAAACAACGCTGCTGCTAGCTCATTCATGCTAATGAGCCTTTGTCAAAAAGTGACTTTCGATGGACCTAACTTTAGCGAATGGATAAGATACATTCGCACGATCGCTCGTTACGAGGACAAGGAGTATGTTCTCGATGAGAAGCTCGAAAAGGTCAATCTAGAAACTGCCACTCCCAAAGAAATGGCTATGTTTAAGACGCATGAGCGTGATGCAACGAAAGTCCATTGCATCATGATAGCCACAATGAACTCCGAATTCCAAAAGTCCTATGAGGACATGTATCCTTATGAGATGCATCTAGACTTGATGGAGAGATATCACCAAAGCGTTACGAGATCATAACAAATATGATCACTGCTAAAATGGGAAGTGGAGAGTCTCTAACCGTGCACTTGCAGAAGATGTAAAGGTATGTCGATCGTCTTCGCAAGTTGAATGTCAACTTTGGGGAAGATTTGGCTATCGACATTGTTCTTCACTCCTTGCCCTCATGCTACAATCAATTTAGGATGACCTACCACATGAACAAGGAAGAGGTCACCCTAAGCAAACTCCAAGGTCTCCTAAGGACTGCTGAGAGCAACCTAAAGGACAAGTCTGTTGCACCAACTCCCAATCCGTCTGCTGCTCCTGTTTTGGCTATTGGGCAGGGAAGGGGCAAGAAGAGGAAGGCTTCTTCGAAGAACCACCGCAAGGGAAAGTCCCAAGATGGTTCCTCTTCTAGTGGGACCAAGGTTGATCCTGCTAAGCCTAACCCTAACCCAAAAGAGGCAGAGTGAAATCATTTCCACAAAATAGGGCATTTGAAGAGAAGTTGCCCGAAATATCTGCAAGCCATCAAGGATGGAAAGATCAAGCCATCTTTTGCAGGTATATACACAATTAAATCTAATAATTCATCCCATGCTATTTCTTGGGTTCTTGATACAGGGTGTGGTTACCACATTTGTTCTGATTTGCAGGGACTAGGAAGAAATAGGGATGTGGAGCTTGGAAGAATAAATCTAATCATGGGGAACAGAAGATCGTCGCCCGTTATCAAGATTGGAATGTATTCTTTAGTGCTTAGTAATGGATTGAATTTAGATTTAAATAATTGTTTCTACTCGCCAGATATGGCAAGAAACATCATTTCTTTTCATGGTTTTTTTAAACAAGGATTTAGATATTCGTTTAATAATGAGAATGGTTCGACTTTTGCTTATCTAAATGGTGTTTTATGTTTTGAAGCAATGCCTTGTAATGGAATTTATGAAACTGTTATGGTTGTAGATAACCTAGGAAATGATGTGTTGTGTATGGATTCTTCCAATAGTATAGATAGAGCATCCTTGTGGCATTGTCGTCTTGGACATGTCAACAAGAAGCGCATAGCTAAACTCCAAAAGGATGGAGTGTTGGAGTCATTCGACCTTAGGGAAGATGACACGTGCGAATCTTGTTTACTTGGAAAGATGACCAAGTCACCCTTCACTGGCACTTGTGAGAGAGGTGAGGGTTTATTGGATCTCATACACACCGACGTGTGTGGGCCCTTTAGATCTACCACAAAGGATGGGAACCGCTTCTATGCGACTTTCACCGATGATTATAGTAGATACGGGTATATCTACTTAATCAAGCACAAGTCAGAAACGTTTGAAAAGTTTAAAGAATTCAAACATGAAGTGGAGAATCAATTGGGCAGGAAAATCAAGATGCTTCGATCCGATCGAGGAGGAGAGTACCTGAATTCCACGACTATCTCAAGGAATGTGGAATAGTTTCGCAATTGACGCCACCTAGGACACCGCAGTTGAATGGTGTGGCAGAAAGGCGTAATCGGACCCTGTTAGACATGGTTCGTTCAATGATGAGTCGTGTTTCACTACCTATCTCATTATGGTGGTATGCCTTAGAGACTGCCGTCCATATCCTTAACCGAGTCCCTACAAAGAAGGTTGCCAAGACACCTCACGAGATGTGGACAGGGAAAGCTCCCTCGTTGGCATATATCAAGGTTTGGGGTTGTGAGGTTTTCGTAAGAGGAGAGACTCACGACAAGCTCAAACCTCGAAGTGAACGATGTATTTTCATCGGCTACCCGCAGAAATCCTTTGGATATCTCTTTTATAGACCGAGTGACAGTGTTGTCTTCGTTGCAAGGAGAGGGGTATTCCGAGAGCGAGAACTCATAAGCCAAGGAGATAGTGGGAGGAAAATCGATCTTGAATAGATTCAAGAGTCGAGTGATGAAGGAACCTCTAATGCTGGTGCTCAACCCGAGGAGGAAACTCAGGTTGAACCAATTGACGGGTCCTTACCTCTTAGACGTTCTGAAAGAGTTAAAGTTCAACCCCAGTTTTATGGTTTTCATATTACTACCGAAGGGGATACGTATATTAGTGATGGTACACTAATAAATCTAGATGAACCTAATAGCTATAAGGAAGCCATGGAAGGCCTAGAGTCTGTAAAATGGAAAGAGGCGATGGATAGCGAGATTTAGTCCATGTATGACAACCAAGTTTGGAATTTGGTTGATAATGTGCCCGGACGTAAGACGGTTGGGTGCAAATTGATCTTCAAGAAGAAGACCGACGTGGATGGGAATGTGCACACGTATAAGGCACGACTAGTGGCGAAGGGCTTTACTCAAACTCCTGAAGTTTACTATGATGAGACCTTCTCACCAGTTGCTAAGATAAAATCTATTAGGGTGATGCTAGCCATTGCTGCATATGGCAGATGGATGTTAAGAACGCTTTCCTTAATGGGAAGTTGGCTGAGGATGTTTACATGGCTCAGCCAGAGGGTTTCGTCGATCCAAAGCATCCTAATAGAGTGTGCAAGCATGAGAAGTCCATTTATGGACTTAAGCAAGCGTCTCGCAGATGGAATCTTTGCTTCGATGAGAAAGTCAAAGAGTTTGGATTTGTACGAAGTGAAGATGAATCATGTGTATATGTCAAGGCCAGTGGGAGTATAGTTAGCTTCCTCGTTTTGTATGTCGATGACATACTGCTCATAGGAAACGACGTCCCGACTTTGCAGGAGGTTAAGTCCTGGCTCGGGAAGTGCTTCGCTATGAAGGACCTCGGAGAGGATTCCTATATTTTGGGAATAAGGATAGTGAGAGAAAGAAGTAAGAGACTAATAGGACTTAGTCAGAATACTTACTTAGATAAGGTACTAAAATGTTTTAGTAAGGAAAACTCGAAGAAGGGAGAACTACCGATACAAAGTAATGTCAAGTTGAGTAAGACTCAAAGTCTGAGTACCGAAGCCGAGATAGTTGAGATGAGCCAAGTACCTTATGCTTCTGTAGTTGGCTCTATCATGTACACTATGACTTGCACTCGCCCTGATGTGGCCTTGATGTGTGTAAAACCAACTAGTTTTAAACCTACTTTTAATTATCAAATAACACACAAAAGGCAGTGAACCTATCAATTGTGGTATAGCTAAATAAGCAGGGTATCGAACACAGGGAACGACAAATTAAACTAAAAACTAATTTAATCTAAGTTAATTAAGAAGCAGGGGTTGTTCTCTAGTTTTACAAGACTAGAAACTTACTAATTGTTACTAATTTAAAGCTTAGAAAATAACGATTTAACTAGATTCAATAATTGGAAAGGAACTTCTGTTTAGTTCAACTTGGTTAACTCTATGGTTGATTTTCAAGGTAATAGTGCAATGGATTAATTCTTTCGTTGGTTACCGATTCAAGTGATTAGATTTGTGTTCACTACCCTAATCCTTAGCAAATAAACTAACTCAAACAGTGGCCAATTGTCTAATTTAATTATATTTACTAGATTAATTATTTGGGTTAAGTTAGACTTGCAATAGTTAACTAATTTATTCTATTAATTAACTCCTTGTTTGATGGTCATCTTACAAGCTTGCACATGAATTTACTCAATTTCCTTATTAATTCTAGTTTCATATTCATTAATCCTAGACATATAGCATAGTGATCACATAGCATATGAGGACAATAATCAATAGATGTTCATTCTAATCAATTATCTTCCTATTAACAGAAAATTAATTATTATTCACACACAAGGTTCTTTAGCAAGCTAAAATAACAAAAATTCACCAACTTGGAATTAATCCTACCAATCAATCAAACCATATTGTCAACTTTGTATCCCCAAACAGAAGTCTAAAGGTTTTAGCTCATAATTAAAGTAAATAACATCAAACAAACAAAGTCAAGTTGCTTAATCATGATGACAAAACAAAAGAATAAGTGGAATGATGAAATTTTGCCTTAATTACTCTCCGGAATTGAATTCTAGCTTCCTTCGTTGTCTTCTAGGGTTTTTTAGGATTCTCAATCGTAGCAAAGCACTTTTAAATCGTCCCAAAACTCTCCTCTATCGATCTGTGGAATTATCTTTAAATATCCGAATCGACTCGTCGAATCAAGTGGTGACTCGTCGAGTCCCTCTCACATTCCCCGTATTGTGATAACTCTTTGGGATCCCGAGTCATTATCTTCTCGATTCTTCGATTGAACTCGCCGAGTAGCCGATATGACTCGCCGAGTAGATGCTATTTTCAGTGTTTTTTCTTCTTTACTCCATTCTTGATCTTCTAACTGTTTCTCCTGCTCCCTTTCGCTTCCGAGCTTCATCTTTGAACTGAAAAACATAATTTAACACTTTTAAGTACCTTTTGTCCTTAATATGCGATAATTAGACTAATAAATGAATAAAAATGTATACTTAATATGAACTAATTATGCACATATCAGGCCTTTGCTTTGAGCATTGTCAGTAGATATCAAGGGAACCCTGGCAGAGCTCATTGGATTGCGGTCAAGAATATACTTAAGTACCTTCGGAGGACCAAAGATTGGTTCTTAGTCCTTGGAGGGAGTGATGACTTAAAGGTGCGAGGGTATAGTGACGCCAGTTTCCAGACCGACAGGGACAACTACCGTTCGCAGTTGGGCTGGGTCTTTACCCTGAATGGAGGAGCAGTTACTTGGAAAAGTTCCAAACAAGAAACCGTAGCTGATTCAACGTGCGAATCAGAGTACATTGCAGCGAGCGAAGCATCAAAGGAGGCGATGTGGTTGAAGAACTTCATTGGTGATATTGGAGTTGTGCCTGCCATAAAGGAGCCTATGGAAATTTTCTGTGATAATGAGGGAGCGGTTGCCTTGGCCAAGGAACCGAGGGATCATGGTAGATCTCGACATATCGACAGAAAATATCACTTTATTAGACATCGAGTAGAAGAAGGACACCTCGTAGTGAAGAGGTATTGTCAGAGGATAACCCAACAGATCTGCTTACGAAGGGACTGAGTAGGGTTAAGCATTTGCAGCACGCTAGGAGCATTGGGCTGAAAGACGATATTAGTTTATATTAGATAGTTTTGAAACATGTAATAGATAAATGTAATTGACATTTGATGATTAAATAAAAGAGTATGATTTATAAGTAAAGATATTGTCTTAGGTTAATTGTTTAACTATTGTTTCACTTTGCATGTTTTGACTTCCTGAATAATTAAAGTTATTAAGAATAATCGAATTATTCGAATGGTCTACAATCATTCATATGTTGGAAGTAGGTATGAATGAAGATTGACATGAATTGGTGTGTAGATTGTCTAAAAGGGTATTAGACATAGCAAAGGTTTGCTACAACGTTCATGAGTGCTTATGAACAAGTTTTGAGCATTGGAATAAACCTGCACTTGCTGGAATCACTTTATGGAATGTGACACAAGTGATCGCAAGACGATAATATCATATGGTCTTAAAACCAAGATATATGATTTATTGTTTATTAATTGGTTGTGCATTGACAATGTGAAACCGCATCAGTAAATTGATGTCATAAAACGCATTATTATGTATAGTTGATTAGTAAATAGTAAATGCATATAAGTCGAAGTTTATCTGTTACTTTTATCCTAAGAGAATAAAAGCGATATCACGGCCGCTCGATGATTTGATTTGACTTATGTGCCGGGCCCGGTCAGGACTGAATTGATGTGTTCAATTAAGTTCTATGTCAAATGAATCTGAGATCGAGAAACCAACTGCTGGACAATAAGTTCCATAAGATTGTCCGCATAATATCTAAACAGAGGACTATACGATCCCTTATCTAAAGGACATAAGATTGATATGATCAGAGTTGACAACATCTTTGAGAGCTACGATTGCTAATCAGTTTGTGTTTGCATATATAGTTACTAGACTTATCCAAGTGGGAGACTGTTGGATTAATGTCTAAGGCTGTAACCATATTTGGTAAGTACTTGACCCGATTGTGCATGGTCCTTTTGGGTTGCCTTCTCCATAGCAACTTGACAGGATGATTTGTTAAGAGAGAAGAAATATTATTGTTAATATATTATGATAATAATATATTAAAGGATTAATAATGTTATTTGATTAATATAAGTCATATATTAATTGAGAATTAATTTGGTGACTTAAAGAGGTTAATTGAATAAAGAGGCATAAACTATCAAATGTGTGATAGTTGTATTTTGGGCTATGTATCCTTATGGATATGAGGATGGACGAAATTTAAGGTTTAGGAACCTTAAAATCGTCCAAGCCTAATGTCTAGGAGGATCTTGGATTGCTTAGGGCCTAAGTTATTCAATTAGGGTTGAAGGTGAAACCCTAGTAGCTCATAGTATAAATAGACCCCTAGGGTGAGGGAAATCGCCACTCATGCAAGGCAAGAAACCTTAGGGCCGATTTCTTACCCTCCTCCCTCTCTCTCAAGATCATCTTCTTGCTAGTTGGTGTTTGTAAGCCATTAGAGGAGTGACAATTATGACTTTAAGCTCCAAGAAGAAGAAGTATCAAGCAAGTAATCCAAGGTATTGTTCTAGATCCAATTTTATATGATTGGATTCAATTGTTTACATTAGATCTAGTATTGTAAGTCTTGGATTCAATGCATGCTCAATTAGAGAAACCTAGATCCAAGCAATTAGGGTTTGCATGTGCACATAGGAAAGTTCTTATGGCTCAAACCCATCAGTTAGGTGGTAGTTAGGTTAAAGAACATAATGATATATATATATATATATATATATATATATATATATATATATATATATATATGTTCATGTAACGATATTTTCTGATAACACGTGATCATATAACATCATGCCTAATAAAAAGTAGACACTTATTGATTGTGTATTAATAAATATTATCAACTCTTGTATTGGTCACGCCTAACAGAGTACTTTTCACTATGACACCCACAACGATAAATAGGAAGAACATATAGACTTTGAAGTGTTCAACAAACAATAGAGAAGTACATAGTCAACCATTCTATTCCTAGAAATTAGCAACAAATGTATTTCCTTTGTTTATAATAAAAAAAAATTATGTTTATAAATTATTTGTTAATAATAATATCCATTAATTCCATAGTAATTTCCAAAAAAGTCTCAATATTTTGGTTATCGGGTAATTTTCAGAAAAGTCCTAATATTTTGAGCAAACTAACGAGAAAGCACAGAATATCGGCTAAATCTACGACACGGGCCAAAAAGGGTTTTTTCGAAGTTTTGGCCGGTATTTTGTATTTTTCTGTAAACAAAAAATAGTTCGAGACTTTTTCATAAATTAGACTAAAATTGTAGGATTTTTCTGGAGATTTCTCACATATATATATATATATATATATATATATATATATATATATATATATATATATATATATATATATATATATATATATATATATATATATACACACACACACACTAGCCGATTGCCCGTACCAAGCAACGGGTTTTAATAATTTTTGCAGAAATTAATTTGTAAAGACGATTAGTTCCACAATTAATGATTAGTTTCAATTCAAGAATTAGTTTGTTTTAAGAAATATGTCATAATAAAAATAATACATGGTGTAATCCAACGAACAATGTAATATTGTTTAGTGTGATAAGGAAAGATAGGTGATGCCAACATATAAAAGTTTGTTGTTTCGGTTTAAAATTGAAATAGCATTGCCAATTATAAAGTTGGTTGACCACAATTCATAAATAAACAATTAGTCTAAAATTCGGTCTTTTGTTACGTAATATATTATCTTATTCATTTTAATATTGCACATCGTTAAAAATAACTGATCCACTAATGCAATGGTATATGTATCAATAATTTTTAAATTTTATGCGATGATATATATATATATATATATATATATATATATATATATATATATATATATATATATATATATATATATATATATATATATATATATATATATATATATATATATAAAGTGTTACTTTAAACGGATTTAACATAACACCTAAATTTCCTAAATTTGATCGTTATAACAGATTAAAGGGGGTGTTTGGGGTATCTTTTGAGAGGGCAAAAGGACTTTTGGGAAAAGTTCCAAAAAGGCAGGTTTTTCCCGACTTTTTCAAAAAATCAGTTTTCCTTTTATAAAAAATCCAAAAGAAGCTTTTAAGGAGCTTTTACCAAACATCTTTTCTTTGTTATCTTTTACCAAAAATCTTTTTGTCCTCTCAAAAGATACCACAAACACCCCTAATTGTTTATTTTACAATAATAGATGCTTTTGTAATTAGTTTCCTCGTTGGCGAATAGTTTTCTTTCAACAATGGCGTAATTTTTTATTTTAAAGCCAGTAAAATCTACACAATTTCGTTCTAACAGCAAAGAAGTTTTCGGTTCTATTTTCGTTTTAAAAAAAACCTAAAATGTTTTACAAATAAAAGTCTGACTCACAAATTGAGAAATCAAACAGAATGTGAAACTTAAGAAGCAACAATGGGATGCCATTTAACTATCCCAATTAAAATTCAAAAATGACAAACAAGAAGTCAATCCAACATAATTTGTTAAATCAGTAGCATATTATTGTTCATTCTCAAATCACATTTATTCATCTGGTTGAGATAAGTTTATAAACAGTATTACAATCGGTAGAGCTTTTGTACATATTTGATGACAATTAATTGTAAAAAACGATATTAAAATCTTTTATACATACTTTATCGAATTTGTTGTACATACATAATAGTCCTTATGCTTCTGACGATTATCGTGTACAATAAAATATAAAATCATTTTCCAATTTTTGTCATCTTTTTAAGATTTCAAACACCTACACACAACACACAACCACATGCACACACAGTCACAGTCAAACATATGCATTCCCACACACAAAGCCACACATACAGTTAGTCAAACAGTCAAATATACACACATGGTCACATACATACAACCATACACAAGGTACATTGATTAATTTCGTGTTCTAAAAGAAGTAGACAGTCAATCAGATGTAGCAATAAGATCAATTATATAAATATTAGATACAAAATTATGTTAAAACCCACACAAAATCTAGGCAAAATTAAGAGAAATAGCACACTATTTTACTCTTGCTACCAAATGAAAGGTGAAAATAGCTCCATACTTTACTCTTGCTGTGCCAAATGCAGGTGATTTATCTCTTATCTTTTTCTTCCTTGTCCTCTTTAATAGGTGATTCAACTTACGGGATACCTGATACTACCTAAAATATCTAAAATATAAAGTTCCAACTAAATAAAAAGTTCCAACTAAATCAAATAATCAATGTAATAAGATAATAACATTTATTTAAAAGCATATTACAAAAAATAACTACAACAGTTAAAGATATCTATATACAGGACAATGAAATTAAAAAAAAAAAATCTAGTAGCCTAGCACTATACCTTGTGTGTATACATGTGGTTTGAAAATTGAATGTTCTTATCATAATTAATAGGAAGAATTCAAATTAATAAGCAATAAGTTTAACCTTGTGTATCTCCAACTCTGACTTCGTTTAGCATATTTGGCAGTCTTCACCAATTTTAACTTAATCTGTTGACCAATACCATTACAAGCTTAAACAAAAAAATATTGTGTTTAAAGTTGTTTAATTAAAAAAAAAATTTATTGAAAAATGGTCAACGGATCTTACCAGTCAATGATGGATTCTAGGTAGCTATCCCTAAAATTAAAAACATGTACAAATGCTAGTTATGTTCCAGCATTACAATAAATAAAGCAAAGTATTTAGAGTAGAAATTTGAGTTTTAAAAGAGGAAGAAACATAAATATGTATGTGGTGTGTGTGTGGTTAGATACAAGCTTAACATTGACCTCGAAAAGGAGACAATATGGTGAATTGAAGCACAAAACTAAGTAACGTTTAAGATGAAATCTGGAAAAATAAAAAACCCGATGCAAGAGAAGTCCTACCAGATCTGTTACCAACATTTTTTCAAGCCAGATTCTCTATTTTTCAAGCTTGTACATATGTTTTGTATGCTCTAAAATTCAAGAAAAGATAGCATTACCGAACCTAAAAAGTTCATAAAAAATAAGTTTCATTTTTTTTTTTTTTTTATCTTTTACTCCTTTTAGATCAAAAGAAGATTTTCTAAAATGAAGACATTCTAAGAAACTAACCTTAAAATGAAGCATGTCAAATGAAAGTTTCTTTTGCCTCTTGAGTTTTTCTGTTCTGTATACCGTAACAAAATGAAAACGAAAATAAGATGATGTTCAGTGGTGGATGTAGATCCCTCTATCGTTCCCTTTTTTGAAATCTTTCTTCGTATGCAGATCTCTGTTTCCTTTAGTTTTTGACAGATCTGGAAGAATAAGTTGATGTCCGAAGGTGGCTATAAATGGAAGCAGGGCCGGTCCATTAGTTCTTTATACCCGGGGCGAGACAAAAAATAAATGCCCCAACAGTACACGGCTGATGCCAGTCCATTTTCATTAAGTGAGTTTGGAGTGTTTAATGTGAAGTTTATATAGAAAAAGAGTTCATGTAGTATTAAATTTGTCAAATCTATACAAATGCTGCTAACTAAAGAGTTATAGTTGCTTTCATGTTTTATTAAATTTATACAAATTTTACTAATTAACTTTTGTTGTAAATACTTTCATTTTGTCAGTAATATCAAACACCCATAGGCCATAGACAAATATATTTAAATGCTCTTATGTAAAGTGCCAGCAAAGCTATAAAGACAAATATATACCAAGCAATAAAAGATCTGAAAGGGGCTAATTAAACTCCCCACAACGATTATGTAAAATGTAAAAACATGTTTCTATAATTGTAGCGAATCTCCAGTCGAAGTAAACAACAATCAAGCAAATCAGATAAAGACGTACTCAAAATAGCAATGAGCTTTCCAAATCTCTAACCAGATACTTCAGTAAAAACAGATCACCCCAACCATCCAAAGCTCTTAAAATATAGCCAAAAAAAGACCACCTTGTAAAAGGATACCTCCAAACATGGCCGAAATACCATTGAAACTTTGAGTTTACACTAGATTAGAAACAAAGTATAAGAAAAAGCTACAAAACATTGAATAAACTATTGAAAATAATTTGCGACAACACCAAATTTCAACTTTCTGCTTTAAGGACTACCTCAGATGAAATGAAAACCATCAGTAGAAAAGAAATTACACAAACAGTAAGAATCACAACACCAAATCGATTTCAGAATTCTTTCCAAATGCTCGACTCATGTATAAATCAAACCCCTGACCAAAAACACAAAGATCAAATTAAGAGATGATGATTGATGGCAGCAGGTTTATAAAGAAATTAGTAATAGATTAAGAAAAATAAAACTTACCCAAATCAATTGAAGAGAAACCAGAAATCGAAAAATCCAACAAGTCCTTCCTACTTTCGTCGCCCCCGGAGTTTGCTTCAGGTTATAACATAAATCGAACTCACAATAAAAAAATCGAGCTCCAAGTCTCCAACTTGCACACAAATCTGAAATCTAAAATCGCAATACTATCAAAAATCTGAAAGCGCAATACTATGATATTATTGAGATGATCGATTAAGTGGAGCAGTAGGTTTATTTGAAGAAAACTAATGACACTGAAGAATGGAAATCTGATGTAGAAGGATGGTAAAGGGTATCAATGAATATGTTAATTCGATTTAGAATTTAGATCCGGCTCCTCGGTCTCTACAAACTCGTACGTTTTTCTTGTGGGCGACTGAATTTACCGATTTGGCTATTGCAATTCTCAAGGTGATTCAATTATTTGGCGCTCACCAACACGCATTCACTCTTGCCTTGCTCCCAAACGATCGACTGAACTTCTTGCTCTTGGACTAAACTTTTGGGCTAACATAATATACATATTACTTAGTGGACTAAATTTATGCCCCTCCTTATATGTTGCCCTGGGCCTTAGCCCAACTCGCCCATGTATTGGGCCGGTGGAAGTGATAAAGCCAGTGGTTTAGCCGAAGACATTGAGCGCCAAGGTTTCGTCATATTCAGATTACATCGATGGACTGTACAGAAAGTTTTGGATGAAACTAAATTCATATACCCTAATCCTGCACAAAAACTAACAACGATATTAAAAACAAATGAAATTGGCATGTACCATAAAAGTTACATCTTTAGAACCATAGAGCTTAAACTCAAGCATTTTTTTCTTGCGATTTCAAAAAAAAATAAAATAATAACCTAATATATTTCTTCTGACGAATTCACGTGTTAGGAGTAAGGAAAAATGAAGCAAGGAGATAAGAGACCATAAATGCTTATAGTGAATTTCATTGCCAGGGAGGTGGGCGGAGGAAGGGGGTGACGACAACTAATGGTGATGACGCTCCATCTACGGTTTTAGAAAAAATAGAGATATTTCAAAATCAGGTGATTGAGAGGACGTGAGAAACATTAAGGTGTTTAGAAAGAATAGAGAACAGATTCTAATGGGTTTTGCTGTAAGCATCCCTTAACCAAATTTATCCACCTAAGCATCCCTTAACCAAATTTACCCACCTAAACTCAATCCAATTAAATTTTTTGACATTTGATTTGACATTATTTTTTTATTTATTTTCCTTTCTATTTTTTTTTGACATTTGATTGGACATATATATATATATATATATATATATATATATATATATATATATATATATATATATATATATATATATATATATATATATATAAACCGATTTTATACAATCGTTTGAATTTTAATGTTGTCCGATTTATAAAATGTTGATCGAAATTTATAATAATAATAATAATAATATTAAAACATCAAATAAAAATAATTAAAAGTCGATTTTATATAGCCGTTCGAATTTTATAACGTCGTCCAAATTTATAATTTCGTCCAAATTATAAATTTTTGTTCGAAATTTATAATAACAATGACAATAATAATATTAATATTAATATTAAAATATAATAATAAAAATAATAATAATAATAATAATAATAACAATAATAATAATAATAATATAAATTAAAACTGAATTAAAAAAACAAACAAAAAAATCAACAAAACATAAAAAATTAAATCAAGGGGTGGAATTGAAAAAGAGATGATGTACTTATAAAAAAACCTCATTCAAATTATAAACGATGAGGGGAGAGGATGCCAAAGAGTTTTTTCAATCTTTGCAGAAAAAACATAGTCGGCCGTTGGATGTAACATGAGATGAGTGGTTTGCATATCCTTAAGAGTAATCTGTGTCAAAGACAGGACAACAATCCGTGTGATACATATCTGGGAGTGAGCGGCCCATCTTTTCATCATTTGGAACATGATTGTATCTTAAGCATTGTTACTTGTATTTAAGAGTTTTTGCATAAAAAACATGTATTTTGTGCAAAATAACTCGTATTTAAGAGTTTTGGTATAAATTCTTTATATATATATATATATATATATATATATATATATATATATATATATATATATATATATATATATATATATATATATATATATATATATATATATATATATATATATATATAGGGTTAGGTTATTTTGTTTTTACTAACTATTGTGTGCCAGAATGCACAGATCTGGACCATCGGATGGAATATAATCAAATGTCATGATTTGAGTGTCTATGATAGTAGAATAAGATAGCATGTACCATATAATCACACAAATTTCAGCATAAGGGCATTTTAGTCAATTAACCTATATTAAAAAAAGGAATTTTTCGGATATTTATGGATGATTATTTCCTTTATTTTTTAAAAATCTGAATATTTTAAATTAATTCAAATTTAAAAATCCGATTTTATTCTGTCAGAATGATAGAATGTCAACCATAAACTACTAAATGTATTTTTCAATTTTATTCTGTCAGAATTGCAGAATGCCAAACATAAACTAGTAAATACATTATGAAAGAATACACAAAATCGATTCTTGAACTAATAATATATCAAAAAATTACATTGTATGATTGTGATTCATTGAATAATAACAAACATTCTGAAAGAATAACAAGTATAATTCTTAAAAAATAACAACATTCTTAAAAAATGAGTGTGATCATTCTTTAATTCATTTTTCAACCCTTTCCCATCAGGTCTTCAAGCCATTCTTGAAGCCATTTCTACCAGAAATTCATTGCCAAGTAATTTGTAGTGATACACTTGTAAAACCTGCACATTAAACATACAAATAATTAACTACAATTCTATCAGAATACAACAAATAATATTCTTACAAAATAAACTATTCTGCAAGAATATTCTTTAAGAATTTGTATTATCAAGAATATACCCAACAAACAAAATAAGAAACTAGCATCAACCTATTCTGACAGAATAAGGAACTAACATTCTTCGGGTTCCCTGTGTTTCTTCTCTATATGCTCAATGTATTTAATTGCAAATTCTGACAGAATAAGGAACTAGCATCAACCTATTGTTTTGAAAATGGCATCCAACCCAATCTAAATTGATTTATATAGTTCTAAAAAAAATAAGGAACAAATTGAAGTAAAAACATTAAAGATTTTTTAACTATTTTTTCATTGAGGCATTTTATCGAACACATGGAGACCATGACAGAATGTTGTTTCAAGAAATTACCTGTGATCAGATTAAGCATATCATGCAGGCTAGCACCAAGTTCCTTTGGCATGGCTTCTAACAAGGGTATCAATGGACGAAACTGTGACCCATTGAAACATGTAGCTGCAAAAGAGACAGACACTGTTAACCGCATATGTTAATGGTGGAAAAAAGAAAATTTTGATTAGTTGAAACACACACACACACACACACACCTGAGTTGGCTAAAACTAAGAGAATATCAACTATGCATTTTATCAAACACGTGGTGTGCTTCTTCAGTTTCTTCAAAAATAAATTAGTGACAGTCTTACCAATTCAGTTTCTTGAATTCAAGAAACAACCCCAAACAACCATGAGTTATATTCCATCCATTATCATAAATTTTTTCAGGAAAACCCAAAATAAGATGAAGAAGAAGATCACCTGTTGGCCATGGATGCAACACCGCCACCTCTTTTCTGAACAATCTATCCTCCAACCTTTCTTTTCCTTCCGTCGATCCTTGCTACCAAATCGTTCCCACCTGATGTCGCTGAAGTCTTGATTTGATTGAAACGATTCATCAAAAAATGGAAGCTAGCAAGTAAAGATTGTGGAGGGGGAGAACCTATTTCGATTAGAGAAAGGATGCAAAGAGGAACACAAGCCCTAGGTTGAAACAGATTGGTCGTTCGAAGACGATCGTCGTTGGAGGATGCGTATGTGATATGATGTATAAGGTTATTAGGTCAAATATATTTACTTTATTTCCATAATTTTAGGATTTCAATTAAATGATTTCCTTAATTAAAAGTACAAAAGGTCCAAAATACCTTTTATTGATTTATTTAATTATTTATTATTTCTTGAATTCTCATTGGTGCATTTAGGCACACAATATTTGTTGAAAACATTTGAACCTAACTATATATATATATATATATATATATATATATATATATATATATATATATATATATATATATATATATATATATATATATATATATATATATATATATATATATATATATGGTGGTCCGGTTCTTGTGAATACTCATTTAAAGTAATGACTCGTGAGGACACATTAAAAAAATTGAAAAAATATATAAAAAAATACAAATCATACAGATCTATGTCTGGGAGAAAAAATAGGAATACAATTTGTATCATTAAAATTGATCCATGATTCAAATTTAATTTTTTATTTTGCATAATTATGATCCACGATTCAATTTTAATGATGCAATTTTTTTTCCAATTTTTTTTCTCGCGGACATAGATCTATGCTCGATTTTATGATTTGTAATTTTTTAGATTTTTTTCAATTTTTTTACGGTGTCCTCACGAGACCTCATTTTAAAATGAGTCATCACCTAATCTTGTTTATATATATATATATATATATATATATATATATATATATATATATATATATATATATATATATATATATATATATATATATATGTGTGTGTGTGTGTGTGTGTGTGTGTGAGTGAGTGTGTGTGTAGGTTGTACAAAACGTTCGACGTTAACTAGTCAGTGGACTGGGGTCAAGGGATTAATCAGCTAGACAGAGTTTAATCGGGTACCATTAATTGTTGTTTTGTTGAATTTTAAAAAATTAAATATGACTAATATTATATCAAAGTTTGTAAATACCACTAATATGATAACATAATAGGTTAATATGCTTAATACAACACTAATCATGTCTCAAATCGGTCAAGTAGCGTGTAGAGATTAATCGGGACTTAGTTGAGATTTTTACAACAGTGTTATATATATATATATATATATATATATATATATATATATGGACCAATTCCGTTGAGGAATTTCTTTTCAGTGCGGACTCGCGAGCACACCTTAAAAAAATTGAAACAAATCTAAAAAAATACAAATCATAAAATCGAGCATAGTGCTATATCCGGGAGAAAAAAATGAAAAAAAAAATGGCATCATTAATATTGAATCATGGATCATAAAAATTGAATCAAGGATCGTAAAAATGATCCATGCTTCAATTTTAATCATCCAAATTTGTGTTTTCAATTTTTTTCTCCGATGTAGTACTATACTCGATTTTGTGACTTATATTTTTTTCAATTTTTTAAAGATGTCCTTACGAGTCCTCACTATAAAAAGAGTCATCACCCGATGTTTTATATATATATATATATATATATATATATATATATATATATATATATATATATATATATATATAATACTTTTTACCGTTTGTAACCGTAACCCCAAATTGAAGATAATTTTTTTGATAATTTTAATCTTAAAATGTATTTATGTGTTTGTCGGCAAACAATTTGAAACCACTTTATAAATAAAGGCGAATGTAAACACAAAGGAATAGGTTCATAAGACTATGACTATAATTAAAAGTTAGACTTAAATAAAGTAAGTGTAGCTTAACTTACAAATACTTTCCTAACAAAAGTATAAAAATTGTACTAGCAGAACTCTGACCTACTAGCTACTACATGGCAGGCTTTCAAGGACCTTAGGGATTCATTGTAGATTAAATTCTAAGTGAAAACCAGCTCAAAATTGATGGAAACTCGAGAGGGAAATGTTTGAATAGTGTGGAATTTGAATGAGGCATTGTAGGGTATTTATAGTAGAAATCGAAGTGAATGCCACGCATATGTCCTCTGCATGCTGCACATTCGGTCTGAAGTGATGATGTGTCGTTTTCTGTGTGGTGTTACGAGTCGCATTATGGGTGGTGTGTCAGTACGTGCCACACATTTGTCTGTGCACACATGCACACACGAGCAATTTTTGTTCCTTCAAAAATTCATATCTTCTTCATATGATTTCCGTTTTCGACGGGTTCTATATCCACGTGTAGCTATCGACGAGATCTGCAACTTTCATTTAGACTCCATCGGAAAAGTTTGTGTTTATTTTAAGAGTTATATTTTTAACAGCCTTAGATTGTTAAACTTCCTTAAAAATTCATAACTCTCTCATCCAACGTCCATTATAGGTGTTGACGATATCTTCAACTCTCGTTTATATTATTTTTCCTAACAATCGATCAATTTCAATTTCAGTTTCTGAGTCGTATATTGCTATGCTGAAATATTAGAAAAATCATAACTTCCTTTTATGAAGTCAGATTTAGGCTCTCTATATGTATGCAATCCTCTTCAAAGATACTATAACTTTGGTTAAGATTATTTATCCTAAATAATCTTTTATTAAAAAATCATTTGTAACACTTATAATAACTAGCTCGAATCTGCGGGTGTTACAGTTATCTCCCCCTTTATGATGATTACATCCTAGAATCATCAACAAAACAAAGCTTGTATAATGACTCCACGCATTACCTTTCCATCCTAGGTAACAACCGTAACTCTTTATGACTTTTCTATTGAGTTTCTAACTCTGATACTTCTTAACTGTTGGTGGTGCTCAATCTTGCCCCTGCTCTTTGTTATAAATAGGATCTTCATCAGAGACTCATGATCTTTCAACAATAGACTTAACCTAAGATAAGGTCTTCTACTTCTACAATCATAACAACCCAATGTGTTATGCTCTAACGATCTTTCATTGTATAACACAATGGCTAGACTCGGGTCCCTTTGATTCATACTTTAGCACGAAAGATACATTCTTTCAAGTTCTAATGTGATATAATATCATTCTAGTATGTAGCACTTCTAGCTACAGGCTTCCTGATCTTAAGGATAATTGCGATACTTTTATCGATTACTTCAATTATCTTTTCCTTCAATCTCCTAACTTAAGTAAGATGCTACACCGATCATGGTTCTTTGAACCAATTAACTTGCTTCACCGGCTTTTTCTCAAGTCGGACTCAATTCAATATGACTACTAGGTTTGGAATACATTCATCTTCATAGTCATTACTGAAATGATGGAAACAACATAGATTGACAAAAATGAAATCAATTACTAGTGCCTTGGTAGCCTTATGACTTTCCCCAATCCAAGTGCAAGTCATGTGCTTCCGGTAGTATAGGCCTTTACTTCCTTTCACACCTACTCATACTCATCCCAAGAATTGTCTCGCAATCCCCAAGTTCTTATACCTAAAATCATAAAAATAATTCAACACATATGAATGTGTCCAAACAATCATAAAAAATTTACCTAGACTCAACTAGGACTTATTCAATGTGTATCTTCAACAACAATTCTGCTTCAATTCGGTTGGTGGTGGAAACGCCAAACAATGGGACGACTTCAAGAATTACACAAAAAGTTTTATCATCAATATCTTCAGATAGGTATCATTCACTATCGTAAGCCTCCTTATTTCCTCCATTTTTCTTAGTCTAGCATGGTTCGCACCATTTCCTGATCTTCTATCATTGTGATAGGTTCGGATGTAGGTGCAACGTCTAGTGCATGACCCATCACATGCTTAGGCTCAGGTTGTCTACTTTCGTTGATATTTTCTAGTCCATTACAAGTCTTCTCCATGATATATATACAAAAGCAAGCATTTGATGTATGGAGACGAGAATATAGATAGGGAAGGTTTAGACGTGTGATCCTGCTTATCACTTCAAAAAGTTATATGTTAGTTCTAATACCATAATTAAACATTTAAAAATCTGAACACATACAATTTCGTATTTCTAGGTCAGCAACAAATCTTAAACTTATTCAGATAATAAATATTTGGATATGCAACCTAAGGCATGTTATAATATAAATTATTTAGCACAAAATAGCAATTAAGGAGCACTCCTTAATGTATTCTAGTGCTAGTGTCGATTTAAGTCTACTACCCAAAAAAAATTAGAAACTCACCTCACAATCATTTCCTAGAATTCTAAGTTTAAGTTTAGAAATTTCCTAAACTTCCTAGTTCGCTTAAACTAATGCTCTGATACCAACTATGACATCCCCATTCTTATGGTCATTTTATAACTTTCTATTTACGCTTATTTAATACAAAGTTTATTCATTAATGCATAATTTAGTCTTGTAAAAGTATTTCCAATGAAAGTTTTCCATTGATTTGTTAAGGTTGGGAATGTCATAAATGATACAAGAGAATAAGCGTAAATGTAACACTCCAAATCAGGTATTACCTTTGGAACCCTTGAAATTATAAATATTGCGTAATGGTCCCTTAAGTACGTTGGGCGTACTTCAGGAGTACGCTTAGCCTACCATGCATGGATGATCGTGAAGGGCCAGCACGTACGCTGTGTGTACCAAAGGGTACGCGGGGCGTACGTAACAAATGTTCAAACCCTAATTTCCGTACTTAAGACCTATATAAGCATCCTTATCTCATTCGAGCTTCACCCTAACCAACCTCATTTTCCTTCAAACGTTCCTGAAAACACTACAATCATTAGTGTGTGTGTTCTTGAGCTTGTGAGTATTTAAAAACCATCCTTTTGGTGTGTTAGCTACAAGTAAGAGGAGGAATCAAGTTTGAATGAGGAAGATCTCTGAATCTTACATTTTAAGCAGTTTAGGAAGCTTGAGGAGGTAAAAAAAGCTTTCACCTTGCTCATCATTTTATTCCTAGAGCTAGGGTTTTCTCTTTAGTCCCTTTTTGTGTTCTTGGATCACCTCTTGAGAGTTAAGCAACTACAAAGCTTAGGAGGATAGATTTGAAGTCCTTTGGTCCATTCATAGCATAAAAATGGAGTCTTGATGGGTGTTTTGACCTCACGCATGGATTAAGACTCTTGGAAAGGTCTTAATGGGTTGTTAGGAGCATATAGAACATGCAAAGGCATAAAGTTGCCAACTTTATGCCTTAGGATGTCTTAATAGACTAAGATCTAGAGATTGGACGTTGGAACATCAACTATTAAGCACTTAATGGAAGAAGGTTCTTAATATGTTTATATGTTGGGCGTGGTATAGTGTACGCAACGCGCACAACTTAGGGACTCAGCACGGTAAGCCTACAAGAGTGGTACTGTCACATCCCCAAACCGGAACGACATAAAGATTCGGGGGTGGATGACGTCATGTATAGTATCACAACAATTGAATAATAGTAATCAAAGTAACAAATTCCATTGTATTGATAATATAGAGTAAACATTGTATTCATAACATTGTTTGTATGACACCAAAAGTATATAGCAAAAACTATTAGACGTGTCGCTATGATGCTCTGTCTTCTCAAAACCTGTATGTGTACCTGTTTATTGGTTCCATAAGAATACACGTGGTTTTGAAAGTGTATCAACATTTAAGTTGGTGAGTTCATAAGCATTTTTGTTTTAGTAATCTGTCTTTGTTCTTTGAAAATGTTGGTGTATTCCTCCAAAAAATCCAATATTTTCTTTTGTAAACGAAATGTAGTCTTAGGCCTTAAGACCAAAATGTATGTTTGTTATTGTACTCTGAAATAGTATATTGTAGTCTTAGTATTAAATAAAACCATATAAATGAATGCTTCCCATAAATGTATGTTGTACTGTATAAGGAAAATAGTGTACTGTATTGGGAAAATCGTGTATTGTATTGTATTTGTATTAAAACCCTTTATATGTATGTGTCTGGAATCCACCAATTGTACTATAATGTAGTGTAATGTAGTTCTATTATTAAAATAAAACCATTGAAGTTATGTTTTTCCGGTAAACCAAAATGTTTAGTTAATGCTTATTGTGAGTGATATTATAACCATGCTAAAATGACTAGTGACATGCACGACGTTCTTCATGCGTCAGAATGATATGACATTTGTCACCCCAGACCTGCCGGCATAACTGTAGCTAACAATTTATGTGCAGGATTGTCAGTCTCGTATAGATCTATACACAAATTCATGCTCTCCTTCCAAGCGACTCTGGTTATAATTCAGGATTTTAGCGTGTACTCTAGTAGCTACGATGAAGTAGTGGTTCAAAATCCTATATTAACTTGTTTATGTATAGCATGTAAATGTTCTCTTGTTCTTGTCAATGTATGTATTCCCCTTTTGTAGTGTACTCGTAGTGTAAATAATTATACTTGAATAATTATTTATGTATTGTATCTTTGAACTTAGTAAAATAGTGTAAGTGTTCCATAAATTATACCTATTATAATTTATCATGTATGTTCTTGTATTGTTCCTTGAACTAGTAAAGTAGTATGTATGTTTTATAAACTATACCTATTATAGTTTATATGTATATTCTGTATGTACTAAAAGTATTTATGAAAATACCCCTTTGCTTGGCATGTTACAAAGAGGTTAAAGTTTTATTTAAATAAGTTTTATACTCATATATTGTTGAAACATACAAGTGACCCTCTTGAACTCAGCTACCACATCCATCTACCTACCGCAACGGCTCAACACCTGCAGCCATTTCAGCATCCGGAATCAATTCCTCATTAGCAACCACAATCAGACTTTTGCTACTACTGTCTACTTATATAGATTACTTTACCTATCCTTATGTAATACACTCTATTATACAGTACGCCTTGCACGGCTGCTTATAGAGTTATTTGGTTCTGAGACTCTATAAATAGAGACTCTTTCTGATGTATTAAAAACAACTTCTTACTATTGAATTTCTTCTTCAACCAACTCTTTTATCATTCGATGACTTGTGAATAATTCTGAATATATTTCTCCAAGTTATCTTATTCATTTCTCTATTTTTCTATTCTTCTTACTCTAAATTGCTACTGAAACATATCAAACTATAACCTCTCTCCGGAGCAAGTCTTTTAGACTTAATCACTAAGCTTGTTCTTCCTTATTAACTCGGGGTGAATGCATTCCTTGTTACAAATCAGCTTAAGTGTATTCTTGATATAACAATTGTTGTCATTTATATTTCTTTACTTTCCGCAACTAACTATCTAACTATCTAACTATATTATTGTTGAGCTTTATGATCCTTTGAGATTAACTATTCTGCAATATACTTGTTCTAACGTTTGTTCAAGTGTGTCTCCAAGTTTTTCTCTCAACAATTGGTATCAGAGCCAAAGTGGTTGCTTTTTGAATATCGGAACTCTGATTTTTCATTAGGCCCTCTATACCACTAAAGCTGATTTCTTCTTCTTCAAAAAAAAAAAAAATACTTAAATGGCACAATCGTTATCTCTGAATGTCTCCAATAGTGTTGGTGGTTCTAACCGAGCTCCAATACTAGTAGCAAACGAATATCATCATTGGTCACAAAGAATGGATAGGTACTTAAAAAGATTGGAAAGAGATGTATGGCGATCCGTGGAAGAAGGACCACACGTTCCAGTTCTTACACCTGTCCAAACTGACGGCGTTGCAACCAGGCTAGGAGGAGGTCAACCAGCCATGAGTCGTCCCACCAAAGATGATCTCGATAAAATGGAAAATGATGATGTTGCCTTTTATGAAATTTCCTGTGGCGTTGCTCCTGACAACTTTGACATTATCATAAACTGCAAGTCAGCAAAAGAAATCTGGGATGTACTCAAGAATCTGTACGAAGGCTCAGAACAAGCACAAGACAAGAAGTTCACTACAACACTCAATGACTTCAACAACTTTAAAGCTCATACAAGTGAAAGTTTAGAAGATTCCTTCAAGAGGTTCAACCTGATAGTTAATAAGTTATCCAATACGGGTACCATCCATAGTAACCATGAAACCAATCTCCAGTTTCTTAATGGTTTAGGAAGACATTGGACTACGGCTAAGATGATAGTTCAAGGAGAAAGGAAGATTCACTCTTTCTCACTTTACAAGCTCTATGGAGAGATTCAAGCACAAAAATCCACTGTACTTAAAGACTGTGCTGACTTCGGAGGACCGCTTGCTCTCATATCACAAGCCCCACCGCAGTCACACTACTCTTCATCGTATGACACTCCACCGCATTCATACGAAGTAGATTCTAAGTATGATGATGAAGAAGAGTTTCAGAAGGCTATTGCTCTGGTTAGTCAACAGTTCAACCGTATACCACCTCCTTCCTTCCGCAAGAATCAACAATTCAACAAACCTCCATTCAACCGTAACTTTGGTTCTCAGAAAAACCATTCTCGATATCCCAAAGGCTCTCAGAACAATCAACCAAAGGAGGTACCGCAGTCTCCTTAGAACAATGACTCTGGTACTCAATCAGAAGACAAGACTGACATTGTGATTTGTCACAAATGCAATAAAGAAAATCACTTTGCAAAAGATTGTAAGGCGAATGTAGTCAAAGACAAAGCATTCTACCTTAGAATGGCTCAAGAGCTGCAAGAAAAGGAAAAGGCAAGGGAATATGTGGTCCATATCAAAAGAGACCATGAAGTTTGGTCATCCGGAGACGAAGAAGAAACCATCAACAGTGTTAAAGGAAATGGGAAAATCTGCATGCTGGTCACTGCGGATGATGATGGGTCAACAATGTTGAACAAAAACTACTGCTACATGGCAAAGGATTGGACTCTAATCATCGTCGAACAGGTAAAACGCATGATCCAGACTTTAAATTATAGTATGCATGACTGTCAATCCTACATAGATGATCTTAATGACACTTGTGTTGCCGTCCTTACAGACTATAACAAAGCCTTAGATGAGAAGAACATTGCGTCCCAAGAGATGTTCCATGTGAGAGGACGACTGGATAACAAGAGACTTAAGATGGCAATGTTAGAGAAGGATTTAGAGTTAGAGAAAGATGCTAGAATGTTAAATGAAACCCAATTAGAGATAGGTTTGAACCAGAGAGATTTAGCTCAGAGAGAAATTGTACGCTTAAATCTCTTAATTGAAAATTTGTTTAATGAAAGTGAGGCTATTGAAAATTTGGTAAACAATGGAACTGTGGACAATACATATAATTGGGGTTGGTCAAATGGGTATCCTACCGCAATGGATTCCTCACCCCGGTTTAACAAAGACAGATTGTATGTCCCTCCTGATAGAGAATTTCATTTCCCTATCAATGACAAGACTTTTCCCAAAGATATCAAAACTCACTTCGGTAGACTACACAATTTAAGTAATAATTGTGTCATTGAGGAAATTGTGCCTGAGGCATCTGGTCACACATTTGATCAAATTCCTATCAGTGGCACCATCCATTCAAATTATCAAACTTCATCCATAATTGATGAAGAAATTGTTGTTGAAGGCCCCGAAGTCTCAAAGGACTTTCCATCTTTGTCCTCAGACCACAGTGTCCCACATTGTAGTCAAATGTCCCAGAAGTGTCCCACCGCAGTTCCATCGAAAACCTACTCTACGGTAGTTAAATAATCTCTACCAAAGTCATCAGTTCAAGGAACCACAACTCTTCAACCAATTTTTCATGAGTTACCTATTGAAAATTTTGAAGTAGGCCAATGCTCTCAAATTCCAGAATCCTCAAGTTCTGATGATTCAAGCCCACGTTTTCAAAATCATTCGAAAAATTCTAAGAAACCGCAGTTGAATAACAATGACTGCGGTTCACCAAAATCTTTGGCAAAATGGGCTTTCAAATAAGAAATTAGATCTCGAGGCACAAACATACAAAGTTTTTCAAAAAATAAGAAACATGTGAGAATTCCAAAATCTAAGAGTCCAGAAAAATTTGTTTTCACAAACTACATTTCAAAAAACTCTTCTTTGATGGAAACAAGCAAAAAGGGAAGTTCAGTTTCAAAAGTCATTCCTGCTACTTCTAACACAATTCAAAAAGGTGTCAAACTTGTAAGAAAATATGTTTTTCAGGTCTATTCCTCAAAGGAACCTAATTGGAAAGGAGTTTTACCCACTCCAACACTTTTAAAATCACATCAAACTTTCAACAAATGGAATGGTATCTTATCAAATCCGCCTAAAGGGACTCAAAGATTTACACTTGCTAAACCTCGTTCAAAACAAACTTTTCAAAAACCAAACAACATGCTTGTCAGACTTTTCAGAACTTACACACCTCGGACCAGTACTAAGTCCAATTCACTCTATAAACCGTTGAGCAAGCATAATGTCAGATTCAATGACAAACTCCCTTTTTGTAAAAGTCAGTGCAGCTGTCAAAAGGTTTTATCTCATGTCTAGTCAAATCAAAGTCAGAAACCTCGTATTTTTCAAAAAAAATCGCAACAATCCAAATCTGAACAAACACCCAGGATTAGGTCTAAAAGTTGACAAGAGACCTGTCCATGCAACCTCAGACTATGCATCATTTAGAAATACATCAATTGTCCCTGGCTCCAAACTTTTTTGGATGCCTAAACTAACCGTGTAATTCTCAGGCTTTGTGCAAGGAGGAAAAAGAAGAAGAATGGTTAATTGACAGTGCCTGCTCCTTGCACATGACCGGAAGGTTAGAATACCTTCGGGATTTCAGGCCTATATGCAATGGTGGAAATGTCATGTTTGGCAACAATGCAAATGGTATCATCCGAGGTTATGGTGTTCTCACTACGGGAAGTTTTTCCTTTCAGAGGGTTGCTTATGTTGAAAGCCTTAAACACAATCTCATCAGTGTTGGTCAACTATGTAAAGCAAGACATCATGTTGAATTTGATGATCAATTCTGTTACATAATGACGGGTGACCGAAGCACTTGCATAATCAAATCTCGCTCCGAAGGCACAATGTATCCTCTGGATGTTTCTCTCATCATTGGTAAACCGTAGTTGTGTTTCCTGTCCAAAGCTGTATCGGAAGTCAGCTGGTTATGGCACCGCAAGCTAGCTCATCTCAACTTTCGGGACATCAACAACCTGGTCACTGGAGAACTAGTTCGTGGTCTCCTTATTCTCAAATTCAGCAACGATTCTCTCTGTCCAGCTTGTGAATGCGGCAAACAATCTAAAGCAAGTTATCCTTTGATAATGGATTCTTCTATTTCTAAACCATTCGAACTGTTACACATTGATCTCTACGGTCCCTCAACCGTAGCCAGTCTCCACTACAAAAAAATATATACTGGTTATTGTTGATGACTATACACGCTTCACATGGGTCTTCTTTCTTAGACTCAAATCAGAAACACCACAGATCTTCATTAACTTCATCAAAGAAATCGAACTTCAGATCAAGCTTCTAGTTAGACGCATCCGCAGTGATAATGGAACTGAGTTCACTAATCATCTTCTCAACAATTTCCTGGTTTCCAAAGGCATCTCTCACAACTTCTCAGCACCCTATACACCTCAACAAAATGGTGTAGTAGAAAGAAGGAACTGCACACTAGTTGAAGCAGCCAGATCCATGCTTAACTTCGCCCAACTTTCTCTCTGCTTCTGGGCTGAAGCAGTTGCAACCGCATGCTTTGTTCAAAATCGAAGTATCGTGTGCAAATGTCTCAATAAAACACCATATGAGGGTCTCAACAACCGCAAACCAAATGTTTGCTTCTTTCATATTTTTAGGTGTCGATGCTTCGTGATCAACAACAGAGATCAACTCAACAAGTTCGCACCAAAGTCTGACGAAGGTATCTTCCTTGGTTATTCCACTAACAAGGTTGCATATCGTGTGCTCATCAGAGGTACGAGGATGATAGTTGAAAGCTTCGATGTGAAATTTGATGATTCTTACATCCCCAACGTCCCTCTGTCCACTGAAACCACTGCAATCATGGAATGTGACATTCCTGCTTCTTCAGGACCCTTAAATCTAGTTGAAGTCAATTATGACGATCTTTTTGATCCTGTTGAAACGGCGAAACTATCCGAAGTTCTGGTGTCACCCGCAGCTCAACAACAACATGCTGATGTATCTGGACCATCTCTATCTGACAAAGTATCGCTCAATACTTCCACCTCTCCGGTTGAGGGGAAAGCTCTACTCTGGATCTAGTCGCAACCGTTGAGGTTCCAGTACTTGATGCTGCTTACATTCCTGCCCGAAGCGATGCTTTACCATCAAACAAACCTTTAGACTCGGATGATGAATTCATAGAGAATATTGACACTAGAACCGATCCAAGAATTGTCACTCTCCCATCTACAATCCAGGGGGAACCTTCTTAGGTTCCAGAGGAACTCCCGTCCGCAATCCAGGGGGAACCTCAACCTCTCCCGATTACTCAAGAAAATTCTGCTCCAGTAGATCAAGATGATTCAGCAGGATGTTCTCAAATCCAGGGGGAACTGCCATCTCCAACCGTAGATTCCTATGACATCCAAAATATCACTTCTACCACAGCTGCTGATCATCTGCTACCATGTCTTCATGTATGGACGAAAGACCAACCACCAGGTCAAATTATTGGCAACCCATCCACAAGTATCCAGACTCAGTCTTCCAAGGACTTATCTGATCACTGCCACTATGCAACACTTATGTCCTCAGTAGAACCCAGAACGATCAAAGAAGCATTGCTTGAACCGGACTGGATATCCGCAATGCAAGAAGAACTAGAATAATTTGAAAGAAACAAAGTGTGGCAATTTGTTCCTCTTCCACAAGGTCATACTATTGTTGGTACAAGATGGCTTTTCAAGAACAAGCTAGATGAATCTGGCTCAGTCATCAGAAACAAGGCAAGGCTTGTTACCAAGGGCTATAGTCAACTAGAAGGAATTGACTACGATGAAACGTATGCTCCGGTAGCATGCACGGAAGCCATCAAGATCTTTCTAGCATACACAGCTCACAAAAATGTCAAGGTACACCAGATGGACGTTAAGAGTGCTTTTCTCAATGGGGAACTAAAAGAAGAGGTTTATCTTCAGCAACCTCCAGGATTTGAAAATGTTGAATTTCCAGACCACTGCTACAAGCTTGAAAAAGCAGTCTATGGTCTGAAACAAGCCCCAAGAGCTTGGTATGAGACACTCTCTGAATTCCTTGTCTCATCCGGGTACAAGAAAGGAGTGATTGATCCCACATTATTCAGAAAAGCAAATGGTGACCACCTTATGATGGTACAAATATATGTGGATGATATCATCTTCGGATCGACTGATCAAGGCATGGTAGATGAATTTGCTAAGCTCATGACCAACAAGTTCAAAATGAGCATGAATAGAGAAATCAACTTCTTTCGAGGTCTTCAAGTCAAACAAATTCAGCAAGGAATATTCATTCTTCAAGAGAAATACACCACTTAACTACTGAAGAAATATTCAATGGACAACTGCTCTTCTGCTAAGGTCCCTATGGCCTTCGATTATAAGATCTCTGTTGATCCCTCCGGTGAATCGGTAGATGACAAGACTTATAGAGGTATCATTGGTTCATTGATGTACCTCACCGCAAGCAGACCTGACATTGTCTTCGCAACTGGTGTGTGTGCAAGATACCAGGCTGATCCAAAAGTGTCTCACATGACCGCAGCCAAACAAATTCTTCGGTATCTCAAAGGAAGCAAATCTATGGGCCTATGGTATCCCACAAGCAATGACTTCATTCTACAAGCCTTCACAGATGCTGATCATGCCGGATGCAAGCTCGATCGGAAAAGTACATCTGGTGGATGTCAATTCTTAGGAGGAAGACTTGTTAGCTGGTCTTCAAGGAAACAAACTTGTGTATCTCTATCTACTGCAGAAGCCGAGTATGTGGCCGCAGCCAGCTGTTGTTCCCAAGTTCTTTGGATGAAGACACAATTTCTAGACTACGGGTACAGAATGCTGCGGATACCAATTTACTGTGACTCTGAAAGTGCTATAGCGATCTCTCATAATCCTACTCAGCACTCTAAGACAAAACATATTGAGTTACGGTATCATTTCATCAAAGATCATATTCTGAAAGGTAATATTGAACTCATCTTTGTTCCTACTCATGAAGAGATTGCTGATATCTTTACAAAAGCACTTGACTCTACAAAACTCAATGCATTCTTACAAATGTTGGGAATGATGAATCCAGAACCACAATTCTTTTTAAAGTGTTATCTACCGCAGACCATCATTGGTCTCCATTGCGGTTCTAACTGAGAATTACATATGATAGATGGTTTAGGTATCGCAGTCTAGATACCGCAACCATTTGTCATACGTATCTCTCATGGGTTCTAATGGTCTTTTATTTCTAACTTTTGTACAAGTGTTTTTCTCACAGATCCTCACTGCAATCTTTCCTTTGTTCATCCGCGATGAAGTTTCTCAACCGCAATGATGACTCCATCCGCAATCATCTTAAATAACTTCCAACAGTTTCATTAACTCTCAAATCTTTGTGTGTTATTTAATGATTCCTCATTAAATAAAATAAAACATTCCCTTTAGAAACTGTCACATTCTCTTTCTGAATAAACCCCGTTTCAGACCTTTTTTGGGATGATAAAAAAAAGAACGATTTTCCAATAAACTCATCCTTAATTTGTCCTTTCCTCTCCCTCCCACGTCCCATCAGTTCCAACTTTCTCTCTCATCTCCCCATGTTTACCTGACGTATTGACATGCGTCTAATCCTACATTAAATGCAAACCCCTTTTTGAAATCTCTTAAAATCTTTTTAAACCCGTTTCATCTTCGTGTGGCTGAGATTTAATCCATAAAATCATTGATTCCCCCCAAAACCCCATTCGACTTTTTACCCTCTTCTATCTTTTACCTAGGGTTAAAATCTTTTCACCCCCCTTTATAAACCCGTCTTCTTCTCAATAATCGTTTACGCTCTCTGGTTATCGATTGTTCTCTCTCAACTCTCAAAAACTCCCATAACTCTCAAGAACTCCATCTCTTTATCTCACAATGGCGAAATCAGGTGCATCAAAGAAGCAGTCCAAGGCTTCACGCTCCATAAATCCAACTGGTTCTGCTTCTCCAACGTTAGCTTCAAGCAACTTCAGAGTAGTTTTTGAAGATCATCAGTCGTATAATGCCCCAACCAAGCTTATGATCAAGTTTCTCAAGAACCATATTCTGTTTGGTCCATTTGATGCCTTCACAGACGTTGTTCCTGTTTCTACACTCTTCAAGTGTGCGTTTTCTGCATACCATCCATTGGAGAACCCTCAAGAAGTGCATCTCAACCTTATCAATGATTCTTTGGTCATCTTAACCAAAGAAAAGTTATTGTCTGCCATAAATCTTCTGATTCACCCCTCCATCAAGATCTTCACACCATCTTTATCTGACATTACCACCGCACTCTACCAGATGGGTTATTAGAAACCGATCTGAGGGATTGGTGAGTTTAAGAAGAACCAACTGCCTACGGTATGGCAGTTTGTGTGTCACTTCGTCATTCGCTGCTTATCCGGTAGAACCGGAGGCATTAACAACATGGGTTTGAAGCTACTTGAACTGGTATGGAGCATCTACACAGGCCACGATGTCAATTATGGCCAGATTCTTTGGGACGACTTTCTCCAATATATCCCCAAAGAACACCCAAGGGAGAACCCAACAGAGCTCATATTTGCTCAATTCTGGTCACTGTGCATCTCAGACTTACATACGGATGCTGGCATTGACATGGGCAGTGACATCAATTTCTTCGTCACTAAGGATCTCAAAAGGTACAATCCCTCTTCTGATTAAACTTTATTTGGACCTATCCGTAGGCTTCCCACCCACATTCTTACTTTTCTTGGTCTTGAGACTGCTGATGTCTCAGATCACATAGAGGCCATGGAGGGTATTGCCCCATACCCTTCTACCCCACCTCTTCCATCCGCAACCATTCTCCTTGAGGGTACCGCAGTCCCCTCTGCTACTACACTTTCTAACCTTTCTCAACGGAGAAAAACCGTAGCATCCAAGAAGAAATCTAGTACACCTAAGTAGGTTGCTCCAAAACAAACCGCACCCTCAAAGAAACGCAAAACCAAACCCACCACTGTATCGAGCAGTGACTCTGAGGAAGATAGGCAACCAATATCTATTCTCAAGAAAAGAAAAACAACCGAAGTCTCTAGCCAAATGCGTGACCAGACCGATACTGAAGCCTTTCAACAGGCTCCGGTAGTCCTTGGGATGGCCGCACATCCATTCAATACTACACTCGAATACCACTCAACCTCATCATGTGAGATTGTTTCATCCTCTTCATCATCTGAACGTGGAGATAGCCCCCCAGTTATATCTCAAGTAGATAAATCTGGACATCGCCCTAAGGTCTCCAGGGCTTCCCGACTGCACATTTTTTCTTCCAAGGAGTTAGACTCCATCCTTTTGAATATATCCCAAACACTTCAAACACCAATCCATCCACAGGGCATCTCTTTCGCCTATGCCAGAACTGGGCCGAGGCCAGACTTGACCACAGGTCAAGGAGACCAAGGAAGCCCAGGAAATCCTACTCCGCTTCCATCCTTTATAGGTGGTTTAGGCATGGTGAGCACACATGTGCAAGGATCCGTGAACCCAAGGGACACCTTGGTGCGTACCAAGGTTCTAAATGGCGTGAGGCGTGGCGTGGCAGAAAGGCCAAGCCTCAAGCTTAACGAGCCATGGCGAGCCACGGCGTTTTTCAAGGCGTGATGTAAGGCGGCGATTTTGTATTAATTTAAAATTATATTACCACATAAATATAATTTTATATTAAATATAACTACTTTTTAGAAGTGTTAAATCAATAACTAATAACAAAAAGTTAACAAAAACCACAATACTTGTATCTCCGGTTTGAAAAGACATAACAAAGAAAAAAACTGTGTCTCAAACGAAAAAACACGTGCCATAACACGCCATAATGCGCCATGGCGCGCCATATCACGCCTTGCCACGCATTACGCCTAACAACAACGTTATGAAGCTTTTCGTAACGGCGAAGCCACGCCTCACGCCATGGCGCGCCTTTTAGAACACTGGTGCGTACCCAACGAATTAACGGCGATAACTCAAGTGATTCTTGGAGTCAGTATCAACCAACTACTGATGCCGAAATCAAGAAATATGTTGCCTTTAGAAGAGCCTTCCAAGCCCGCAAGGAGCAACAGGTCAAACAACAACAACAAAAGGAACAAGAAATACTGTCTGTGGCCAAGTATTGGGCAAATTCCATCACCAATGCCCATACTGTTGCCACAATCCAAAAGTTTCAAAACTGGATAGATCAAAAGGCAGAAACTGTGATGAAAGCTCAAGCTTCATGCGCAATCGCAATTACGTCCAAAGTTCCTCCTACTCCAACTCCTATTCCATCTCCCGCAGTCAACCCATCTCAAGATGAAGAGCCTGCAATTGAACTCAGCTCAGCCCCTACCTTCGGTCTTGATGGTGACGACATCCAAGAGGTCAACAAACCAAACCCTTCAGAAGATGACCTAATGATGTTTGAGGAAGAAGAAGAGTCCAGCGGTTCTCAGCACTCAACTTCAAAGCCTAAAGAAAAGAAAAAGAAGAAAAAGAAGGATGCTGTCACCAGGAAGGAATTCCTCAGTCTCCAAGCCAAAGTTGATCAAATTTTGGCTGCGGTTAAACCTACCCAACCTCCACCTGAAGACATTCCAGGACCACAGTCTTTAATTGAACGCATTGAAAGACTCGAGACGAGAGAGCGTATGGCTGTTGAGCGCATCTCTCTCAAGGTAGAAATGGGGATCCGGTCCCTTGACAACAACCGCAGGGCTGAACATCAGGAATTCATGGCTGCAGCAGAACGCCTCATTACTGAGGTGACTACAATCAAACAGGATCTTCAAGCAGCCATTGCGGATCAAGCTACATTATCTTAGAAAGTGATAGATGAGACTCATGCTGCTTATGAGTCCACTATCTCTGTTCTTCATGCAACTATCAACCGAATGCAGAAATCCCTTACCTCCAATTTCCATGGCCCCGAGATCCTCCAGCTTACCAAAGACTTACACAAGCTGCTCTTCAATTCCTCCAGCCCAAACAATTCCCAATTGGCCGAGTCTATAGAAGCTTACTTTCAAGAAGTCTGTGCCAAGGTGGATGGACTAAAACAATGGCTTGAGGAAGCACCTCTGTTGCATACCTCAAGAGGGGGAAGTGAAGATGAAGACCACCGCTCTGATACTTCCATTCATCAGAGTCCTCCCCTCACCACTGAAAAAATCCCCACACCGCAGCCCTCTCCACCACCATCTCCAAAAGATACTACCAAAAAGCCTGAGACTCCTCCTCACCTAAAAAATCTGGAGGAAAACATGTCATCCGCAAGCTCCACAGACTACCCTGCCACAGCCCAAAGAAAACATGACTGGAAGGCGGCCAAGCTTGCTGAGCTCATATGGAGAGAATGCGGATTTGATACTATGATTGATGAGTCCTTGAGAAATTCATCGGTCAATCCACTCTGCAGGCTACTGGATGAAGACTACACTCCACATCTCACATATGCTGAACCCCCTTCTGATGGATATTGGGATATTCCAATCTCTCCCAATGCCAAGTATTTTGCTGTTTTTGAGTCTTTTGACTGCAGCCTCCCTGATCACAAACGACTGCCGATGGAGTTTGAAAGACTTAATCGCTATTATGCTAAGCATGGCTCCTCTGTTGAAAACATATGGTCTAACGATAGACCATCCACAGTCAAGAACTATAAGATGCGAAAGTTCATGAAGGCTGACTTCGTTCAGTATACCCTTACCAGAAGAGAGCATGACTACATCCGCACTCAGGCAGACTTCCCAAGCATGAATCCGGAAGAAATCTTCCTTATTGCCAGGGTATTTCAGAACAAGGCAGAAAAGCATCCGAAGATGCAAATGGCGCTTGACAAATCCAAATCCTTTCTGAGGGATACAGTTTGTGACTTCGCCAATATTGATGTGGATATCCACCCCACCATCATCAAGAAGTTTGATCTCCCCCCACTTGAACCTGTGCTAATGCCTACCGAAGGCTTCAAAGAAAGATCACTAGGCGCAACAAACTTTCCTGAACTTGGTATCATATTCAAACAGAAGGCAGACAACGTCAAATACTTCATTCCGATGAATGCCATGCACCGCTTGCCCAAGAAACAACTTGACATCTGCAAGACCGCGTAGTAGAAAGATCGAAGCATACTACTGTTGAAGTCAAATTTGAAATTTCTAGAAGAATCATATGGCTTGAAAATGTCAGGAAGTTCTGGTGGATTCTAATCAAGTTCCTCAAACTTGATAGTTGAACCAGAGTTAAAGAGGTCACTTAGGGGGAAATTGTTGAAACATACAAGTGACCCTCTTGAACTCAGCTACCGCAACCATCTACCTACCGCAACGGCTCAGCACATGCAGCCATTTCAGCATCCGGAGTCAATTCCTCATCAGCAACCGCAATCAGACTTTTGCTACTACTGTCTACTTATCTAGATTACTTTACCTATCCTTATGTAATACACTCTATTATACAGTATGCGTTGCACGACTGCTTATAGAGTTGTTTAGTTCTGAGACTCTATAAATAGAGACTCTTTTAGATGTATTAAAAACAACTTCTTACTACTGAATTTCTTCTTCAATCAACTCTCTTATCATTCGATGACTTGTGAATAATTCTGAATATATTTCTCCAAGTTATCTTCTTCATTTCTCTATCTTTCTATTCTTCTTACTCTAAATTGCTACTGAAACATATCAAACTATAACCTCTCTCCGGAGCAAGTCTTTTAGACTTAATCACTAAGCTTGTTCCTCCTTATTAACTCGGAGTGAATGCATTCCTTGTTACGAATCAGCTTAAGTGTATTCTTGATATAACAATAGTTGTCATTTATATTTCTTTACTTTCCGCAACTAACTATCTAACTATCTAACTATATTATTGTTGAGCTTTATGATCCTTTGAGATTAATTATTCTGCAATATACTTGTTCTAACGTTTGTTCAAGTGTGTCTCCAAGTTTTTCTCTCAACATATATATATATATATATATATATATATATATATATATATATATATATATATATATATATATAAAATTGAGATTAAAAATGTAGTCGGACAAGTGGTTCTACCCTAAGCCCACAACCGAACAAAGAATAGGGAGTTAAGGCGAAAACACCAATCATAAGCCTGTTGAATCTTATATATATATATATATATATATATATATATATATATATATATATATATATATATATATATGTATATATATATATATATATATCACTGTTGTAAAAATCCCGACTAGGTGCCGATTAATCTCCAATTAATACCTAGGCGCTACTCGACCGATTAGAGGGTGCCTAGCGATTAATAGGGGTGTTCGTTTGGATGGATCGGTTCAATCCGATCCAATTAAGTAAATCCAAATTGATTCCGGTTTTCAAAATATGGATCTGAATTGTCCAAACTAAATTCAAATCCGATCCGATCCAATCCAATTACAATTCGGTTGGATCGGTTTTTATAATTTGGTTTTCAAAAGGCGTAACATTTAAAAACGATATATAATTATAATATTATCTAATTTTTATAGAAGAATTAAAAACAAATTATTTAGTTGTAATATATAATTTATAAACAACTACTAAGATGATATATTATAATTTAATATTTAATAGATAAAACACTTTTGAGAGAAAATGCATATTAATTTTTTTATTAGGTGAAACCTTTTGAACTTTTTTGAAAACAATAATTTATAAAATTAATAAATAGTTATAAATATATTTAAAATAAATAAATAATAAATTGTTATTCGGTTATTTTGGACTATTCGGTTCGTATTTTATAAACCAAAACCAATCTGAAATCCAAAATAATAATTCAGTTTTGATGATATCCAATCCAAAAATCCGAATATCCGAACCAAATAGTCCAATCCAAATTGTCCAATTGAATAATTCTGTTTTATCCGATTACTGAACAGCCCTAGCGATTAATCCCTACATACATAATGAGTGAAACAGTATAAAACGATGAAATTTTAACATTTTGAAGAAGTTTTATCTCAATGGAAACTATTTGAGGCATGAGTAGTGTTGTATTAATCATATAACCTATTTTGTTATGATATTAGTGGTATTTATGAACTTTGATATGATATTAGTCATATTTAATTTTTTAAAATTCAGTAAATTAGCAATTAATGGTCCCCGATTAATCTCCGCCTAGCTGATTAATCGCTTAACCCCAGTCCACCGACTAGCTAACGTCTAGCGTTTTTTACAACCTTGATATATATATATATATATATATATATATATATATATATATATATATATATATATATATATATATATATATATATATAGTTCGAAATCGTTTGAATGTTAACACAGGGGGTATCAACTCACCTCGAATGCGTGGTCTCGTTTGGATCCGAAGTGATAGCGATGATTCTCGTGTTAGGACTCGTGTGAATAGTCGAATCCTAATAATAATTATACCAGATGTCATATTTAAATTACCGAAATAATAATTTAAACAATAATTTAAATAGTGATTTAAAGTGTTAGACAACTCTATATTATGTAAGAAATAGTTACAAAAATCCTTAGGAATTGTTCATGGTGTTCTTGGTGAAAACTTGAAGATTTGAAGGAAAGTATGAATGTTCTTAAGGAAAATAAGGAGATTTGAAGGAATATGGGTAAAGTCTTATGAAGATATGCTATTTATAGATGAGTTTTGAGAGCAAAATGGGAGGGATTTCGGTGTTGCAAATGAGAAATGAGGATGGTTTGCGGCTAAACATATATATATATATATATATATATATATATATATATATATATATATATATATATATATATATATATATATATATATATATATATATATATATAGGGTGAGATCGGTTGAGAACTCATAGTTTCCCGATAACCCGAGAACTAAAAGTGGAGCATTAGATCAAAACTAATTCATTAAAGGCATGATCGTAATCTTATCAATATCATTTAGTGTTTAATTTTTGTGTTATTGTAAATATTAATATAAATGTCTAAAAATTACATAATAAATCATTTTTTCGGATTTTTTAAATAGTATTTTTCAGTTTTTTTAAAAGTGCAGATTTTTTAATTTTTTTTATAGAAAACATGAATTTTTAAAAAAAATTGAAAAAAATGTTTTTTTTTTTTAAAAAAAAACTGCAATTTTTTTTAAAGCATTTAAAAATAAATAAAATTAAAATAAATTGAAATATTTAAAAAATACTATAATTTTTAACAAAAAAAAACATTTTTGGTACATTTATGCATATTTTTACAAGTGATACAAAAAACACTCACAAAAATACATATGTGATTTATATGTGAATGACATGTAATTCATATGTGATTTACATGTGAATCACATGTAATTCATATGTGAATTACATGTAATTCATATGTGATATATATGTGAATCACATGTAATTCATACAAGAATTACATGTGATTCATATGTGAATAACATGTGAATCACATGTAATTCATATGTGAATAACATGTGATTTACATGTGAATCACATGTAATTCATATGTGAATTACATGTGTATCAGATGTGATTCATATGTGAATTACATGTGAATCACATGTAATTCATATATGATGTACATGTAAATCACATGTAATTCATATGTGAATCACAAGTGAATTACAATATCAAATATATGAAGCTATTCTATGAAATATTGCAGAGAAAAAAGATGTATGTATTTATAGAAAGACCCTTTAATTTCAAATAACTTCACAAAATTTAGTTGCACCTTTATAAAAACTATCTGTTGTTTAGAAACATACCCACTATTAACCGATCAAATACACATAGATGCGCACACATTTAAATAGAGAAACATACACACATGTAATCATTGAAATCTCATTAAATATGGTGAAATAAAATTAATCCAATTAAAAATAACTTATAAGCCATGAAATACACAATGAATGTTCCTCCAAAACAGAAAAAATAGGGAAATTAAACCTAAAATATTGAATTTCTTGTACCAAAATCGAAAGTAATCAAAACCCAGATACCAATAAAGTGCCAACATTTTTTTTAAAATAATCGAAAGAGCACTTTAGACGGACGGTGAAAGCTCATATGGAAACAGTAAAATGAGGAAATTAAACCTGATCGGAGATGAGAGGCACATTTAGGTTGATGATGGCCGGAGATGAGAGAGTTGAGAGTAACAAAAGAAACATCGATGACCACAACAATCAAAACTCTTAAGCCTACAAAGTGACAACTAATAGAAGTTGAACTACATAAAAGTATTCAAATAAAGTAAATGACAAGATATGCAATTTCACAGACAATAAAGCACTTATTAGCGATCAATTACAGGAAAAAAATGAAAATCAAAGCCTGTAAAAATATCAGTAATATGTTGTCCAGAAGAAGGTAATACTAGATCAAAAAATTGAAATCCACTGCCATTATCAACAATCATATTTGGATCGCAATTCTTTGAAATCTAGCTCGATGTGTAAGAGAGTGATGAAGGCACGATGATGGGAGGAAGAAGAGATAGATCCATAAGAGGGGACTAGAGCGATTAACATCAAAAAAGTATTGTAAACTAAAACATAATTCCAAATATGAAAGATATACAAAAAATGAATAAGAGATTAGGTGTAGTACCGAATCGGTCACCGGAGATGTGATTTGATCATAGAAGATGAGGTGGAGATGAGACTCGATCATGAACTCTAGCACATTCCCTGTCTTTTACTCGTCCTCTAACAGCTTGAGTCCGGTCTAGACGATCCGATTGAAAACAAATTTGTAATTGAAATCATTTATTTGTAAATCAGCATGCCATGTCTTTCAGCTTCTTCGAATCGTATATCATCGTCTTCTTCAGTGTCCCAAAGGAATTCAACTCACCGTCTTTCTCCTCCTCCATCTAAATTTCCAAAACCACTTCGAGGATCGAAATCCGGTTGTGTAACTGTTGGATTGCATCAGTAGAATAAATTATGGAAGCACTAGGGTTCTGAATAGAGTGCTCCTTTAGTTGTTTCTGCCGTTTTTCACTGTTCAACTTGTGAAGCACACAATCAAAAGGAAGATAGTTGACGGATGAGGCGATGGATTTCGGACGCTGGTTCTGGAATGATCTGAAGGGTTTTGAGCATTCTAACACTCCTATGGTGTACATGTAACCCTATAAACCTTGGATATATGCTTTTCTATGATACATGCAACTTTGTTTTTCCAAGGTTCATAACCTATCTAGCATACATGGGGAACTTTTAAACATAAAATTTAGTAAAAAATACATACCTTTAGATGCTTGGATTCCTTGAGAACCTTGTGAGCCTAGCACCTCAAGTGTGATGCCTCAAATGTCTCACACAACACCAAAGCACTTGGAATAACTTAGAGATAAATGCAAACACTCTAGAAATCGGCTAGCCCTCACTTTTCTTACTTAGTGTCCAATTCTGGTCTACAACATGATGCTTATATAGTGTGTCATAATTAGGGTTACACCATGTAAACCCTAATTGACATGACTTTTCATTTCTTGGATCCATGGGTTCAAAAACACCACGGAGCCTCCATGGAGCATCTTATGGGTTTTAGCCCAACTTGATAAACCATGGATCATTAGCCCACTATACAAGAATGGATGATTTACACAATCAACCCATATATTTAATTAGTCTCCTTTTGATCACTTAATTAATTCCAAATTAATTCTTGTTCAATACTAATTAAATAATATTATTAATATATTAGAACTTATAATATATTAATAAACCTTAAGTGTCCTTTCTCTCATTTTAGTCTACCTAAGTGCATGATGCCATGCAACCCAAATGGACCACGCAAATCAGGTCAAGTACATTCCATAAATAGTTATGAACTTAGACACCTAATCCAACAGTCTCCCACTTGGATAAGTCTAATAACTATAACTGCAAGAATGACTTCAGGAACCGATTAACAATTGTAGCTCTTTCAAGGTCTTGCGAAACTAAGATGATGATGATATGCCATTTAAGATAAGTGATCATATAATCCTCTTTTCTAGATATTAGCCAAACAAATACATGGAACAATGTCTTACTTATTGTCCAGCAGTTTGTTTCCCTATTTCCGATTTGTTTGACATAGAACTTAATTGAACACATCAACTTAGTTCTAACCGGGCCTGGTACATGGGTCAACACAAAATCGTCTGAGGGGCCTAGATATCGCTTCTAATCTAAGAAGGAACATATAAACTTCGACTCATATGTTTGTTCTACTACTTGTTGAATCATACACAAAGGCACGTTTTATAACATCGAGTTATCAATGCATTTTCGTACAATCAATGTATAACCAACTCATAGGGAACAAGTCATATCTCTAGCTGTGAAGACTTATATGATATAACCATCTCATGATCACTCAAGATAAATTCCATGAAGTGATACCAGTGAGAGTGGGTTGAATCCAACATTTAGAACTTATGAGCACTCATGAGTGTTGTAGCACCACTTTGTAATGTCCAACATCTTAGACCTCTACAAGCCAACCCATGACAGTCTTAATTCATATCTACTTCCAACATATAACCGACTGTGGAGAATTTGAATAATATGAAATAACATAACATAATTATTCTGGAAGTCAAAACATGCAAAATGAAATGATAGTAAACAATTGACAAAGGATAGCAACACTTTACTCATAAATAAATATAGCTTTTATTCATCATTAAATGTCAATTACACTTTACACATTTCAAAGCTATCTAACTACTAAAACTAATATCATCCTTCAGCCCTATGCGCCTTTTATGCTGGAGATGCTTAACCCTGCCAAGTCCCTTCATGAGGGGATCTGCCGGGATCTCATCCGATGATACCCTCTTCGCCACGAGGAGTCCTTCTATTCGATGTCTAATGAAATGGTATTTTTTTCGATGTGTCTGGATCTCCTGTGATCCCTTGGTTCCTTGGCTAAGGCAACTGCACTTTCACTATCACATAAAATCTCTATAAGCTCCTTTATAGCTGGTACAACTGCAAGGTCTCCAATGAAGTTCTGTAGCCATATAGCCTCCTTCGCTGCCTTGCTTGCCGCTATATACTTTGATTCACAAGTTGAATCAGCCACTGTCTCCTGCTTGGAACTTTTCCAAGAAATTGCTCCTCCGTTTAAGGTAAAGACCCAGCCTGACTGAGAGCGGAAATTATCCCTATCAGTCTGAAAGCTAGCATCACTATACCCCAATACTCTCAAGTCATCACTCCAAGCGAGGGTAAGGATCCAATCCTTAGTCCTCCGTAGGTACTTGAGAATGTTCTTTACCGCAATCCAGTGAGCCTTGCTAGGGTTCCCCTTATATTTGCTGACCATGCTCAATGCAAAGGCCACATCAGGACGAGTACAGGTCATAGCATACATGATCGAGCCTATAGCGGAAGCATACGGAACTCGACTCTTTTCTGCTATCTCAACCTCTATACTCAGACTTTGAGTTTTACTCAGTCTGGCGTTACTCTGGATTGATAACTCTCCTTTCTTGGAATTTTGCATGCTGTATCTATTCAGCACCTTCTCCAAGTAGGTACTCTGACTAAGTCCAATTAGTCTTTCACTCCTATATCTCAAAATCCTTATCCCTAGGATATAGGCAGCTTCTCCAAGCTCCTTCATAGTGAAACACTTCCCAAGCCAGGACTTCACTTCCTGTAGAGTTGGGATGTCATTTCCTATGAGTAGTATGTCGTCCACATACAATACCAAAAAGCTAACTATACTCCCATAAGCCTTGACATATACACAAGATTCATATTCACTCCTCGAAAAGCCAAACTCTTTGACCTTCTCATCAAAGCAAAGATTCCATTTGCGAGGTGATTTCTTTAATCCATAGATGGATTTCTCAGGCTTACACACTCTATTCAGGTACTCTGTACTGACAAAACCCTCTGGCTGACTCATGTAAGCATCCTCAGCTAACTTTCCATTAAGGAAAGCAGTTATGACATCCATTTTCCATATTTCATAATCATGAAATGCAGCAATGGCTAACATAAACCTAATAGACTTAATATTCGCTACTGGTGAAAAGGTCTCATGATAATCAACTCCTGGAGTTTGAGAAAAGCCCTTTGCAACCACTCGCGCCTTATAAATGTGTACATTACCATCCATGTCGGTCTTCTTCTTGAAGATCCATTTGCACCAAAATGTCTTGTGACCTAGTACATTGTCAACCAAGTTCCAAACTTGATTGTCATACATAGATTGTATCTCGCTGTCCATAGCCTCTTTCCATTTAGCAGCCTTAGGGCCTACCGTGGCTTCCGTGTAGCTGTTAGGTTCATCCAGACTCACCAGTGTGCTATCACTGATAAGTGGATCACCTTCCGCAGTAATAAGGAAACCATAGTAATGCTTAGGTGCATTCCTAACTCTCATGGAACGCCTCAGAGGTACAAACTCTTCTATCAGATCAACATGGGTTTCCTCCTCAGGTTGATTGCTAGGGTTTGAGGTTCCTTTACCACTTGAATCTTGAATTTCTTCAAGGTCAATTTGCCTCCCACTGTTTCCTTGGCTCATGAATTCTCTCTCGCGAAAGACTCCTATCCGTGCTACAAAGACCACATTATTACTAGGTCTATAGATGAGGTAACCAAAGGATCTCCGTGGGTAGCCGATGAAAATACACCTCTCACTTCGAGGTTCGAGCTTATCGTGAGACTCGCGCCTCACAAAAGCCTCGCAACCCCAAATTTTGATGTGGTCCAGACTGGGAACTTTTCCGGTCCACATCTCATGAGGTGTTTTGGCAACCTTCTTTGTATGGACTAGATTAAGAATATGGATAGCAGTCTCTAAGGCATACCCCCAAAATGAGATTGGTATTGAAGCTCGAGTCATCATGGAACGAAGCATATCCAATAAGGTTCGATTGCGCCTCTCGGCCACACCATTTAGTTGTGGTGTCCTGGGAGGTGTCAATTGTGAGATAATCCCACATTCCTTAATATAGTCAAGGAACTCTGTACTAAGATACTCACCACCTCGATCGGATTGAAGCATCTTAATGTTCCTGCCCAACTGATTCTCCACTTCCTGCTTGAACTCTTTGAATCTTACAAAGGTCTCTGACTTATGCTTGATTTAGTAAACATATCCATATCTACTAAAATCATCAGTAAAAGTCACATAGAAGTGGTTAGCATCTCTTGTGGTGGTTCTGAAGGGTCCATACACATCAGTGTGTATGAGGTCCATCAAACCCTCACCCCTAGCACAAGTACCAGTGATGGGTGACTTTGTCATTTTCCCAAGCAATCAAGATTCACAACTATCATCTGACTTTAGGTGAAACGACTCTAAGACTCAATTCTTTTGGAGTTGGCCTATGCGTTTCTTGCTTACATGTCCACGACGACAATTCCATGAAGATGCTTGATCCAAGCTAGTGGAAGAATCGATACACATTGCATTATTTCCTAGATTATGAACAACCGACACAATTTCATATACACCATCACAAGGTAATGCTTTAAAATAAAAAAACATTATTAAATAAAGCATTAATACCACCACTATCATTATCAAATGAAAAGGTAAAACCTTGTTTGTACAAACCATGAAAGGAAATAATATCTCTCGCCATTTTAGACGAGTAACAACACTTATTCAAATCTAATACTAATCCACTACTTAGTAATAAAGAATAAACTCCAATCTTGGTGACAGGTGAAGCTTTCCTATTCCCCATGATCGAGTTTATCTTCCCATGCTCCACATTCTCACTTCTTCTTAGTCCCTGCCAATCAGTACATATGTGAATACCATATCCTGTTTCAAGAACCCAAGAATTAGAATGGGGTGAATTATTAGACAATATATTGTATGTACCTGCATGGTTGGGTTTTACTTTCCCATCCTTCACATCTTCCTGGTACTTTGGGCTGTTTCACTTCCAGTGCGACTTTTCATGGCAATAGAATCATTCAGCCTCTTTAGGGTTAGCAGAAGGAGTGACGAAACCTTTCTTGGTTCCACTTGAAGAGGATCCATCAAGGTTCTTATCCTTGGTACCCTTCGAAGGGCTCTTCCTCTTCTTTCCTTTTCCTTGCCCGATTGCCAAGACAAGGGCCGCGGTAGGACTAGGATTGGTAACAACCGACTTACCTTAAGACCACTTTCTGCGGTCTTCAAAAGTCCTTGAAGTTTGCTGAGTGTAACTTCCTCCTTGTTCATGTGGTATGTCATACGGAATTGATCATAACATGAAGGTAAGAAGTGCAAAATGATGTCTATTGCCGACTCCTCGGGGAAGTTCACATTCAGTTTCAGCAAACGGTCCACATACCTTTGCATTTTCTGCATGTGGCCCGTGATGGGTTCACCATCCTTCATCCGGGTTGTTATCATGGAGGAGATGATTTCATATCGCTCTTGACGAGCACTCTGATGGTAACGATCCATCAAATCCTGGTGCATCTTAAAAGGATAGTAGTCCTCATAGGACTTTTGGAGCTTGGCTGTCATAGTGGCCAACATGATGCATGCCACTTTGGTAGCATCTCTTTCATGTGCCTGATATTCAGCGATCTCCTCTGGAGTAGTAGACGACTCAAGCTCCTTAGGCTCCATGTCGAGGATATATTCTTGGTCCTTATACCGGGTGACCATCCTGATGTTCCTAATCCAATCCATAAAGTTAGACCCATCAAAGATGACTCTCCCACAAAGGTTCATGAGAGAGAAGGAGCCGGTAGGGTTTGATCAAGAAGCAACATTGTTGGAAGACATCTGAAAAGAAGAAAGACAAATTTAGATTAGATATAAAGATAGTCCTTAATAAAACACCCAAATGTAATATTAAGGCTAGGACCCAACACAATATTTTATAACTTAGAAGAGGGATGCCGTAATCCAAGCTATAAAATATTTGAAGGTAGGTGAATGACGATTCACCAATTTACACCATGAAAAATGAAATAAATTATTAGGTTTTAATTGGTTTTGAAACTCCTAGATTCTTTGAGATTCATTGAACTTTTCAATGGCATGTTTCAATCTCGAGTGTGCCCTTCAGGTTTTGTGACTGGGATGCCGAGGATCACAAAACAAGGTGTGAAGTAACCATGGAAATTACTTGGTACCCTTAATATTTACCCCTCAATCGATGTGTCGGTTAACCACACGCACTACACCGATACTATGATAAACATTAAGATACCCTTTGCCTACCTTGTTAAGTCCAGGTTAGTGTGCCCGTTAATCACACACGCTCCACTAACGACTTAATCAAAGTGCAAAGTGTAATTTCATGGGATAGCACCTTATTATCATTTTCCTAAAGTAACTAAGATTGGGAATTTATAAAAACATTTAGTTACTTTATATTCATCATACTTTTAATGAAGATTTAAAGTCCTTGTCTTACTCGTTCGGCTAACGTCCCTCCACCGATCAAGGAAGTGGTGGGTGAGAGTGGACACCCATTAAACTGCCATTTTATAGGCAACAACCTTATACCCCCCTTATAGACCGACTTTGTAAATGAGGCCTACTTACGGTAAAATGACTTTTTCTTATACATATATAATTATTATTAAATATATAATATTATAAAGTATAAGGGTTTAATTTTAACTTTTAAAATTCTAGGGGTTGGAACTAAAGTTTTTAAGGTGACTTTACATGTTCCAAAACTTGAGGGCAAGTTTTGTAACTTTCAAAACATTTCATCTTTCATAACTTATGAGTTAATGGTTTATTAAAATGAGAGACTTTTTATTTTATGTAACCTATGTGTTTCATAATGGACTTTAAGAGAGTGACTTTTGGTAATCCATAACTTGAGGATAAATTAGGGATTCCATTAAAATACATAATGATCAAGAATTAAACTAACAAGAAAGTTATAAATAATTCCTATGATCTATTAAACTTATAAGTTCATGAACATGCATATCAACAATTTTCAAGAATCATAAATAAACCATATAAAACTTGAAATTTTGATAATAACCGTTGAAATTGGATTAGCATAATCATTACCACATCAAAAACAGGTTTTAAGGTTCAAAAAACAGTTTAGGGTAATGATCCTCATCCAATACCAAGCAAAACCCCAAAATTCTGCATACAGGGGCATCACCATGTCGTGGTAAATACTGCCACGTCGTGGTGAGCAATCAGATGCAAAAAATGTAGAATTTCAACTTTTGAAAAAACACGTAGCATCAAGTATCAAGAAAACAAACCTAGGCTCTGATACCACTGAAGGGTTTTGAGCATTCTAACACTCCTATGGTGTACATGCAACCCTAGAAACCTTGGATCTAAGTTTTTCTATGATACATGGAAATTTGTTTTTCCATGGTTCATAACCTATCTAGCATACATGGGGAACTTTTAAACATAAAAGTTAGTAAGAAATACATCCCTTTCGATGCTTGGATTCCTTGAGAACCTTGTGAGCCTAGCACCTCAAGTGTGATGCCTCAAATGTCTCTTACAACACCAAAGCACTTGGAATAACTTAAAGAGAAATGTAAACACTCTAGAAATTGGCTAGCCCTCACTTTTCTTACTTAGTGTTTGATTTTGGTCTAGAACATGAAGCTTATATAGTGTGTCATAATTAGGGTTACACCATGTAAACCCTACTTGACATGACTTTTCATTTCTTGGATCCATGGGTTCAAAAACACCATGGAGCATCTTATGGGTTTTAGCCCAACTTGATAAACCATGGATCATTAGCCCACTATACAAGATTGGATGATTTACACAATCAACCCATATATTTAATTACTCTCCGTTTGATCACTTAATTAATTCCAAATTAATTCTTGATCAATACTAATTAAATAATATTATTAATATATTAGAACTTATAATATATTAATAAACCATAAATGTCCTTTCTCTCATTTTAGTCTACCCAAGTGCATGATTCCATGCAACCCAAATGGAACATGCTAATCGGGTCAAGTACATTCCAGAAATAGTTATGAAATTAGACACCTAATCCAACATGCTCAATGACGAAGCGAGAAAGAGGAATGATGAAACGCTCGGAGAATGCTCCTCATCATGTGGAGTGCCTAAGTTCTTTGGGGTTCAGGACCCCATTGTTAGTCTATGTTGGGTGACCGACATGGAGAATGCTCATCGCACCATCTCTTGACCTGAGGTGGAAAAGGTGGGGTTGGCTTCGTGTATGTTGAAGGATCAGGCCAGGGATTGGTGGGAGGAAGTGGCCCACCAGGTGGGAGCAGCCAGTGTGGCCGAGATGACATGGGCATAGTTTTTCATATATTTTAATTTGGAGTTTGCATCATCTATTGAGGTGCAATGGTTAGTGAGGGAGTTTCGGGAGCTCCAACAGACCACCGAGACTGTGGCGGAGATCATCGCCAAGTTTCGGGAATGGGCACTATTGATCCTGCAGTATGCTGCAGATGAAGATATAAGGAGGACGAGGTATCATTCCATGCTGAGGGATGATATATGTGAGTTTGTGTCACACCCCCAAACCAAGGATGGCGGAAACGTCCGGGGGTGCAGGACTTCATGTACAGTTTCACAACAACAACTATAATAGTGCTCAAAGTAAATACAACCATCATAAATATAATTGAAAAAAAGTTACACCAAAGTATATGTTTACATGATTCAAATCAATTACATTATGATGACAAAATGAACTGTTTAACGATTTATCGTCCCATCCTCAAAACGCTGTTGATTTCCTGTTTCACTGAATTCCTGAGAATACAAGTTGTTTGAAAAAGTGTCAACACAAAGGTTGGTGAGCTCATAAGCTTTTTAGATAAAGAGCTTGGAAACCGTTCTTTGTAATGTGCGGTGTGTTACCAAGAAAAATCCAATATTTTCCTTATAAAAGTTATGTGGTCCTAAATGCCGGGACCGAGAATGAACAAGTATTTATCATACTTAAAGATATAAAAGTGGTTTTAAATTGGCGTAAAACCCTTTCTGATTTGAGAAAAATCCCGTAATGAATGATGTGTAGTCTTAAATACCAAGACTGAAAATATACAATAATATTTGTAATTATTGATATAAAAAGTGATTTTAAATCGACATAAAACCCCTTTTGATTTATGAAAATCCCCGTAAACTTTATGTGTTGTTAACTCCCTATGTGAGCCGCTATAACCATACTATGACTGAATCAACCTGCCACGACGTTTCTCAGGCGTCGCGAAACTGAAATGACACTTGTCACCACAGACCTGCCGGTCTAGCTGTTGCATTCAGTTCAGGTGTGGGGTGTCTAACCCAATATAGATCTATACACAACTATCACGTTCTCCCTCCAGGAGACTCTGATTAACAAGTTTACGTGTGGTGTGCGTGAGTGTAAAACCTTTTTCTGTGGGAATAAAACCTTTCGAAATGTGTTTGTTGTGTTAATGGAAACATAAACGATACCTATTATAGTTTATCAAAACAAGGGTAGAAATGGTAATGTGCATGAACGATACTTTAACATAGTTTATTCGAATGTTTGTATGTAATAGATGCGCTATGATTATAACAAATCGTTGTTTCTATGATTTATCTAACAAACTCCATTTGTTAACTGATGTATGAATATATACTATGTCAAAATTTCATTTATTTGCAAAAACATATATTCACAAAAGATATACACCTTGCTCAACATGTTACAAGGTGAAATGAAATTGATAGCATTTTTCTGTTCTTATTATTTTCATTTACTGTTCTTAGAAAATTTATAGAAAAATCATCAAAGGTCCAAATCAGAATCCGTAAATTCTGAGAGTTTGGGAAATGAGTCTAGTTTGTTCATAATATTTATTATGAATTTTAATGACCTCTAACTTGTGTGAACAAGTCCATAATCACAGACTGGTCCGGATTAATGTTTGAAATGATAGACAGTTTTGTAAAAATCACCATAAATTGTAGAAAAATCGTATGGAGATGTGAAAGTAGTCATTTTAAAGCTATGAACTGAAACTACTTACAACTAAAACAGTTTTGAAAACAAAATCGTTTAAGTTGCCCAAAACAGTCCGTGAATGGAGTCCAACTTTTCTGATGAAAGCTGTTAGAAAATTTTAGTTATGTTCTTGGTGTTTTAACTTGTATCCCCCCCCCCCCCCCTAAAACTTGAGAAAACATGAAAATGTAGGGGTATGAAATCACCTTATATGATGTAAGTGGGTGGATGTTGAAGGATAGAAGTGTTTAACTCAAGAACACTTGAAGATGCCTAGAAGATTTTCGAGAATCAAGCACCAAAGTGATGGAATTTGTGTAAGCATTCTATGATATGAGTAAAGGGAATGTAATAATCATAAGGAGAATGATGAAACTTACCCAAAACGAGAGAAAGTTTGATGATTAGCCCTTAAATCTCGAAATTGGAGTGGGAGGATTTGAGAGAAAAGTGATGTTCGATACTTGGAGAAAATGAGGAAAAATGAGTGAAGTGACGAATGAAAGAGAGTTCTCCAGCTCCTTTGAATGTGGGTTGCTGGGAAAGGAGTGGGGTAGGGCCTTGAAGTGCCTAGGAGTAGTGGGGAGTACAAGGATTGGTCAAAGGAATGAGCATGGGGTGGTTGTTTGTGTCAAATATTATGACAAGATTTACACTCCACCTCAAGATCTCACTTAAAAGAATTTATTCTTGAATAAATATTTCCATAAAAATATGCCCAAATTATGAATATTTAGGGTCTTATATGTTAAAATATGATTTCTGGAGAAAATCCCGCGTTAAAATTATTAAAACGGACTTAAAATGGAGAATTAGTAAAAAACCGGGTGAAAAACGTAAAATCTGAAGTCTAGGACCGGAGGCGCTAAGGCTCGATCATCAGCAGCCTTGGAACCGGAGTGGCTCGGCTGCTGAGGAGGGTCCGAAGTGAGGCTCAGTCGCGGATGCTGAAGGAAGGCGCTGTGGTCCGAAGGGAGTCTGTTGCGGGGCTTGGGTCCGGGTTCGGTGGCTCCGGCTTCGTGGCTGCGGTCTTGACGGCTGCGACTCTGGGCTTCGGCTCGGTGGCTGCGGCCGGATGGCTGCGGCTACTCAAGGGGCCTCGGACTCAGCTCAAGTGGCCTCGGATCAAAGAGGACTTGACCCTTATGAGGAGGCTTCGGTCCTAAAGGGTTATTTTCCAAGGTTTTTCCCTTCTTTGAGTGATTTCTTATCAAGCCAAGTATCGGGATGCCCCAATTGATTATAAAAATTTCAAGAGAGATTTGGGAGAAATTCCACATTCTTGGAGAGATTTCTCATACAAAGAGAGATTTGGGAGAGATTTTACATATAGAGAGAGATTTGGGAGAGATTCCACATTCTTGGAGAGATTTCTCATACAAAGAGAGATTTGGGAGAGATTTCACATATGGAGAGAGATTTGGGAGAGATTTCTCATACAAAGAGAGATTTGGGAGAGATTTCACATATGGAGAGAGATTTGGGAGAGATTCCACATTCTTAGAGAGATTTCTCATACAAAGAGAGATTTGGGAGAGATTTCACATATGGAGACAGATTTGGGAGATATTCCACATTCTTGGAGAGATTTCTCATACAAAGAGAGATTTGGGAGAAATTTCACATATGGAGAGAGATTTGGGAGAGATTTCTCATACAAAGAGAGATTTGGGAGAGATTTCACGTATGGAGAGAGATTTGGGAGAGATTCAACATTTTTGGAGAGATTTCTCATACAAAGAGAGATTTGGGAGAGATTTCACATTCTTGGAGAGGTTTCTCATACAAAGAGATAGAGTGAAAATGATTGAGAGAGGTTTCATGTGTGACAATTGTGAGTGTCCGGCTTCGCAGAGCGAGGCTTCCAGAGTACTAAGCCTTCCTAGAGAGAGGTTTCCATAAGCCCCATTATGTCATGTTTAAGGATCTTACACACTCCCAATGAGTATGCACAATGTTTTATCGGTTTGGTTTGTTACTTACCATAATTTTAGGTTAAGGAAATCTAGATGTACCAACTTTCGATTTGTGATCTCTCATTAGAATAACGAGTTGTTTAGTAATTACATAACGTAAACCCTAGTACCCATGGGCTAATTGAGTCGGCTGGTTTGACTTGTTGACTTTGACTTGATCGGAAACTTTACGGTTGTCACATCATCCCCCCGTTAGAGGGAATTTCGTCCCGAAATTTGAATTTAGGCAAGGAGTAGGCATAAATAATCAGGCCAAGAAGTGGGGATACTTCCTAATCGACTGATTCTCGCACTCCAAAGTGAATCCAGGTCCTTGGTTAGTATTCCAGCGAACCTTCACTATTGGGAAGCGGCGTTGCTTCGTCCGCTTGGCCTCTCGATCCATGGTCACTATGGTTCTTCCATGAAGGTGAGGCTCTTGTGGAACTCGATCTCGTCGAGGGGGATTACAAGAGTCTCGTCGGATATATACTTCTGCAAGTTCGAGATGTAGCGAGTAGAATGTACTTTACATAGCTCGCGGGGTAGATTAAAGTTGCGAGTTATAGGGCTGATTCTGACAAGAATCTCGAAGGGCCTAATTATCTTGGGTTTTAGATTTCCACGCTTTCCGAAGTGTACTAAGCCTTCCCAGAGCGAGGCTTCCAGAGGAATTTGGTCTCTTACTCTGGAGTTCTAAAGGTTTCTCCCTATTGCTTCTCTTCCCAGAAAAGGGTTGCTTCCTTCAGGGTAAAAGTCGTAAGAGGGTTCCGTAATTTGCGAGAAATTCTAAAGGAACTAAGATGGTAGGTTAGCGAGACCTAGAATTTCGGCGAATTCCCGTCGACGCCTTTGGTGATGACAATTTCTCCGCGGTTTTGATTAATTGAAAGGGTCCTTAAGAATTCCCACATCACTAATAGTGTGTCTTAGGAATTTGACTCTTCAATTCGAAAACTCGTATCTAGAGAACTTCAGGTAAGGCTTCTCTGATCGAATTGTTCCCACGATTTGTTGTAGCTGCTCTTTTTGATTTTCTTCTTACTACTAGGGTAGATAAGCAAGTCATTTTCAAGGACAATGACGAACTGATCCTAGTAAGAATGGCGTACCCTATTCATTAAGTTCAAGAAGACTGCGAGCGGGTTGGTCCTATCCGAGGGGTATCACTATGGACTTGCAGCGTCCGCATCGAATTTGGTGGATTGTCCTCGGACATCCTTCTCCAATACTCGCGACTAGTGATATTCAGATCTCAGGTTCAATTCCCGAAGGGTACCTCGTTCCTTGCGATTTATTGGCCTATTCGTCTATGCAAGGCAGATAGTGATGGTTTCTACTGGAGATTTTGTCGGGACCTATGAAGTCGATGGACCTACGAGCAATTTGCCTTTCTATTTAAAGAACAAGACTAAAACTCTCCATGGTGAGAAGCTTGGTTCTTCAATTCCATTGTCGAGTAGTTCGATAGGTTTGACCTGATAGTTCTTTCAGCTCGGTAGGGGGGTTAGACTATAGGGCGATCTGGTTACTGGAGTTGTATATAATTAAGATTGAAAAAGTAATTGAATAAATGATTCTTCTTTAAGCTCACACCCCAACGAGGAAAAGAATAAAAGAGGAACCATTAATTCTAAACCTATAGAACCTTGGTTATATACCTCCCTTGTGTATACATTCTTTAGCGATAGATTAACCGTACGGGTCTTTGGGTTGAACTTGACGTACTGCCCGAGCGGTACTTCGGGGAGGCTTGTTGAGGTTTCTTCGGAAAAGGATAAGAAACATGAGGTACTCTACGCATGAGTACTTCGGAGTTCTGGAATAACGGCTTCGCCAGAAAGATGATTTCGTAGTAAGAGATTTACGCACGAAACTGGTATTGTGAGGATCGAATGGACTCCATTCGTATGATAAAAATCGGAGTCACTTGAAATAAAGGCACTAAATTTGATCGCAAAGGCGTTACAGACAAAACACAACTGTGAAACTTTTAACAGAGTTACAGTGCTATAGATTTACTATAAGACTATTGCTGCGAACTAGGTATACTACCAAAGGCGAGTATATGCAGCACGAGGGTCCCTTTACTGACGGGGTCTTGCAAAAGATAAGACTCTAGTTGCACTAGTTTTAAACAGTTTACGAGTCTATTACCACGAATGTCTTAGATATTTTTAATGGGGTCCAGCGTAGTTTCTCCTGCGGCAGTGATTCTTAGTATCTTCCTGTCCGTGCCGGAGTTCTTTATTATTGGATAGTCCTTTTTGAGGTGTCCTATCTCGCCGCATTGGTGACATATATGGCTTGTACTAGCATTGGTGGTGGAAGGGAGGTGTTTAGTCAGAGTTACGTGGACACGGGTGCCTTCCTCGTTCATCTACTTCGAAAATTTCCTTTTATGGGGTCCGGTTTTACCACCACCTTTGTGTGCAGGGTTGGTCCCGATGCCAGGGACTTGAGGAATGGGTCGTGCTGGTGCTGAAGGGGGCAGGAGTTGCCACTCGCTATTATTGCATGGCAAGTCTTCGGGATCGTTGGCGCTCCTTTCGAGCGTGGCGATTTCTTCTCCTCCTCTCGGTTTTACAACATTGTACGCCCGTGACGGTTGCCCTTTGGTGGCTTCCTATATCGATACATCGATCGAAATTTTTTGAATTCCTTCGCTAGTCGTTATTGCGTTGCCAACATTAAGGTTTGCAAGGACAGCTGTTACGGCAGTTGTTGCTGTTGCTTCGAATGTGGTGGCATCGATATGAAGGATAGGGGCTTCGTTGATCGGTTGACAAGGAGTTTGTGAGTGACCAAGGTTGACTCTATATTATTTTGAGTCTGACTAAGAGATGAGTCATTATACATGAAGACTAAACTTATACCCATTATGATATAACCAAGACTGGGCGGATAGTGAAATGTGTGATTCTACTTTAGTTTCACATCCCAACGAGGAAAAGAAACTAAGTTAGAAATCTCACATTCTATTGTCTACCAGGTCTTTGTTATATATAACTGTGGAATGTATAAGTGAGGAAGTCATATTAATAACATTCTTATTGATCCCTCTTAATGAACTAGAATTCCTAGCAAAGGCCATCATTGAACTTAGATGTATTTCAACCGTTCACCTATAGAGTAGTAGTATGTTCTCGAAGGTTTGACCTACATCCCTATGATGCAGTCCTATTACATGGTAGAAATGAGTTCGTAGAATGGTCTCATGACATTTTTGTAAAGTCCAAAAATCGGATCTACCAATGATCAAAGACAAATAGCAACCATACAATACGAAATAATAAGCAAAGACAGAACAAACCAAGCTTGCATACGCTTTATAGCCTTAAAACGTCGGATATAACTTGGTGGAACTGGAAAATATGAAAGGCATCAACAACCTAAAACATCTGACACAACACCCTATTTAAACTCCTTATGGCCGTAAACTGCTCACGGTCATAAGGACTATAAATAGGGTGTTGTGTCAGATGTTTTAGGTTGTTGATGCCTTTTGTATTTTCCAGTTCCACCAAGTTGTATCCGACGTTTTAAGGCTATAAAGCGTATGCAAGCTTGGTTTGTTCTGTCTTTGCTTATTATTTCGTATTGTCTGGTTGCTATTTGTATTTGATCATTGGTAGACCCGATTTTTGGACTTTACAATTGGTATCAGAGCGGGACCAGCGTCAAAGGCATCTTACAGTTGCGTATTTGTGCTTATCGCTCTTCACAGCGAAAAAGGGTTTTTGATATAGTCGAAATCTAAGATTTAAGAAGCTTTCGGTCCAAGCTTACGGCCGTAAACATCGAGTTCACGGCCGCAAGCTCTTCAAGCTCCTTCACCACAAACAGAGTTCTTTACCAGTGAATCAAGTTTTGATTTAAGACTGCTAATATTAAAGATCATAATTAATCAATTAAATCACTAAAAATAAAATAAAATTTTGACATTAAATTTTTGACAGTAAACAATTGGCCGTAAATCCATTTCTGATTGATATGTGTATTTATATATATATATATATATATATATATATATATATATATATATATATATATATTTATGCACTTTATCTTAATATTTTGGCCTTATTTATTCTCTTTTAGAACTAAAAAGTACTCATAATGCTTTGAATTATGTTTTGCAGCTATTCGTTGTCGATAAAGCACAAAAGAAAAGACTGAATGCGGAAACCGGACTTAGAAGCTAGAAGAAATTAAAAATGCTGGATTAGATGATTACGCCCCGCGTCCATAGCAATTACGCCTCGCGTAACGACCAAAGTGACATACGCCCCGAGTAACTTAAGGGTACGCGCCGCGTACTGGTTGGCCTCGGATAAGTTCAATCGCGTAGTGATCCTTAGTACGCCCCGCGTAATCCGACTTACGCCCAGCGTACGTAAGTCGGCTACAAAGGTTATAAAAGTCGATTTTCAGCTAACCAGGAGGGGAGATTCGACTTCCAACTTAGTTTAGTCGATATTTAACTTCTGTTAAGCCGTTTTGAGGGTCTAGAAGGTGGCCGAAAGGCCGTTAAGCTAACGGGAGCGGAGATCGGAAGGGTTGGAGAGCGGATACATGTCGGTATTCATATGGATTGTTAACGTGACCATGTTTAACATTCCATTGTGGTACTTTTCTGTATTCAGTTTCTGATTTGGGTGTAAAAACCTTTTACTTTTTGTTTATGATTGAATAAAGCTTTGATTATTAGACTAATTGCTATATTGAATTGTTTATATATGTTTAGTTTATCTTGCCAAGCTTGTTAAAAGATCCTTATGTGTTAATGATGATTATTTTCTGTTAATTGTTAAGTGAATTGAGTTACTTGAACATCTACTTGATTGCTTGTCTCTTATGATTTTTGATGACCATTGAGATTATAAGTCTAGGAATAACGAATGTGAAACTAGGATTAACTTGGGAATAAGTACGTTAATGTGTGAGCCTTGTTTGATGACCATCAACAAGAGGTTAAATTGAATTAATAATTCGATTAACTATATTTACAAGTCTTGCTTGATATGAACTGAACACTAGGAAGCATGTTAATTTAATCAACTGATCACTGTTTGAATTGACTTGTTTGCTAAAGGATTAGTTATAGTGAACACGAATCTAATCATTTTAGGAATCGGTGAACATGAATAAATGAATTTGTATATGGAATTGTGTATGTTTTTAAGGTGTAATTTGTCTAAACCAAAGTACCTGAAGATATTTGTTTTCCTGTTAGTTTATCGAGAGTAGATAATTAATTGTTAGTTTGAAATTTATTTCTTTATTCTTTCCGTGTGACCTATGACCTATAATTAAATATATTAAATTAATCCACCGATCCCTGTGATCGACACCCGACTTACCTAAGCTATACTGTAATCTGACTAGGTACACTACCTATAAGTGCATAGATGGTCTAAGTTTGTTAGGTTATAAATATTAAAATTAGTGGGTACTTTTGTGCACATCAAGTTTTTGGCGCCGTTGCCGGGGAACGGCTTGTCATTAATTTAGTTTATTTGATTATTCGTTATTTGTTTTTAGTTAGTTTTTATTTTTAGTTTGATTTTCGATGATATCATTACACTTGTCGGGAAGGTTCTTGTTTTTATTTGTAGGAATTTGGGATTGTACACATTGCTTGACTTTACTTTTTGCATGGGTTTCGAGAATGAAAGCGATTAGGGAAATTCTTGATCTTCTTAGCCTACTACTTTGTTGATTTGTCCAACTCAATCCATGAGGCGTAGTATAGCAAGACGTATTGTGGTGGTTAAGTGGAAGACCGAGCTCTTGCTGTTCTTGACTAGTTAGGTCACTTCTTGTTTTGCTCTAGTTAAAGGTACAAGGAAAACAAAGGAAATATTCTAACGGCTCCCGAAAGTGGGTAGTTTGGTGCACATCAAGTTTTTGGCGCTCTCCAACCCTTCCGATCTCCGCTCCCGTTAGCTTAATGGCCTTTCGGCCGCCTTCTAGACCCTCAAAACGGCTTAACAGAAGTTAAATATCGACTAAACTAAGTTGGAAGTCGAATCTCCCCTCCTGGTTAGCTGAAAATCGACTTTTATAACCTTTGTAGCCGACTTACGTACGCTGGGCGTAAGTCAGATTACGCGGGGCGTACTAAGGATCACTACGCGATTGAACTTATCCGAGGCCAACCAGTACGCGGCGCGTACCCTTAAGTTACGCGGGGCGTATGTCACTTTGGTCGTTACGCGAGGCGTAATTGCTATGGACGCGGGGCGTAATCATCTAATCCAACATTTTTAATTTCTTCTAGCTTCTAAGTCCGGTTTCCGTATTCAGTCTTTTCTTTTGTGCTTTATCGACAACGAATAGCTGTAAAACATAATTCAAAGCATTATGAGTACTTTTTAGTTCTAAAAATATTAAGATAAAGTGCATAAAAATATATATATAAATACACATATCAACCATTGTGGGTTTTTAGTTTTCAATATATATATATATATATATATATATATATATATATATATATATATATATATATATATATATATATATATTATGAGTACTTTATAGTTCTAAAAGAGAAAGTGAGTGTTTTCGCAAACGAATTCTTGCATGCAAAGGTTTTTGATCAACCATTGTTGTTTGATCTTGACAAAGATAAGTGATTATGACATCTCAGTTTTTTTATCACTCATCGTGAAGTCATCATTAGCTGAAGATATTAAAAAGAAAAAATAATAATAATTAAGTTTTAAGTCCCTTAATTAAATAATTAAAAGAAAAGGAAGTTAAATTAAAGAAAAAAGAAAAGTTTCATTTAAACTTACGCCCTGCGTAAGTTTACTTACGCCAAGCGTAATAAACCCCGGATCGTGTATGGATTTTCATGGGGATAGGTTTACACCCCGCGTAACTTCACGTTACGCCCAGCGTAATACGACGACCAGGTATATCTCTTGACCCTTTGACTGCTTTGTAATTCTTTTCACAAGTCCTCTCTTCGCACACACTGTGATGGACGAAGTCTTTCCAAGATCTCTGATTCTTCTTCTTTTCTTGTAAAATTCGACATTAAGGTATATTATTCGGAAGCCATATCACGTTAATTTGTGTTTAAATTAATGGTATTAGCTGCATTTAGCCTTTGTTCGAAATCTAGGGTTCATAGGGTTCTTGAATTAGGGCCGATTTCGCAATTTTATGTTCTGATTACCACTTGAATGGATCGATTTCTGTCAAATAACTAAACCCTAGGACCTAATTTGGTCTTAATCTCGTCCCACACCCATCGATCTAAACTCGGGGACGGACGCCAAGCGTACCCCTGTTGACTTTGATTCTTGACTGCTATGCATCTTCCCTGTTAAGTGTTTTCTAATAGAACAAAGAGATTACAGGGATTGATTCATATTTTTGGGAGGTCCCGTTTTTTTTATTGTGTTGGACTAAGCAAACCTTAATCTTGATATACCCCATATATATGCCATGCTGTGTTTATTGCTTACAGTTGGTTAATTTGTAAATTGTGATATGGTTTATGATTTTAGCACAAGCAAGCGAACCAGGACACATGACTCGTGAACCTGGAGGTACCCCCAGCGTATGCTGGATGTACGCCCAGCGTACTGCCCCTATCCAGCTCCATTTTTTTGGTTTAAAAATCTATTAATGCTGTTATATTTTGTTTGGTTTTGTGTTTGTGTTAATATGTGCAGATTATGGCCCGAAGGACGCAAAGGACCAACCCACCCGAGGATGTGACCGATCATCGTTTTTTACAATTTCCGCAAACGCTGAACGATGCAACCCGGGCACGTTATGTCACCAACTTGAGCTTGCTTCTCACCAAAGAGATTGATATAACACCATCATTCGACTGGGAGTTGGCTACCAGGACTGGACTAGCTGCATTGATCCAGGAATTTTTGCAATACACACACTCGGACGTGAATGGTGTGGATTTGTTCGTGTGTCAGGGATGGGCACGTTTGTTCAGGATCCAGGAGCCTGTTTATCGAGAGTTTTTGCTGGAGTTCTACGCTACAATTTCCTATGATCCTAGGAAGGCACTCGATGACAGGACAACCTTTGCTTTCAGACTGGGAGGAGTGAGCCGGGAATGCAACGTGATTGAGCTTGCGACTCGAGTGGGTATTTACACAGCCGATGAGACGAGGAGTGTCCACTTCCCGGCATTCCTTGCTGATTGTCTCACGGACCGGCCAGAAGACTATAACGAGAACACTTTTTGGGCCGAGATTACGGGAGGAGTTTATACACCATCTACCACACGAGGGGGGATGATTCGGTCTACTACATACCGAATGTTGCACCGGTTGATTTCTATGTCTCTCACGCATCACAAGAATAGTGAGAGAGTGCCTTCGACGGACTTATATTTCTTATGGGCACTAGTTACTCCAGGGAGGCACCTAAACCTTCCAGTTGCGTTAGCTGCATATTTGGGACGGAGGGCCAGGGGACTTCGAGGGGATAGCCCGATATGCGGAGGGCATTTTATCACGCGGTTAGCTCGATCATATCAGTTGCTGACGCGTGAGATCACGAGATCGATGGTGTTTCACGACATGCGGCCGATGAGTCTTCAACTATTAGAGTCGATGCGTGTATTAGAACAGGGTGGAGATGGTGTCTTAAGGGTTCGAGCAGATGATGTGGCGGATGAGGAGGGTGCCGCCGAGCCACAGCCGAGACGGGTCCAGTGGCGTAGACCTACTCCTCGGGGAGCGCAGCAGGGACCTGAGCCGGAGATTGATATGCGCTACCTGGCTTAGGGTATTGACCGTCTTGACATGAGGGTCTAGAACCTTAGCGAGTATGTTGCACATGTGGACATACAACAACAGTGGTATGGGAATGCGTTGAACGCATTCTTTGCCCACCAGGGGTTTCAGTACTCGGTTCCCTACCCACCACCATTCCAGTCACGATATGAGGGGGCCGGTACTTCTGGGACACAGCCACATGATGATGGGGATGATGAGTGATCCTTTTTATTTTGTTTATTTTTATTTTGTGTTATTTTTAGTTTAGTTTAGTTTTTTTAGTATTTGGTATGTAATTAAACTTGGATTTAGTTTTTTACTTTTGTTTTCCATGTTGATGCTCTTTGGTTGCTTAGATTTCTGCAGAATTTTTGCCCTTAGAAAGCTGGCAGTAAGTTCAGCAGCTAGGTCCGACAATTGCTAGAGAGAGCGGTTTGAGAGTTGAAGATTATAGTCAAGACCCACAATTTGTCATAAGTGTGGGGTGCATATTTATTTCGTGAGCGATCATTTTGAAGATTGGCATTTTTAAGATGTTTTGACTCTTATGATATGGATGAGCAGTTCCCACACCATTGAGTTTTATTTTGACGCGAGGAAGACGTATCATCCCGGCTGCCATGACATGGTTGACACTTTCATATGCTGTGGGGGATTTTTCATCGCGAGAAGAGGATGTCATTCTTGACGAGACGACGTGGTCGACACTTTCCCACATCATGGTTATTACACATTGCATTTGTTTGCAATCTTTTGCACCACATTTTTGAAGATGGTGGTCTTGATTTTATTTTTCGGCAAATTCAGAAGCAGCAGTTCTAGTTTTCAGTCTTTTAGCAATATTTGAAGCAACTTGTAGCAGCCCCATTCGATCTCGCCACAACTGCCCAGGGGAGTCTGTTCCTTTTTCTCCCTTTTTAAGTTCTTAATTTGTTTTAGCATACAATGAGGGCATTGTATTAAATAAGTGTGGGGTAGGGGGTCGGAAAAGAAAAATGAAATTGCTAGAATTTGGAAAATTTAAAAATTTAAAAACTTGAAATAATAATTTAATTTAGAAAATCTATTGATAATTTAAAATTTTGCTAATATTGTATGAGATAATCCGATGAGAACTCAAATGTTTAGTTGAGCCAATACATGTTATAGTACATTTGTGGCCTCCCTTATTTTAGTGAAATCATGGAACAAAAACATAACCCCGCTTGGTTTGAGGGATGCAATATGTTTAGCAGCCTAAACCTGAAATGTATCCAGGAAAATTATTATCATTAGCCAATAAAGGTTGAGGTTGAGCGCCTCTGCTTAAGCATGTAGGTTTTGAGTGAAAAAAGTGAGGTACATGTAATATAAAAAAAAGAGAGAATTACGAAAAAAAGTGTGAAGAATTTTGGAGCAAATAAAGTGAAGATCAAAAGATCAAAATTCCAAGAAATTCAAAAGTTGAAGATACCAAGGAATCAAATGAAATAAGGTGGTGAATTCAAAGAAATCAAAAATCAGATTATCAAGAAAGTGAAGAATTCCAAAAGAGCTCCATAGTGGTATCAAAAAAATTGTAATTCTAGATTATGTATGCTTAGGTTGCTCAACTAAAAATACCTTGAGGTTAGGAGGTTTTCTGCGGATGGATTCAGAGGGTTGCATAAAATGAGCATTGTTCGGAAAAAGTGGGCGAGTGTTTATGAAGATTGTGAGTATTTAAAGTAGGGGAGGTACTTTAGGAAAATTTTAGACACAAATGTATGCGTTGAGGTCTTCGCATAATGGCTGAGTTTTAAATGGATTGTTTAGTGCGATATTGGTAAAATAAAAGTAAATTTGCTTGGGGGCAAGAAAAGGCTAAGTGTGGGGTATTTTGATATGTGTATTTATATATATATATATATATATATATATATATATATATATATATATATTTATGCACTTTATCTTAATATTTTGGCCTTATTTATTCTCTTTTAGAACTAAAAAGTACTCATAATGCTTTGAATTATGTTTTGCAGCTATTCGTTGTCGATAAAGCACAAAAGAAAAGACTGAATGCGGAAACCGGACTTAGAAGCTAGAAGAAATTAAAAATGCTGGATTAGATGATTACGCCCCGCATCCATAGCAATTACGCCTCGCGTAACGACCAAAGTGACATACGCCCCGCGTAACTTAAGGGTATGCGCCGCGTACTGGTTGGCCTCGGATAAGTTCAATCGCGTAGTGATCCTTAGTACGCCCCGCGTAATCCGACTTACGCCCAGCGTACGTAAGTCGGCTACAAAGGTTATAAAAGTCGATTTTCAGCTAACCAGGAGGGGAGATTCGACTTCCAACTTAGTTTAGTCGATATTTAACTTCTGTTAAGCCGTTTTGAGGGTCAAGAAGGCGGCCGAAAGGCCATTAAGCTAACGGGAGCGGAGATCGGAAGGGTTGGAGAGCGGATACATGTCGGTAATCATATGGATTGTTAACGTGACAATGTTTAACATTCCATTGTGGTACTTTTCTGTATTCAGTTTCTGATTTGGGGGTACAAACCTTTTACTTTTTGTTTATGATTGAATAAAGCTTTGATTATTAGACTAATTGCTATATTGAATTGTTTATTTATGTTTAATTTATCTTTCCAAGCTTGTTAAAAGATCCTTATGTGTTAATGATGATTATTTTCTGTTAACTGTTAAGTGAATTGAGTTGCTTGAACATCTACTTGATTGCTTGTCTCTTATGATTTTTGATGACCATCGAGATTATAAGTCTAGGAATAACGAATGTGAAACTAGGATTAAATTGGGAATAAGTAAGTTAATGTGTGAGCCTTGTTTGATGACCATCAACAAGAGGTTAAATTGAATTAATAATTCGATTAACTATATTTACAAGTCTTGCTTGATACGAACTGAACACTAGGAAGCATGTTAATTTAATCAACTGATCACTGTTTGAATTGACTTGTTTGCTAAAGGATTAGTTATAGTGAACGCGAATATAATCATTTTAGGAATCGGTGAATATGAATAAATGGATTTGTGTATGCAATTATCTATGTTTTTAAGGTGTAATTTATCTAAACCAAAGTACCTGAAGAGATTTGCTTTCCTGTTAGTTTATCGAAAGTTGTTAATTGATTGTTCGTTTGAGATTTATTAAACTATTTCTTTATTCTTTTTGTGTGACCTGTAACCTATAATCAAATATTTTAAATTATTTCACCACCGTTCCCTGTGATCGACACCCGACTTACCTAAGCTATACTGTAATCTGACTAGGTACACTGCCTATAAGTGCATAGATAGTCTAAAGTTTGTTAGGTTATAAATATTAAAATTAGTGGGTACTTTTGTGCACATCACTGATTAATTACCGTTGAAAATTTTGTTAAGAAATTTTGCCAAGTTCACGACCGTAAACAAGGAGTTTACGCCCGCAATCATTTTTCGACAGTAAACTGAGTTTTGCTCGACAGTAAACAAATTTTTGGAAGTTAATTATTAATTTTCGGAAGTTAACTATTGGCAGCAAACGTTTTTTTTCTGAAAAATAATTTTTTTGGCAGCAAATTAAATTTTATTTAAATTAAAATTAATTAATTATTTAATTTAAATAATAATGGAATCACAAAATCACAACCAATATCATGAACTCGATGCTGTGATGGGTACAACCACGCGCATTCCAAGGCTTATGTTCGCCGATGGTTTCTCTGAGTGGAAATATAGAATTGAGAAATATATAAAGATGAAGGACTTCAAGATTTGGAAATGTGTCATAAAGGATCCAGTCAGAATCACCACTACAGTTGGGGGGCAGGTGGTTGACAATAAAATCGAAAACTACACTGATGAAGATTTTGAGAGTGTAGAAGAACAAGAAAAGGCATTGGCCATTTTGACTATGGCCTTATCTCCAGACATTGTTCATGGGTTCAAAGAGTATACTTTTGCTAAGGCTCTGTGGGAAGCCCTTATTGAGGTGTATGAGGGAAATGAAGACATGCGAGAGAGTCGCCAAGATATGCTGAGGCAATGGTTTAACATGTTCAACTATGTGCCTGGAGAGACTCTTGAGGCTCAACTGCAACAATTCACAACTCTTAACACGAAGATGATTGTGGCAGGGATCTTCTATACAAAGTCAGAAATTAATAAGAAGCTACTAAATGCTCTCCCAAAATCTTAGGACATGAATGTAGCTGTGATTAAGAAGACTAAGGATCTCAATTGTCTTTCTCTAGCTGAAGTGATGGCTGTCATCAAAGCATGTGATATTGATGACAAGCAGCGAGAGATCAATCATGTGAACTCCTACTCAGCTGCCAACCTTGGCAGTTCAACTAACAATGCTCTTTCTTTTCTCTCATATTCCTCTGCAGGTTTTAGCTTCCTCTACACCAGTCACCCCCTACCAACAAAGTCAATCATTTCTGTCTACTCAAACTGCTCCCATCTTCAAATGTGGCCTCTTCTTCAAAAGGAAAGGAGGGTGATGAAAACCTTGTCTTTGCAACAGGGCTAGTTAATTGCTACAATGCACTTGTAGCTGGGGAGCTTCCACCTCAATTGTCATTTGCAGATCTTGATCAAATCCATCCGGAGGACATTGAGGAAATGGACATCACATGGCAAATTGCCATGGAAGTATTTAGGGCAAAACAGTTTGCCAAAAAGACGGGGAAGAATAATTGGGGAATAAGAGCTGATAAGAAGGTTGGATTCAACAAGGGAAAGCTTTGGTGCTTCAATTGCCACGAGCCAGGGCATTTTGCTCGTGATTGCCCACATCCCGATAAAAGAGTTAATAATGACAGAACGATGGTTGCAGTTGGGAACAGCCGAAGCAGTGGTCAAGAAAACAATGAAAAGGCTATGGTTGCGTAATCTTTCGACTCGGATGATCAAATACAAGCTCTCAACTTATCTGGACCAGAAAAATGCTCATCTAGCGCAGGTAAGGGATGATGCTCCAGCAGGGATTATAACAGCTGAAGACGGTGTGATGGAGCTATAGTTTGCTTTGATGGTATCCTCTTCTCATGAACCTAATTCGTCCAAGGTAAGTGTAACGACCCGTTTCCGGTATGATGATTCCATGGTATTTATTTTGAAGTTTGCAAGAGGGACTCGGCGAGTTCATATCCTGACTCGCCGAGTAGGGACGGGATTTCGAGCACGTGTTAGTCGGCGACTCGGCGAGTCCATATTCGGGACTTGGCGAGTCTGCCTGTCTGGAAGAAACCCTAAATCCCCGGGTTGCCCACTATTTAAACGATCTTATAGCCCCAATCTCGCCTCCTTCACCCTCAGAGAGCTGTGAGAAAGCCCTTATTCATCCTTGAGTGATCTAAGTGTTCTTGTGTGAAATTGTGAAGGCTTGAAGAAGAAGAAGAAGAAAGGAGCAAGGAGAAGAGGTGTAGAGCAAAGATCCAAGGGCAAATCAGAGTTGCTTGAGGTATTCTTCGGATTTCCTCCCTTTTTATGCTTTAAAACCCCATTAGAACTCTTCTAGATCTAGTTTGATGCTTTTCTCAAGCCTTATGATTGTATGGATGCCTTAGTAGATCGAGATATCCTTAGATCTGTCCATTTAGGAGTTGCAGAGCCCGGATCTATTGCCTTTTTGAAGATACTACTCATGAAAACCCTAGATCTAGCCTTTATTATGCTTTTTGAGCTATTTTATCTTCATGGATGCATATGGGCACGTAAAGATAGAATCTTTACGTGCCAATCGAGTTAAGGGAGTCCAGATCTATAAGTTTTATACACTGGATTCAAGCAGAATCGAGTTTTGAGTTGTTGCATGCAAGCGACTCGGCGAGTCGGAAGAACGAATCGGCGAGTCGAGTCGAGAGTCCCCGATTTTTCCTTTTTGAGTGATGCCGAGTAGGACCAGTGAGTGGTAGAGTGGACTCAGCGAGTTTGAGGTCAGACTCAGTAATGGAGGGACTCGGCGAGTTGTTCATACAACTCGGCGAGTCCAAGGCAATCTTCTTAGCTCGAAGAACAACTCGTCGAGTTGTTCATATGACTCGGCGAGTCGGATGCAGATTGCCTAAGTTTTTGATTCGAAAGGGAACTCGTCGAGTTGATGCCATACTCGACGAGTAGTAGCGAGTAGGGTCGAGAAGTGAGAATAGGGACTCGGCGAGTTGGCGGCCCAACTCGGCGAGTCAGGTCAACTGTGGGTTGAATTTGACCAGGAGAGTTGACTTTGACCAGGAGAGTTGACTTTGATCAGGAGAGTTGACTTTGACCAAGGGTAAGAGTCATTTTACCCCAGTGCAGTGATTAGCATTGATTGAGTGTGTTTATGGACTTGTAGCCGGGGAGATACCGGAGCAGCAGCAGATAGCTTTCAGAGCCATACACACAGCAGCCAGTTCACGAGGTGAGTTTCCTCCCAGTAGGAACGGGTCTACGGCCACAATGCCGGCCCATTTAGTTAGTAACAGTTCCGGACTTCAGTCCGAAGTAGTAGTTCAGTATGCTTGATGTCTCTGTGATTCAAGCACGTTCTGTGTTATATGTTCCGGACTATGGTCCGATGCAGAATGCAATATGTGTGTTTATGTTAGTTGCTATGTGTTATGCCATGCTATGATGAGTAGTTCCGGACTTCGGTCCGATGCAGTCAGTTCCGGACTTCGGTCCGATGCAGCCAGTTCCGGACTTCGGTCCGATGCAGCTAGTTCCGGACTTAGGTCCGATGCAGTTAGTTCCGGACTTCGGTCCGATGCAGTCAGTTCCGGAATTTGGTCCGATGCAGCTACTTCCGGACTTCAGTCCGATGCAGTGGGCAAGGCCCAGTATGTGTTTTATATGTATTGTATGGTATGTGGCATCGCACACACCACAACTTCAGTTTTCATCCAGGGAGTTGATTCAGTTTCTTGATTTTGATATGTTATAGTTATGATACACATTTCCTCACAGTATTTTTAGTATGGTTGAGATATATAGTGTGTGGTTTTATGATATGATACTCAGATTTATGGTTTTTGGTTATATTGAAAAATGAAAATTTTGGGTCGTTTCAAGTTGGTATCAGAGCCTTGGTTTGAGGGATTCGGATACACTTTCGGGTGTATCTGAACTCAAACTAAGGGGAAGATAGAAAGATTTTTAAAAAGGAAAATGTTTTCTAAAAAATTTTGAAAGCACTTAGAAAGAAAGAGATTTTTAAACGAGATAAGGGTGTGGTGCATGCGATCAGCCGAGCTCAAGTAAGTACTCCCAAATTACCCATACAAGTTATTTGTTCAGTTTCAGTTTCAGTAGAACAACATGCTTGTATAGGACTAAGGATCTAGGAGGATGCCTTATGTGCTTGCTATATGTGTATCAGCTTTATGAGTATTGCATGCTAGTATTGAGTGGACAGCAGTAGGATAGCCTATTTAGGTTATGCCTGATAGTATGAGCTTAGCATTATATGCTAGTACAGTTTCTTGTTATGAGAATAGTTTTGCCTGAGTATGTTTCCTTTATCTGAATGCTGCTTGCTTTGTGCTTTGTGGGATTCTGAGTGATGGGAGTTAGCCATTAGGTGAATACGTCACATTACATGTGATCAGGGTTGAATAATCTCAGAGTGCTAGAATTGGCCTTATTGCGCAGCTCTTGTCTGAGTCCAACCGTTATAGGGACGAGTCTTTTACTTGAAGGATTATCTGAGCCTCGTCACATGTGATGGTGTTCAGGTAGTGGCTAGTTAGCATTATAAGGAAGCCTTCAGCAGCTGAGGACTGGTGAGTGGAGTCAGAGATTTCCCTAGGGCAAGCCTAGGATGAGAGTAGTAGAAATCCATAGTAGTAGAAGCGACTTGGTGGAGTCAAGGCAGTTCTTGAGGAAAGTACGGATAAATGTGGAAGGTAGTATGGGCCCGTACTACTGAAAGCAGAGGATCCATACTCGAATCAAGAAAGGCTGAGACAAGACCAGGAAGCTAGTTGTAGTATCAATGATCCCTTGAGATATTTCAGTTTTCTGATGTAGTTGTGATGTGTTTCAGAATGGTGGTTTTGCGTTCGAGACCAGCAGCCGGCAGTGGAGGTGCCGGGGAGGGATCAGGTTCAGGCTCGGGGGACGAGCGCATGGATGAGCAGACCCGAGAGTTTCTTTCTTCAGAGATTACGCGTATCATTATAGAGCAGACTCCTATGGTCTTCGTTTCGATCAAGGAGGGAATCCTAGAGCTGATGGATGAGAGATTGGGCACCTTCCGTGCCGAGGTGGCGGCCATGATGGGGTCGCGCACCCTTACATTCAGGGAGTTCAGGGCGTGTGGAGCTCCAGACTATCACGAGGCACGGGACCCCATAGCGAGTACTAGATGGTTGGCGGATGTGGCCAACGCTTTCCGCACTAGCAGGTGTCCCGAGGGGGACAAGGTCAGATTGGCGTCCTGTCTTCTGAAGGACAGGGCACGGGATTGGTAGGAGGAGGTCAGACATACCATTGGAGATGATGCAGCATTGGACGCCATGACCTGGGCTGATTTCTCTACCAGGTTCAGGGCGGAGTTTGCACCGGTTTTTGAGGTGCAGCAGTTAGCTAGGGAGTTTCAGGACCTCACCCAGACTACAGAGACAGTGGCGGAGATCACCGCCAAGTTCAGGGAGAGGGCTCTTCTCATTCCTCAGTATGTAACCGATGAGGAGATGAAGAAGGCCCGTTATCATGAGATGTTGCGGAGTGATATCCGCCAGTTTGTGAGCCGGTCCAGCTGTAAAACGCTGGATGACATGATTGCCAGGGCTCGGGAAAGGGAGATTGATCTCGAGATGGAGAAGAAGAGGAAACCGGAGGCGGTTTCGGGTACAGGCAGTTCGGGCAAAAAGCCCAAGGTTTCAGATCACAGATCTAGGAGTCAGTAGAGCCACGGTCGATGTGGCAAGTGTGGGAGATTGCACGAGGGGGCGTGCAAGGCAGGGAGTTCCGGCTGCTACAAGTGCGGTCGGATTGGGCATTTGAGCAGGGATTGTACGGCCCCTGATACTGCCGTTGCAACATCAGATCTGATTTGCTTTCAGTGCAATCAGAGGGGACATAAAAAGTCCCAGTGTCCGAGTTTAGCCGCAGTAGGGAAGGTGGCTGCACCTGCCCCTGCTACCTTGAGGATTACAGATGGCCGGCAGGGCCGAGCTGATGTGCCAGTGGCGAAGAGTAGGGCGTTTCAGATGACAGCAGAGGAGGCGCGAGCGACTCCTGATGTGGTGACGGGTATGTATCTTCCCTTCATCCCTTTATTATTATTGATTGATTATTGCTTATGATTGTATGTTTTATTTAGGGTCGTTCTCTGTGAACGGCATTTCTGCTATGGTATCATTCGATTCGGGGGCTACCCGATCATTCGTATCGCTTGCGCTTAGCAAGAGATTTAGTAGAGCTCCAGGGGAGCTGGATTGTCCATTAGAGGTTGAGATAGCAGATGATAGGACCGTGAGGGTCGGCAGAGTGCATAGAGGGTGTTCTCTTCAGTTGTTTGATGAGCAGTTTTCAGTGGACCTGGTTCCTATTCCCCTGCGAGGGAATAAGGTTATTGTGGTCATGGATTGGCTAAGCCCCAATGGGGCGGTGATTGATTGTGAGCTTCAGCTAGTGAGGGTTCGCACTCCCAGTGGGGGAGAGTTAGTGATTCAGGGCGAGAGGCCACAGCGTGGACCGACCTTTTGTTCCGCCGCGAGAGCGAGACGTTATTTCCAGCAGGGTTGCGCAGGTTATGTAGCTTATGTCTTGGATGCCCTGGAGAAGGGCAAGACGGCAGTTGAAGATGTTCCGATTGTGCGAGACTTCCCGGATGTATTTCCCGAGGATTTACCGGGAATACCTCTTGAGAGACAGGTTGAGTTTAGGATCGACCTGATTCCTGGTGCGGCTCCGATAGCCAAGGCACCGTATCGCCTAACTCTCCCTGAGATGCAGGAGTTGTCTACGCAGCTGCAGGAGCTGTTAGACAAGGGTTTCATTCGGCCGAGCAGTTCGCCTTGGGGAGCGCCGATCCTGTTTGTGAGGAAGAAGGATGGGTCACATCGTATGTGTATAGATTACCGGGAGTTGAATAAGGTAACGGTGAAGAACCGTTACCCACTTCCGAGGATAGATGATTTGTTTGATCAGCTTCAGGGAGCGTCTTGGTTCTCCAAGATCGATCTACGCTCCGGTTACCATCAGATGCGGGTTAGAGATGAGGATGTATAGAAGACTGCTTTCAGGACCAGGTATGGTCATTATGAGTTTGTGGTGATGCCATTTGGGCTCACCAATTCCCCAGCCGCGTTCATGGATCTCATGAATCACGTGTGCAGGCCGATGCTGGACCGGTCAGTGATAGTATTCATAGATGATATCTTGGTGTATTCCAAGACGCAGGAGCAGCACGAGGAGCACCTGCGGGAGGTGCTGGAGGTTTTGAGGAGGGAGAGACTTTTCGCAAAGTTCTCCAAATGTGAGTTCTAGTTGCGCGAGGTGCAGTTCCTTTGTCACCTCGTCAACCAGAAGGGTATTTTGGTAGATCCGGCAAAGATAGAGGTCGTGATGCAGTGGGAGGTCCCGAAGTCTCCATCTGAGATTTGGAGCTTCCTAGGGTTGGCAGGGTATTACCGGAGATTCATTCAGGATTTCTCTAAGATAGCAGTGCCGCTCACCCGACTGACCAAGAAGTCGGTGGTATTTTGTTGGGGGCCTGAGCAGCAGGCAGTGTTCGAGACCCTCAGACAGAGATTGTGCGAGGCTCCGATCCTTACCTTACCAGAGGGAGTAGAGGACTTCGTAGTCTACTGTGATGCCTCGATCACAGGTATGGGAGCAGTATTGATGCAGCGAGACCATGTGATAGCTTACGCCTCGAGACAGTTGAAGCCTCACGAGGCTAACTATCCTACCCATTATTTAGAGCTGGGGGCGGTTGTGTTTGCCCTCAAGATTTGGAGGCATTATCTTTATGGGGTCCGTTGTACTATTTACACGGATCACAAGAGTTTGAGGTACCTTATGGATCAGCCGAGTCTGAACATGAGGCAGAGGAGATGGTTGGATGTGCTAAAGGATTATGATTGTGAGATCCTTTACCATCCAGGGAAGGCCAACGTGGTGGCCGACGCCCTAAGCCGCAAAGTGTCGGCAGCCCCTATCAGAGATCTGTGTTTGAGGATGACAGTGATCACTCCATTGTTGGAGCGGATCAAGGAGGCTCAGGTTGAGGGCCTCAAGGAGGAGAGGTAGAAGTGTGAGAGGATAGTGGGCCGAGTAGCCTCGTTTGATTATGACAGTCGGGGATTGCTGACGCTTCACGGGAGGGTGTGGGTATCGTACTGGGGTGGAGTACGGCAGGTGCTGATGGACGAGGCTCATAAGTCTCGATTTTCTATCCACCCAGGGGCGACGAAGATGTATCGAGATCTTCGACCCGATTATTGGTGGCCCTGCATGAAGCGGGACGTCGCCTGGTATATTGAGAGATGCCTGACCTGCAGGAAGGTCAAGGCGGAGCACCAGAGGCCTCACGGCAAGATGCAGCCGTTAGACATTCCAGTGTGGAAATGGGATGACATCACCATGGATTTTGTCACCAAGCTTCCCAGGACCGCACGAGGAGTAGATTCGATATGGGTAGTAGTTGATCGGTTGACGAAGAGTGCTCATTTAATCCCGATCCAGGAGAGTATATCGGCAGAGAAGTTAGCCGATATCTATGTGCGAGAGATTGTGGCACGTCATGGAGTGCCGGTATCGGTGGTGTCAGACCGAGATGTCCGTTTTACATCCAGATTCTAGAAGCGGTTCCATGACGAGATGGGTACTCGTCTCCATTTCAGCACCGCTTTCCACCCTCAGACGGACGGGCAGAGCGAGAGGACAACTCAGACTCTCAAGGACATGCTTAGGGCATGTGTTTTAGATTTCGGTGGCAGTTGGGATACGTATCTTCCGTTAGCGGAATTTTCGTATAACAACAGTTATGATGCGAGCATTGATCGACCTCCCTTTGAGATGCTTTACGGGAGGAAGTGTAGGACCCCGATTTGTTAGGGCGAGGTCGGTCAGCGAGTCATCGGGAGCACAGAGGTGGTACTCAAGACGACCGAGTTGATCCAGCAGGTCCGTAGTAGACTGTAGACTGCGCAGAGTCGGCAGAAGAGCTAAGCCGACAGGAGGCGTTCAGACTTGGAGTTCCGGGTGGGTGATATGGTCCTTCTGAAGGTCTCAGCTTGGAAGGGTTTCATCAGGTTCCGGAAGAGGGGCAAGTTGGGTCCCAGGTTTATTGGTCCTTTCAGGGTTTTGGCCCGGGTGGGTCGGGTTGCTTATCGGTTGGATCTTCCTGAGGAGCTTAGTCAGGTCCACAACACTTTCCATGTGTCTCAGTTGAGGAAGTGCTTGGTGGATGAGTCAGCAGTCGTTCCCCTAGAGGATATTCAGGTTGATAGCAGCCTGAATTATATTGAGAGGCCGGTCGCGATTCTGGACCGGAAGACCAAGACCTTGAGGAACAAGGAAATTCAGTTAGTGAAGGTGCAGTGGCAGCACCGGAAGGGGTCTGAGTGGACGTGGGAGGCTGAGGAGGAGATGAGAGAGCACTACCTAGAGATATTTGCAGATTTAGCCGTAGCAGACTTCGAGGACGAAGTCTGAGATAAGTGGGGGAGAATTGTAACGACCCGTTTCCGGTATGATGATTCCATGGTATTTATTTTGAAGTTTTCAAGAGGGACTCGGCGAGTTCATAGCCTGACTCGCTGAGTAGGGACGGGATTTCGAGCACGTGTTAGTCGGCGACTCGGCGAGTCCATATTCGGGACTCGGCGAGTCTGCCTGTCTGGAAGAAACGCTAAATCCCCGGGTTGCCCACTATTTAAACGATCTTATAGCCCCAATCTCGCCTCCTTCACCCTCAGAGAGCTGTGAGAAAGCCCTTATTCATCCTTGAGTGATCTAAGTGTTCTTGTGTGAAATTGTGAAGGCTTGAAGAAGAAGAAGAAGAAAGGAGCAAGGAGAAGAGGTGTAGAGCAAAGATCCAAGGGCAAATCAGAGTTCCTTGAGGTATTCTTCGGATTTCCTCCCCTTTTATGCTTTAAAACCCCATTAGAACTCTTCTAGATCTAGTTTGATGCTTTTCTCAAGCCTTATGATTGTATGGATGCCTTAGTAGATCGAGATATCCTTAGATCTGTCCATTTAGGAGTTGTAGAGCCCGGATCTATTGCCTTTTTGAAGATACTTTGCATGAAAACCGTAGATCTAGCCTTTATTATGCTTTTTGAGCTATTTTATCTTCATGGATGCATATGGGCACGTAAAGATAGAATCTTTACGTGCCAATCGAGTTAAGGGAGTCCAGATCTATAAGTTCTATACACTGGATTCAAGCAGAATCGAGTTTTGAGTTGTTGCATGCAAGCGACTCGGCGAGTCGGAAGAACGACTCGGCGAGTCGAGTCGAGAGTTCCCGATTTTTCCTTTTCGAGTGATGCCGAGTAGGACCAGTGAGTGGTAGAGTGGACTCAGCGAGTTTGAGGTCAGACTCAGTAATGGAGGGACTCGGCGAGTTGTTCATACAACTCGGCGAGTCCAAGGCAATCTTATTAGCTCAAAGAACAACTCGGCGAGTTGTTCATATGACTCGGCGAGTCGGATGCAGATTGCCTAAGTTTTTGATTCGAAAGGGAACTCGTCGAGTTGATGCCATACTCGACGAGTAGCAGCGAGTAGGGTCGAGAAGTGAGAATAGGGACTCGGCGAGTTGGCGGCCCAACTCGGCGAGTCAGGTCAACTGTGGGTTGAATTTGACCAGGAGAGTTGACTTTGACCAGGAGAGTTGACTTTGATCAGGAGAGTTGAATTTGACCAAGGGTAAGAGTCATTTTACCCCAGTGAAGTGATTAGCATTGCTTGAGTGTGTTTATGGACTTGTAGCCGGGGAGATACCGGAGCAGCAACAGATAGCTTTCAGAGCCATACACACAGCAGCCAGTTCACGAGGTGAGTTTCCTTCCAGTAGGAACGGGTCTACGGCCACAATGCCGGCCCGTTTAGTTAGTAGCAGTTCCGGACTTTAGTCCGAAGTAGTAGTTCAGTATGCTTGATGTCTCCGTGATTCAAGCACGTTGTGTGTTATATGTTCCGGACTATGGTCCGATGCAGAATGCAATATGTGTGTTTATGTTAGTTGCTATGTGTTATGCCATGCTATGATGAGTAGTTCCGGACTTTGGTCCGATGCAGCCAGTTCCGGACTTCGGTCCGATGCAGTTAGTTCCGAACTTATGTCCGATGCAGTTAGTTCCGGACTTCGGTCCGATGCAGTCAGTTCCGGACTTTGGTCCGATGCAGCTAGTTCCGGACTTCAGTCCGATGCAGTGGGCAAGGCCCAGTATGTGTTTTATATGTATTGTATGGTATGTGGTAGTTTGGGGGAGCTCACTAAGCTTCGTGCTTACAGTTTCAGTTTTGGTTTCAGGTACTTCCGCAAGCAAAGGGAAGAGCTCGGGATGATGGCATCGCACACACCACAGCTTCAGTTTTCATCCTGGGAGTTGATTCAGTTTCTTGATTTTGATATGTTATAGTTATGATACAGATTTCCTCACATTATTTTTACTATGGTTGAGATACATTGTGTGTGGTTTTATGATATGATACTCAGATTTTTGGGTTTTGGTTATATTGAAAAATGAAATTTTTGGGTCGTTTCAGTAAGTCTCCCATCATGCTCTAAGGCTTGTATAGATTATGTAAAAACTTTACATGAAAAAATTGAGACATTAGGCAGTGAAGTAGAAAATCTTAGGATTCTTTGTGAACTTAATGAAAAATTAATAAGAGACGTAGAAGACCTTAGATATGAAGGGTACCAACTTCGAAAAGGACAAAAACCACTCAAAGCTCAATTGGAATCGAAAATTAAGGACTTTAGGAGACTCCGGTAAGACTACAGTAACAAATGTGAAAACTATGATTATGTAGTCAAACAAAATGCTGAGCTAGTGGCTAAAGTTGAATCTTTGAAAGGAAAGTTTGAATCCGCCAAAATTTATGTTACAAAATATGATTTCTCAAGTGAGGTGGTTGCAAATATGATAAACCAAATCATGCAGGTTAAAAGGAATCAATCGAAAGGTCTAGGGTATAACCATGTACCCCCTCCTTTCAATCATTCATATGTGTCCAAGCCTTTGTCCAAAGAAGAGATTGCAAATGAATCATTTCTGGTTTATGGCAAGCCCTCCGGTTTTATTTCGGGAGGATTTATTAATGTTGAAAGTACTAACATTTTTACTTCTCCTGTAGATCAATCCTTGAATCAGTCGAAGCACGAAGTTGAAGGATGTGTTTCTGATAATAAAATCGAGTCTAAACCTGAAGTTTTAGTTTTTAATAAAGACAATATGTTTTCTGATATTTCTAAAGACAATGTTTTTTTATGGTGTTTTTATGACTTCTGACATTAGTTTGAATGTTTTGAAAAAGTCTGGTTTGAACCTTGTGGTTGATAATTTTAATGTTAGTGATAAAGATGTTGAAACACCACTAGTTTCACAACCCTCCCCATCTAACGCACCCTCACTTGCCTCTCAACCTAATAATGTTGCTTGCTCTTGTGAGAAAAGCAAGGGTGCGGATAGAGAAAACAAATCTGATCAATGCAATAGAAGTTCTAAAATTAACAAGAAGATTTGTTTTAATTGTGGCACTAGTGGTCATATTGCTAGAAATTGTCTAAATCGTATGTTTGTAAGTTATAATCTTCCAAGAGGGGAGAACGAGTTCAGAGGAAGGCCTTTAAATAGAAACTCCTCTAGAAGTCGTTCTCAAAATGATGATTGGGCAGATGAACGAAATAGAAAATGAGCTGTTTTTCAAAGACATAAAAGGGTTTTTAATCACCCTGTCCCAGGTAGTCTGCCGAAAAAGAGCAAAGCCAAGCCAAGGTCAAGCTCGTCACGAAGCAGCAGTGGGTCTTCAACCAACTCTGGTAGAAGTCACACGTGTTTTGAGCAGACAGTCAAACACTAAATGACTAAATCAACTGGGACATTTAGAAAACCTAATTATAAATGGTTGCCCAAACCTGCTCCCAATACATCATGTGTATCCTCGGAAAATTCTAAATGTGTTAAATCTGAAATGGCATCGGGATCACCCAGGAAGGTCATGACCTGGGTACCCAAATCTAATTAAACCCGCACATTTTGCATGGACAGTTGCGGGGAAATGTCGTCAGACCCTAGTTTGTCGACAGCGGCTGTTCCCGGCATATGACGGGAGATATCGCCTAACTGTACAACATTCAATCATTTAATAGGGGGTATATCTCTTTTGCGGATGGAGATGGTGGTAAAATGACTCAAAGAGGAACTGTCTCAAATGGAGTTTTAAGTTTCGAAAATGTGAATTTTGCTCCCGAGTTGAAACATAGTTTGTTAAGCGTTTCTCAGATTTGTGACAAGGGCTATTCTACGCATTTCACTAACAAGGAATGCATGATTCTAAATCCAAGCTTTGTCATCCCAGAAGAATGGATTCTCGTAAAATCAAAATGGGATGGGAACGCCTATATCATTCACATGAATAGCAACTCTTGATATGAACGCCTATATCATTCATGCTAACTCGAAGAACCTAAATCGTCTTGTGAAGAATGAGATGGTCTGTGGGCTGCCCGTCAAGGACTTCATTACATTCGAGAAATGTGTGCCGTGTGCTCAAGGAAAGCATCATAGAAAGCCGCACTTGCGAAAACAGGTCAATTCAATTAGCCAGGTTCTTCAATTACTTCATATGGATTTGTTTGGTCCAGTAAATGTTCTAAGCATAAACAGAAGCTCTTACTGTCTGGTTGTGATTGATGACTTCTCTCGATTTACGTGGGTCTTCTTTCTATCCAACAAAGCTGGCGTTTCTGAATTGATCAAGAACTTCATAGTATTAGTTGAGAATCAGACCAACAATCGGGTGAAGGCGCTTGGTACCGATAACGGAACAGAGTTTAAGAATTCCGTTCTCGATTATTTATGTGGGGAAAAGGGTATTTTGCATCAATTTAGTTCGGCTCATACACCTCAGCAAAATGGTGTTGCTGAAAGGCGGAACAGAACGCTAAAAGACGCTGCAAGAACAATGCTGTGTGATTCAAAGCTGCCAGTTTTCTTCTGGGCTGAGGCGATAAACACTGCTTGTTATGTTCAGAATTGAGTACTTATCAACAAAGCTCAGATGATAACTCCGTATGAAATCTACTATGGACACAAGCCATCAGTCAGTCATTTCCGTGTATTTGGCTGTCCTTGCACCCTTCTTCACTTAGATGCCAACCCGAAGTTTAATGCCAAGGCTGATGACTTTTACTTTGTAGGGTATGCTGCTCGCACTTCCTATAGAGTCTACAATAAGAAAACCAAATAGATTGTGGAATCCTATGACGTGCGTTGGTTGGAAGAGAATGAGACAGATGCTAGAGTGGGTCTGGACTGGTTGTTTGATTACACATCACTTTTCAAATCCTTAAACGTGTATTCAAGTGATATGTCTAGAACTGATTCGCACTGGAAGAGTATCTCTGAAGATGAAGATGAAGAAGTTGTGTACAAGCCTGTATCTAAATCCCCTGCTTCATCGAAAGGGAAATCTAAAGCTTCAGTTGAAGGAGAGTCCTCTGGCTCGCACAAGGGAGGATCTTCTGCTGCATCTGAGGGGGAGCCTTCTGCTGCAATCGAGGGGGAGTCTTCTGCAACATCTTCGGGAGAGTCCTCTGCTACTCCTCAAGGGGGGCTGTTCTTGGAACATGATAGTCCTCAATCAGTCCATACTGATTCTTCTGATGTTGAAACGACACCTCACATATCTACAGAGAAAGAGTTCGTTCCAAATGATGCTTCTGTTGTCTCTTCAACCTTTATGGAATTACTCTTTCCTGATCTTATTGCAGATGAGTATGTCGCGGAACCATCTGGTGCTGCTCAACCAGCAAATGAAGGAGGTCTCAACATTCACACTCTACCGGTTTCTCTCAATGACATCAGCCAAGAAATACCTTCTAGGGTTCAACGGGATCATCCGATCGAAAACATCATTGGCCAGCTACATGATGGTGTTAAAACTAGAAGTCAGAGTGGAGACGTGAATACATGTCTGTACTCTTGCTTTATTTCTCAAATTGAGCCCAAGAATGTAGAAATGGCTCTAAGCAAACCTAGTTGGGTGGATGCAATGCATGAAGAATTGCACCAATTTGAAAACTCGGTATTTGGAGGTTACTTGAGTTACCGAAGGGCAAGAAGTCTCTTGACACACGATGGGTCTATCACAACAAACAGGATGATTCAGGGGTTATTATGCGAAACAAAGCTCGATTGGTAGTTTGTGGGTTTCGACAAGTCGAGGGTCTTGACTACACTGAAGTTTATGCTCCAATGGCTCGCCTGGAGGCTATTCGTATCTTCCTAGCGTATGCTTCTTATATAAACTTTACCGTCTTTCAAATGGATGTCAAGACTGCCTTCTTGTATGGCAAGGTGAAGGAAGAAATCTACGTTGATCAACCCCCAGGGTTTGTTGACTCAAAGTATCCTAATCATGTCTACAAGCTGGACAAGGCTTTATATGGGCTGCATCAGGCTCCTAGAGCATGGTATGCGACTCTAATAAAGCATTTGCTCGAACATGGTTACTATCGTGGCACTATCGATCAAACCTTGTTCATAAAGCACGTCGACAAGGATCAAATTCTCGTACAGATATACGTCGACGACATCATCTTTGGATCAACCAGTCAACAGCTTTGCAAGGAGTTCGAAGGTGTAATGAAGAAACGATTCGAAATGAGTTCTTTGGTAGAAATGACCATGTTTTTGGGGCTTCAGGTTAAACAGAATTCAACCGGAATCCTGCTACATCAAGCCAAGTATGTGGAGGATATTCTTGAGAAGTTCGCGTTTCATGATGCTAAACCTGCGTCAACACCGATGGCTGAACGACCTCTTCTGACTCCAGATCCTGAAGGCGAGTCCGTAGATCAAACTCTATATCGATCGATGATCGGATCGCTGATGTATCTTACTGCAAGTCGACCCGACATCATGTTTGCAGTTTGTTAATGCGCACTCTATCAGGCTAATCCTAAACTTTCTCATATTATTGTTGTTAAAAGAATTTTTCGGTATATCAAAGGAAGCCCTAAATTGGGTCTTTGGTATCCGAAGAATTCTGAATTTGATCTTTATGCTTTTACTGACAGTAATTATGGAGGTTGTGAGCTTGACAGGAAATCAACTTCAGGAGGATGTCAGTACCTAGGTGACAGATTAGTTTCATGGCAATGCAAGAAGCAGCACACTGTATCGACTTTAACAGCAGAGGCGTAATATGTTGCTGCATCAGCTTGCTGCTCTCAAGTTATCTGGATCCAACATCAGCTGTTGGACTACGGTTTGAATTACTTTGAAACCCGTATCTATTGTTATAATGAAGCGGCAATTCAAATTGCTAAAAACCCAGTCCAACACTTTTAAACCAAGCACATCGACATTAAAATTCACTTTATCAGAGACTGTTATGAACGATATTTAATCCGGCTAGAACAGGTCCACACTGATAATAACATGGCAGATTTGTTCACAAAGCCTTTTAACAGAGCTCGCTTCGATGTGCTTGTGGGATTTCTAAAAATGATACGTTTTGAGGATTAAGTTTTTTTTTAGATTAAGTCTTTTATTTTTTTCTCTTAATTTATTTTATTTTATTTTTACTTTTTATTTATTTTCATTTTGATTTCTTGTTTTAGGATAGTTTAAATTTGCGTATTTTTAATTTTCTTTAATTTTTTATTTCGTATTCTCACCCATGCACAAATTTAGGGTGAGAAATATAATTATTCAAAAACAACAAAAAAATCAGAAAATAAAAATCCAAAAATAGTGTCATTTCTGTTCAGAAAATAAAAAAAAACAAAAAAAAACAAAATTATTGTTGACAACTTCGGTTGTAGGTATTGTGATGGGAAATGAAATTAACAAGTGATAAAGAGAAACCTGAATCGGCATAACGTACCTAAGTTGAATCGTCTACGCTCTGTACTCGATGTGCTGGTAGGCACGAAAGATTTTAAATGGACTTGACTAGGAAAGTTGAACCTAATGAATTTAAGGACTTGACAAACTTTGACCTAGTTAGATCCGTTTAACCTGATGTCACGACGCTCGGATAGGTTGAGCAGGGAGATATACATGAGAATTTACCAGTCACATTAATTGAACCCGTACTTGGAACCGTGGCTTAACTTTTCCTCCATGTGCGGATTCTGTCCTTAATTCTGGTTGGATGGGGCGACTGGTAAATTCCGATTAATTAGGTCTGTAGAATATCATTTTCTTTCTTTCCGTCTATTAGCCATATGTTGTCTCCTTTGCGCGACTTCTAATCCGACCTGGTACACAACATATGCAACTCTATTTCTCTGTTGGCTATATATATATATATATATATATATATATATATATATATATATGTGTGTGTGTGTGTGTGTGTGTGTGTGTGTGAAATACTTCTTATTTGTTAGCCATATGTTGTCTCCTTTGCGCGACTTCTAATCCGACCTGGTACACAGCATATGCAACCTTCTTCTTCTCAACCCCTCTGAAGTAGTTAGCAATAGAATTCTGAATCTCTTCTCTCTCTGAATGGTTGTCTGCTCACCCGGTGTAAGGAGTACTCTGGAAGTTCTTGATGGCTAGGGCATATCAGGAAGCGGGAAACACGTTCCAATACACTTAAAATTGAACTCATACAGATTGTCTGTAGATCTCGCTGCTCGATTTAGGTGGACAACAATATCCCTGGTTGTAGTCAGTTGAATGGTCATAAGGTGAATTTATTTAAGATTTAGGAGTTATCATAATTACAGAAATTTACAATTAGATATATGCTTGAATCATGTCATTGGTAAAATGTCCAAAACTGTCACAAATCTTTCGTGTTTAAGTGGACCACAATACTGGCAATCGGTCAGACGAAGATGTGAAGATAAGGGTACCGACAAGTGGAATAAGGCCGTCCAACAACTTTGATCCAAGCATCACCAAAGTTATAGTGGTTAAGTTTTGTTTTGTAAAATTATTTTTAGTTAAATTTTTTTTTAATCTCAATTTTATTTTTTTAATTTTTAAAATGTTATTTTTAATTTTATTTTTATTATTTTTACTGTTTTAGTTTTTTTTTTAAATTTCGTTTTATTTTTCTAGCAATTAAATTTTGTTTTGTTAGTTTTATTTTTATTTTTATTTTCGAAATTATTTTAAAAATTAATCCTCAAAGTTTTTAATTTTTTTTATTGTTGGAAGTTGAAAATACTGGGTAGTTATCAGGTAAGAGGGTAAGTGAGGGTGAAAGAGGGTAAAAAGGAGTTCACTGCCGGAATCACCTCATTCACGAGATTTCGGCCACAAATACCTCTTAAACCCTCTCAAAAGGCTCAAAAAAATTTCTTTGATTTTCGGAAAACCGCTTACACTATCACAAAGGTAATCACTTCTAGATCACGAATATGTGTTTTGTTTTAATTTTCACCGAGCCATTTTGTCGGAAATCACGAAAAAGGGTTCGACGGAGCTTACGGCCGTAAGCTCCGACCGTAAACTCCGTTTGGCTATTTTTTGGATTTGTTTTGAATTTATTTTGATGCTACTAATCCCTACATTTGCAGATATCTATGTGTTATACATCAACTCATCGTTTAGATATGTTTTTCGTGGCTTTTCCGATTAAGTGTTCATCGGCCGTAAACTCGGTGTTTACGGCCCAAGAACATTTCATTTACTGCCCTAAAAACTGATTAAATAATTAGGGTATTTCGATATGATAAGCTTGTGAAAAGGCTCTTAGGCCGTAAACTTTGAGTTTACGGCCCAAGAACTTAGTTTACTGCCGGATTTCTTTTTTAATTTAAAATTCGAGATTTATTGATTATTTCGACCGTAAACTCATTTTTCAATTAAATTTCTTTAATAAAATTTTGTTTTGATCATATTTTTAATTAAAATAATTTTTGGGTCAAAATAAAATGTATTGTAAAGTTTTTCTTACATTTCGTGTTTGAGTGAAGAAAATGGCAAATTTGAAATTTGCAGACATGCACAACCTTGCAATCGTGCTTGCAGACCCTCCAGCAATTCACTCTGATATGCGCTCAATGATTCATCGGTTGCGGGAATGTTGTTTAGCATCTGCGATCATAGTCAATCCGGTGGTGTATCAAAATTTGATTCGGGAGTTTTGGGTGACCGCTCAGTCGAACATGGATGATGATGGCAATTTTACTGTGAAAGCCAAAGTGCAGGGACGGGAGATTGTGATTGATGAAGGTTTCATTCGCGAGGCGCTGCTTATTGACGATCAACCCAATTTCCCAACTGAAATTGGAATTGAAGACGCTCAACGGATTCTACGCAGGATGAGCTACGAGGGAACTTTTCCGCCGACACTAAAGAAGTTGATGCATCCATACTGGAGCTTCTTAGCGCATGTTTTTGTTAGTTGCATTTCGAGCAGAAGGTCTGGAGCCGATGAGATTTCACAGCGCACAATTGGTGCATTGGTATCCCTTGCTGCTGGCATAAGATTCAACTTCTCGAAGTTCATCTTGGATGAATTTGTTATTAACATCAGAGCCTCTACCCGAGATACTTTTCTGCTGTACCCTCGTTTTATCCAAGCATTCATCAACATTCAGTTTCCTGATGTAAGGAAGGAGGGCGAGACTCTTGATATGAAGTCCTTGGTTCCCCACGCGGTGGGACTCATCAAACAAAATCGTAAAGGCAAGGTTATCTTTCAAGGACTGTATCCACTAGAGAAGTTTGGAAAGTTTAAAGAGTTGGATGAACCGACAGAGTCATACGATTCGTCTGAACAAACCTCATCAGAGCAGGAATCTGCAGAAAAATCGACTCCGAACAACATTGTTATTGATGTATCAGAGGATGAAGGAACTGAAAGGGATAATTCACCAACTCCTGACGCTCAATTCGCTGCAGAACTTGAAAAAGAGTTGAGCCAAGATCAAGATGATGCGGAAATGCATGTCGGTGAAGAAAGAAATGATTCATTCAGTGATCTTGATTTAACAGGTTTTGATCGTGATGACATTGCGGCTTCCTTAGCTAGCAGTGCAAATGTTGTGTCACATGAAAACCTTGACACGATTTTCAACAATGTCGATGACGTTGTTTTGCCAACAACCGAAACCAGGAAGTCAAGTGAAACGTTAGAAACTCAAACTCCAACATCAGAACAAATGGTGTCTGCTTCAATTCCCGTGGAGATGGTTATAGGATGTTCCCCTCCGATATCCACTCCTCCTACATCTGAACCATTTATGAGTGTATTTACCCCAGATTCTGACCAACCTCTGTCTAAGAGACAAAGACTAGACGTGAGGCAATCTGAGCTAATTGCAAACTTGATTAGCGGTCTTCCTACCCCTCCTGTCACTACTGCTACCACTAGACTCATAACCACCAAGATGTTTTCAACAGGTCCGAGTTCAGCATTTGCTGTGGGTGGTCCCTCTGCACCGCCTGGTTTCCCAGTTCCAAGGTATAATCGGGATGTTGCTTCTGAAAGGTTGGCGTTGCACATGGCTGAAGAACAACTTATGTCGCCGGACCCTCGAGGAAAAGGTGTTTCCATTGAAGAAGGTGGTGCTAGGGATGACAATCTCACTCTTTCTGGTTTGCAAAAGGAGATTTCAGTTCTAAGCCAGAAGAATATTGAGTTAGATATTCAGGTAGCGAAACTTCGTGCTGAGAATGTCAATCTTAGTATTCAAGTTTCTAAGTTGCAATTAGATAAATCTAATCTTGGAGTACAAGTGGCCGAGCTCAAGAAGGATAAAAGGCTGAAGTCTAAGCAGATTTCTGACTTGCAAGATCATTTCAATCTGCTAACTTCAAGCTACTTTGAATTGAAGAAGAAACTTGAAGTAGACCTTGGAGACAAATATCAAACGTCTGTTAAAGAACAAAGGATTAATCTTCACGTACAAGCTTTCCCGGTTGACCTACCAGTCGGTCAAGAAGAAGAAGAAGAAGTGGAGAAAGGTCAGTTGTTGTTCAAGAGGAATACTAATCTGAATGCTTCTCGGGGTGAACCGTTAATCACAGTTACTGATCTTGAAGTGGTTCGGTTTCGAGATATGTTTGGAGACAGATCGGGAGTTGCTTCTTGGGGATTCCATGACCCTCTTAAGATGTGGATAGTCATTCACAAGAGCGGTAATTCTAAGTTGTACAAGAATAGTCATGACTTTAGCTCATTCACGAGGATTAATTTGACAGAGCTATCTCGAGCTCCCTTCATCAATTGAATGAATGATCCACAAGTTACTCAATTCAAGCACTTCCTTGATGATCAAGTGAAAAAGGGGTTTACGTCTATGCCAACAGCATTATCTGTTGTATTTGAACATACAGATGTTTTGTAACCGTCCACCGACAAGCCATTATAGGTAGTTATGTGGCCTGCAACGAAACAAGTCAAGCAGTTTCCGGTGCTTCAAGGCTATTCAGATGGGTCTCTTAGTTCATTGGAGTGCTGGGTTTTTGATGAAACTACTTCTGGTGCCGTCATTAAGCTTAAGAATGGGTGCATCAGGCTCTATGATCGCAGAGACTTGTTACAGTTCAGGAAGTGGGATATTCACTATCTCAGCAACTTTCAAATTAAGGTAGTTGAATATATATATGAAGAAGGTGCTAAAGCGTACACGACGATGGTGGCTGAGATTGTGAGCAAGCGTATATGGAATGGAGCCATGGGACAAATGGACGTTATGATTGTTAACAAGGGGATGGCCTCGAGCTAGTCCAAACCAAGGGGGAGATTGAAAGGCCCTATAAAATGGTTTGGTCTAGGTATAGTAGCTAGTGATAGGGGTTGTGTATGAAAAACAATTTTCTAATAGTTTGCGGTTGTACTTGAGTTTACGGCCGTAAACTCCTTACGGCTGTAAACTGCTCACGGTCATAAGGACTATAAATAGGGTGTTGTGTCAGATGTTTTAGGTTGTTGATGCCTTTCGTATTTTCCAGTTCCACCAAGTTGTATCCAACGTTTTAAGGCTATAAAGCGCATGCAAGCTTGGTTTGTTCTGTCTTTGCTTATTATTTCGTATCGTGTGGTTGCTATTTGTCTTTGATCATTGGTAGATCCGATTTTTGGACTTTATAGTTTTTTCGTTCAAACCGGGTTCCATTGGCTGGTGAATAACATAATCCAACCTTTGAAAGAGGATTGGGAACGATCTCGGAGCTAAATTACCCTAGTCTAATAACTTGACTAGAGTGCGTTTCAGATAGACTCCTATGATAGTAGGATGGAAGTATTTAAACAAGGAGTGACACATAATTTAGCCGACTGACAATGTCATTAATGTTTAAGATGTAACAGGCTAGGGAAAATTGACCTTGTAGGGGGGGGGTCTTACATCATATCCGGAGTAGGAGAGTTTTGGCCGCCTAAGGGCCTAACTAAAAGTTCCCATAGTACAAGATAGTTTCATAGAAAAAAAAGACCACATAGGACATAGATAGGAAAACGATTTCTTTTTAGCAGGGAAAGAAAGTAAGGCATCTACTACTAGTGGTTGCCTCTTGGTGAAGACATAACTCTGTTTCACGATGAAAAACGACTTCGTTTGTGGAAATAATTATCTCAAGTGCATCCTTAGAATTTATATTCACGCATATAAATTTTTGCACATTATTGTACTATTCCTAGTGTTTCTGCTAACGTTCCTGAGATGGAGTTATGGCAGTGGGTAGGAGTAGGTTTCATACGGGTGTTAAGCTTTACTCATATTAGAATCATGTTTGTCCAAACGCACTTGGCTGAGGAGTTTTGATAGGACCCAGTGTATTAGTGCGTATACAATCACACCCCATAGGTCTATGAAGAAGGAACCTCTTAACAAAATGTTTAAAGGTGAGACGATAATGAGTTTTTAGAATGGCTATGTCACGAGTTTTCTCACTAAGTTTACCTTATATCACTAAGTTTACCTTATATCAATTTGTGACGTAATTCGGTTGTTAAGGGTATTCTGTAAACGGTTCATAACGAGGGTCTTTTTATGATAAACTCATGTGTTTTAGTAATTCTGTATCCCAGTAAAACCTTGTAAGTTGACCTAAGCTAGGTCCTTATTATGACCAATTGATGTATGCTTAGGTATGTCCTAAGCCCCTCTTGTTAATATGATTCTAGTAATTCTGGCTTCAGCGAAATTTTTTGACCTAGATGTAGGTTTACTCCAGACTATTGTAGGGAAAAGTTTTGATAGCAACCAGATCCCTTGATCAGTATGACCACTTAAATCATAGTGTCATGTTTACATTTAAAATAGAGTAGCACCAACGCATACTCATGAACCTATTTTACGAGGTCTTGCGAGCGGTATGAATTCTATTCATGACGATCCATCCTTTGCGATGTCTGAGACAAAGTCGATGCACCTTGTAGCCTTGCCAATTGATGTTTGGTTGCAATCATCCTCTCTTTGAATGTCGTGTGTCTACCCTGTTACTCTCTTTCCTCTTCACGAGTGGCGACAAGGTCCTAAAAAGAGAGTTGGTCTTGGAAATAGTAGTCTAATTCTGAGTCTCGGGTATGTGAAACGGTAGGGTCTGTAGTAGAGCTAAATTTTCGAACTTGGTTTGCAGTCTTCCTGTGTTAATCCCCGATGTTCGCGATCTGCCAGGTCTTCGCCGGGAGGGCTCTGTCAGTCGGTCCCCCGTGGTTGAGGTCATAGCACCCTCGTTGGTCTCCAAATGGTGGTTGCTGTCATTACCGTCGACATTCAACCCTCGATCACGGTTGCCCAACGGGGCACATGTTCGGTGTAGTCGAAACGGTTCGCAGAAACCCTTGCTATGCATGGAGGATTGATTACCTCCGGTTCCGGTTCCGATTCTTCTCATAACCATTCACCATTTCTCGGGTTCGAGTTGGGAAAATAGGGGTCGTCCGGTAAGTAGGATCTTGCTATGTCTTACGTGCGAGAATAGGAGTGGAAGAGATAACTACTAGGCGTCTAACTCTATAATTAATTACTTATAGGGGTCTTTAGTTTTCACATAAGTTGGTTATAGTATTACAAAATACTCCTATAGTATTTTAATGTTTGATTTGTGCTTTTCAATGTTTGTTTGTAGATAGAATTTGTAAGTTTTTAGACTTGTTGCAACGCCACAACCATTCTCGGGCATATGCTAATCACTTATGGGTTAGACATAGTTGATCTGGCTATGTCCTTCCCAGACCTGACTATACATCCCCAAGCCTACTTGTGTCATTTAACAATCATTACTTTTGTTTCGTTCTAGAATGATGCCGACCTTAGTATGTATGCATGCATTTATACTTTTAATAAGAAACTATTTATTTCCAAAAGTATAATTGTTTTGAAAACTTTAAATCAGAGACCTTAGTCCCAATGCATTTAAATCTGTCACACCCCCAAACCAAAGATGGCGGAAACGTCCGGGGGTGGAGGACTTCATGTATAGTATCACAACAACAAGTATAATAGTGCTCAAAGTAAATACAACCATCATAAATATAATTGAAAAAAAGTTACACCAAAGTATATGTTTACATGATTCAAATCAATTACATTATGATGACAAAATGAACTGCTTAACGATTTATCGTCCCATCCTCAAAACGTTGTTGATATCCTGTTTCACTGAATTCCTGAGAATACAAGTTGTTTGAAAAAGTGTCAACACAAAGGTTGGTGAGCTCATAAGCTTTTTAGATAAAGAGTTTGGAAACTGTTCTTTGTAATGTGCGGCGTGTTACCAAGAAAAATCCAATATTTTCCTTATAAAAGTTATGTGGCCCTAGATGTCGGGACCGAGAATGAACAAGTATTTATCATACTTAAAGATATAAAAGTGGTTTTAAATTGGTGTAAAACCCTTTCTGATTTGAGAAAAATCCCGTAATGAATGATGTGTAGTCCTAAATACCAAGACTGAAAATATACAATAATATTTGTAATTATTGATATAAAAAGTGATTTTAAATCGACATAAAACCCCTTTTGATTAATGAAAATCCCCGTAAACTTTATGTGTTGTTAACTGCCTATGTGAGCCGCTATAACCATACTATGACTGAATGAACCTGCCACGACGTTTCTCAGGCGTCGCGAAACTGAAATGACACTTGTCACCACAGACCTGCCGGTCTAGCTGTTGCATGCAGCTCAAGTGTGGGGTGTCTAACCCAATATAGATCTATACACAACTATCACGTTCTCCCTCCAGGAGACTCTGATTATAACTACCGGGAATTTAGATCCCGCACTCGGACGTACGGAAAGAGAATGTCTCACAATTTAGGTTAACAAGTTTACGTGTGCTGTGCGTGAGTGTAAAACCTTTTTCTGTGGGAATAAAACCTTTCGAAATGTGTTTGTTATGTTAATGGAAACATAAACCATACCTATTATAGTTTATCAAAACAAGGGTAGAAATGGTAATGTGCATGAACGATACTTTAACATAGTTTATTCGAATGTTTGTATGTAATAGATGCGCTATGATTATAACAAATCGTTGTTTCTATGCTTTATCTAACAAACTCCATTTGTTAACTGATGTATGACTATATACTATGTCAAAATTTCATTTATTTGCAAAAACATATATTCACATAAAGATATACACCTTGCTCAACACGTTACAAGGTTAAATGAAATTGATAGCATTTTTCTGTTCTTATTATTTTCATTTACTATTCTTAGAAAATTTATAGAAAAATCATCAAAGGTCCAAATCAGAATCTGTAAATTCTGAGAGTTTGGGAAATGAGTCTAGTTTGTTCATAATTTTTATTATGAATTTTAATGACCTCTAACTTGTGTGAACAAGTCTATAATCACAGACTGGTCCGGATTGATGTTTGAAATGATAGGCAGTTTTGTAAAAATCACCATAAATTGTAGAAATATCGTATGGAGATGTGAAAGTAATCATTTTAAAGCTAAGAACCGGAACTACTTACACCTAAAACAGTTTTGAAAACAAAATCGTTTAAGTTGCCCAAAACAGTCTGTGAATGGAGTCCAACTTTTCTGATGAAAGCTGTTAGAAACATTTAATTATGTTCTTGGTGTTTTAACTTGTATTCTAATGGGTTTTAGACATAATATCTTTCATATGTGCACATACAACCCTATAGCTTGGATGTAGGTTTCTCTAATTGAACATGCAATATATCCAAGACTTTCATGGTTAGATCTAGTGTAAACTAACAATCAAAAACATATGAAAACAGATCTAGAATAATACCTTGAGTTACTTGCTTTAAACCTTCTTCTTCTTGGAGCTTAGAGTCACAATTTTCACTCCTCTAATGGCTTACAAACACCAACTAGCAAGAAGATGATTTGAGAGAGGTAAGGAAGAGGGAAATCGGCTCTAGGGTTACTCTACTCACAAGGTGGTCGATTTCCACAACGCCAAGGGTCTATTTATACTGTGAGCTCCTAGGGTTTCACCCTAAAACCCTAATTGGATAACTTAGCCTCAAAGCAATCCAATATCCCTTCTAGATAAGGCCTTGGACGATTTCTAGGTGATCCACATCCCTAAAATCGTCGACCCCATATCCATAAGGATTCTTAGCTCAAAATACAACTATCACACATTTGACTGTTTATACCCCTTTCTTCAATTAATCACTTTAAGTCTCCAAATTAATTCCTAATTAATTTATGACTTATATTAATCAAATAATATTATTATTCCTTTAACATATTATTCTTATAATACATTAATAATAATATCTCTTCTCTCTATATAAATCATCCTGTCAAGTTGCTATGGTGAAGTCAACTCAAAAGGACCATGCACAATCGGGTCAAGTACTTACCAAATATAGTTACAGCCTTAGACACTAATCCAACAGTCTCCCACTTGGATAAGTCTAGTAACTATAAACGCAAACACAATCTGATTAACAATCGTATCTCTCAATGACGTTGTCAACTCTAATCTTATCAGTAACCTGTCCTTTAGATAAGGGATCGTATAGTCCTGTGTTTTGATATCGTGCAGATGATTTCATGAAACATTGTAGTACTTATTGTCCAGCAACTATTTTCTCGATCTCAGATTTATTTGACATAGAGCTTAATTGAACACATCAATTCAGTCCTGACCGGGCCCGACACATAAGTCAAATCAAATCATTGAGCGACCATGATATCGCTTTTACCCTCTTAGGATAAAAGTAACCGATAAACTTCGACTTATATGCATTTACTTATCGACTAATCAACTATACACAACAATGCGTTTTATGACATCAATTTATTGATGCGGTTTCGCATTATCAATGTACAACCAATTAGTAAATAATAAGCAATATATCAAGGTTTTAAGACCATATGATATTATCGTCTTGCGATCACCCCAAAGTGATTCCAGCAAGCGCGGATTTATTCCAAAGCTCAAAGCTTGTTCATAAGCACTCATGAACGTTGCAGCAAACCTTTGCTATGTCTAATACCATTTAGACAATCTACACACCAATTCATGACAATCTTCATTCATACCTACTTCCAACATATGAACGATTGTGGAAAGTTTGAATAACTTGATTATTCTTAATACAGTACTAGAAAAACAGCCTTTTACGACGCTCATTGTGCGTCGTAAAACGCTCAGACGACGCGCAAATGCGCGTCAAGAAAGGCCCTGTCATAAAGAGAGACGACGCGCGGTTATGACACGCAATGCGTATCAAGAAAGGCCATGTCATAAAAGAAGACGACACGCATTTGCGTGTCGTAACCTTACGACGCGCGTGTTTATGACACGCAATGCGTATCAAGAAAGCCCCTGTCAAGAAAGGCCATGTCATAAATGAAGATGGCACACATTTTTGCGTATCATAATTTTAAATGTTCTAAAAAATATATATTTATATATTTATTAATTTTTAAATTAAATTTTCATTTAATGTCTCATAATAGAAATAAAATATCATATACAAAAAATACAATCCATTGCATAAAATTTAATGTCATACAATTCTATTTCTTACAATATCTAAATTTGCATCTAATCTACTCCATACATCAAATTCCAACTAAGTAAAGTTGCATCTTTCCTTTCATAATTCTTTAAGACTAATGCTCCAAGCAGCTAATTATATGGATAAGCAGTTTACATTGGCCCATCTCACTCAAGAATGACTTAGCCAAATTCAACTCCAAGTCTTTATTGTATCTTGCTGATAACGCTGCAAGATTTGAATCAAGATTTGATAACGCTCAAGAATGACTTAACCATTTGTTATCTTTACAACACTTTTTGAATCTGAACCTTGTCTTTCATCACTAAAACCATCACCTTTTGTAGCCCCTAGGACTCCGCATAAAAGTTAGAAAAACTAAATATTCCAAAAATACCCCTAGGACTCTTTTTGTCCCAGAATCTGTGACAACCGTCAATTTTCGGTCAAGTCAAAGTCAACTAAAGTCAACAAGTCAAACCGGTCAACTCAATTTGCCGTGAGTATTAGAGTTTACATTATGTAATTTCTAAACAACTCTCTATTCTAATGAGAAATCATAAATTGAAAAGTACGTACATCTAGATCTCCTTAACCTAAAACTGTGGTACGTGGCGAGCCAAACTGATAAAACAATGTTGCATACTCATCGGGAGTATGCAAGATCCTTAAACAAGGCTTAACGGGGCTTACGGACCCTGCATTGCGAAACCGAACACTCAAAAAGGGTCACCAATGAAACCTCTCTCAATCGTGTTCACTCCATCTCTTCTTATCAGAAATCTCTCCCAAATCTCTCTAAGAATATGAAATCTCTCCCAAATATCTCTTTGTATGTGAAATCTCTCCAAGAATGTCAAATCTCTCCCAAATCTCTCTAAGAATATGAAATCTCTCCCAAATATCTCTTTGTATGTGAAATCTCTCCAAGTATGTCAAATCTCTCCCAAATCTCTCTAAGTATGTGAAATCTCTCCCAAATATCTCTCTATATGTGAAATCTCTCCAAGTATGTCAAATCTCTCCCAAATCTCTCTAAGAATATGAAATCTCTCCCAAATATCTCTTTGTATGTGAAATCTCTCCAAGAATGTCAAATCTCTCCCAAATCTCTCTAAGAATATGAAATCTCTCCCAAATATCTCTTTGTATGTGAAATCTCTCCAAGAATGTCAAATCTCTCCCAAATCTCTCTGAGTATGTGGAATCTCTCTCAAATCTCTCTCGAAATCTCTCCCAACTTTCTATAATCACTCGGGGCATCCCGACCCTCGAATTTGGCGAAAACAGCCCAAAAACGGAAGTCCACGCGAAAAACGGACTTAAGGAACCGAAACCCCTCTCAGGAACCGAAACCCCTCTTAGGACCCGAAAGTCCTCTTAGGAACCGAAAATCCCCTTAGGAACCGAACCCTCCTGATGAAGAAGGCTGCTGAACCGAACCGAACCTTGCTTAAAAGGAAGAACCGAACCCGAAGGTACTGTTCACTACTGTTCATTCGGTTCTGACTTCTCGCCTTTTATCTCCGAACCGAACCTCGCTTAAAAGGAAGAACCGAACCCGAAGGTACTGTTCACTACTGTTCATTCGGTTCTGACTTCTCGCCTTTTATCTCCGGACCGAACCCTCACCTTCGCTTCTGACCCTTCGGACCGAGCCTTCGGACTGGACCCCTCGCCCCTTCGGTTCCCTCTGTTCGTTTCCGGCTACAAATCCTCAGCATGGACCGAGTCTCGGCCTGGGGACCGAACCTCGGCCTAGGACCGAGAGGTCTCGCTGGGAACTCATTTTCTCCCGGTTTTCGCGTAGTTTTGCGTTTAAGGCCCGTTTTTAATTATTTTAACGTGGGATTTTCACCCAAAATCATATTTTAACATAATAAACCCTAAATATTCACAATTTAATCATATTTTCATAAAAATCTTTATTTAAATAATAAAAACAAGTGGGTAAAGTACAAAGAGGTGGAGTGTTGACTTTGCTTTATTCTATGACACAAGCAACCACTCCCACACCCACTCTATGACCAGCCACACCTCCCCACCTTACCTAGGTCACATCAATGTCCTTTCCACTCAATCATCACTCTTTCCCACGTTTTTGAGAGCTGAATATTCATCCTCTCTCCTCACTTCTCTCATTTGCTCTCATTTCACAAGAAGAACAAACTCTTTTCTCTCTCAGTTTCTCTCTCTAGAAATTCGAGATTTCCAGGGCTGATCTTGAGTTTTTCCTCCACATTTGGTAAGCATAATCCATTCTCTTTATGATTATCTCAATTATTTCCACTCAAATCATGGATATCTTACACAAACTCCATTATATTTGTGTTAGAGCTTCGAATCTTCAAGGGATTCTTCAAGTGTTCTTGGGTTGAACACTTCTCTTCTTCAACACTTATCTTCTGAAATCACTCAAGGTGAGTTCATACCCCTACATTTTTATGTTTTTTTAAGTTTTTAGGGGGGGAATACAAGTTAAATCACCAAGAACATAACTAAATTTTTTTAACAGCTTTCATCAGAAAAGTTGGACTCCATTCACGGACTGTTTTGGACAACTTAAACATTTTTGTATGAAAAACTGTTTTAGGTGTAAGTATTTCCAGTTATTAGCTTTAAAATGAATACTTGCACATCTCCATACGATTTTTCTACAATTTATGGTGATTTTTACAAAACTGCCTATCATTTCAAACACCAATCCGGACCAGTCTGTGATTATGGACTTTTTCACCCAAGTTGGAGGTCATTAAAAATCATAATAAAAATTATGAATAAACTAGACACATTTTGGGAACTCTCAGAATTTACGGATTTAGTTTTCAACTTCGTATGATTTTTCTATGAATTTTCAAAAACAGTGTAGAAAGGTTGAAAATTCGTTAACAGCTTATAACTTTCATAACACTTTGTATTATGTTGAGCAAAGTGTATAACGATAAGTTCCAAATATTGAATGTGTTTCCTTGTTCGTTTATCATCATAAACTGAAATATAGTCATTCATGATAAGATTATTCATTCATTTAGAACACGTATATTAAGCTATAATGAGCATAGTTTATGGATTCATAGCATTAAAGCATTCATAAAAGAATTCTTATACATTACAAACGTTTTGGATAAACTATAATAGGTATAGTTTATGTTATCATTTACTTCTCAAACTTATTTACCAAAGGTTTTCCGTTTAGTTCACGTAAATCTGTTAATGAATAAATTTGTGAGTCATTCCCTTCGGGTTACTTCAAAAGTAACAAAGTCAAAAAGTCCTGTAAATTGTAACCAGAGTCTCTTGTAGGGAGAACGTGATAGTTGTGTATAGATCTATATTGGGTTTGACAAACCCACACCAGAGCTGCTTGCAACAGCTAGACCGGCAGGTCTGTGGTGACAAGTGTCATTTAACGGCGACGCCTGAAGAACGTCGTATTACGAGGCCGTCTATGTCAAGTATGGTTATGATAGCTCACATGTGGTATTAACAATCATAAGGTTTACGGGTTCTAACTTTAAATTAGCGAGTTATGTCTATTTAGCTCACTGAAATTACTTTAAGTATGGAAAAGTACTTGTACGCCTTCATATCAAAAAGGGTTTTATGTCGATTTAAAATCACTTTTTACATCAACAATTACATACTTTATTGTATACTTTTGGTCTTGGTATTTAAGACTACACATCATTCATTACGGAATTTTTCTCACATCAGAAACGGTTTTATGCCAATTTAAAACCACTTTTATATTTTTAAGTATGACAAATATTTGTTCATTTTCGGTCCTGGTATTTAGGACTACATAACTTTTGTAAGGAAAATATTGGATTTTCCTGGTAACATACATCTCTTTACAAAGATCGATTTTCAAACTCTTACTGTCAAAAGCTTATGAACTCACCAACCTTTGTGTTGACACTTTTCAAAACTACTTGTATTCTCAGGAATTCAGTGAAACAGGAAATCAACCACGTTTTGAGGATGGGACGATAAATCGTCGAACAGTTCACTTTGGATCATAATGTAACTGATTTGAATCATGTAAACATATACTTTGGTGTAACTTTTTCAATTATATTTATGATGGTTGTATTTACTTTGAGCACTATTATACTCGTTGTTGTGATACTCTACATGAAGTCCTCCACCCCCGGACGTTTCCGCCATCCTTGGTTTGGGGGTGTGACAGAATCTGAATTAAACCAAAAGTGATGCTTCGATTTCTTTATTTCTTGCAACTTCAACATAAAGTGTTCCGATGTTGTATGTGTAAAGTTTCACACTTTACAGGAGATTCTTGGGGAAGGAAAGAAGGTTAAGCTTGAACAGAAGGTAAATTCATATCATATGCTTTTGTGTTAGACTTGGTGTCATGGGCGGCTGTCCACTGGGCATGGATGGCAAGTAAGGGCTTGAAGCATTAGAAGAAACAAAATAAGTTTTATTAATCACACAATCAACAAACATTAGAAGTACCTTATAAGCAAGTGGGAGTATTGAAGTCCCCGAATTTGCATAAACGAGCCTTAAAATCCTTGGCTATCTGCACAACAAGCTAGTCTCCACTAGCAACATGGGAAAATATGTCCAAAAACTATTTGAATGACCTAATCATCTTTAAATAGCATCAAATCAACACCAATTCTCTATATCTTCTTCATTTTGACCAAAAAAACAATTAAAAGACCTTGATTTTTAATTAATTGATTAAAAATGACAAATTTAAAATAAATGGTTTTAATAAAAAAGACATGTTTGAATGCAAATGCAACAGAGATAACTCCTGGTTAGACCAGCCCACCAAATTACCAACTAATTAAATTATTAAATTGTGGTTAGATAAATGAAATTTTCAAATAGAAAAGAAATAGATTGGTTAATTTGTGTGGGTGTGTTCATCTGGTGTTGTGTTGAGATTTTTGATGACTCACCCCTACTTCTGTACATGTAATTGGAAATAATAGAAAAGGGAAACACAAAAGCAACACGCCCAACCAAATATTAACAGACTAAAGCAACATTGCTAGCCATCTTACGTACAAAATGAGAAGGGCTTTCCAGCCTACCTGGCATCATTAAAAAAGGATGAAATAAATACCGGATTAAAAGAAAACCATAATTATTAATTACAGTAGAGGGAAAGATATTTATAGCTATCCCCTTGAAGAATCAAGTGCACTACATCCTTAGTACCATCTGAATCTTCTTTTGTTAGCTTTTCTAAGGAAAGCCCAATTGCTGCTGTTAAATCTGAATCTCAAATTAAGGAATCATAGGGGGGTGTAAGTGTAAAATAGAAAAAATAGAATTTTTTTTAAAGAAAAAAAAAAGATACATGGTTGTTGTTCTAGTGGTGCTGACTGTACAAACTCTCATTTTGACCATACTGCAAGAACATGTTGAGTGGCATCCAAGAGATTGTGATGATTTCTAGTTTTGCCCTTGACTGTGGTATTAGGAGGGGATTGAAGAACAGAAAACTGAAGGATCCATCTCAGACAACAAATAGGGAACACTTTCCAGAGTAAAAATCTTTCTGCAAACATGGACCTGATGGATGTTTGGAGTTCAAAAATCTGGTGAAACAATAACCAAAGAATCCAGTAACCTTTAACATCATTTATGTTTTGAGTTGCTAGTTTTTGCAAAATCTTCTCAGATATTCTTTCTACAGCATATGAATCTTTAATTTCCTCCATTATCTTTGACCAAAACTATAGACCAGGTTTTGATTTAAAAACTTCCATAATGGACAAATCAGTCTTCTGCTGTAAAAGGCTTTGAACTTGAGTAACAATTCGTGGGATCACTTCACTTATTAGCGCATCTGCATGAGATAAGGATTTCTTGTTTTATTATTATTTTGTTTCAAAATATCAATGCAAATTAATCCTTCTTTTGCTCATTGAATGAGTTGAATTGTAATCCTTTATATATATATGTATAAGCTGACTTATATATAAAGAGATTAATTATTTGTTGTTTTGGAGAATTGTAATTGGACTTACATTTGATTTTGTCTTCTACTGGAGCTTTGGGGTGGAACATGTAAAGTGATCTAACAAAGTCACCAAAATCGACGACTCCCTTATGCTTAACGTCAAAAAGACTAAAAATCTACACACATAATACATATATGCAACTTTTAATTTAAACCTTAATATATATAATACCGTATGCAATTGCCATGACAAATTAATTTCACTTATAATGGGTTCATCTAATTTAATGAAATTATTTGTATAAACCACTCAATTTAGTAAATTAACAAGTACAACATACCTTATTTGCAAACAGATTCTTTTTCCTTTTGTTCTTGAACAAAGCTAGTAGGAATTCTTCCTGCATTTATATTATATAATTAAATAAACATGTGATATTGAGATACATATTTAATTAGTATTTATCTACATAATTAATTAATTAAAGAACCTTGCTAATTAGTCCGTCATCAACTACAGAACTGCTTATCCTCTTGAATAGCTCAAAGAGTGTTTCGACCTCACTAACACTGACTATATACAGTTTATTTTTGTTGTAGAACAACTTTGTTTGGAACCAACACCAATGTCATGTTCCTGTCCCTGAAATTCTTGCTCTCCTCAATCGCTAGCTGCACATTACAATATTCTTATATTTTTCAAAATACAACGTTGTGCAAAAAGACGTAAACACCCTTGTCATATCACATACACATACCTCCGCTACATCATCACGGAAATGTCTAATAAGATCAATCGCATTATTTTTTAACTCTCTTTCACGTCCCTTCAAGTTCACTATTAGTTTCACTTGTCAAATTACCAAAAAGTACATGATAAAAATCATCACATTTCAATTAACAAACACCCACAATAACACACAGAGAGATCAAATGAATTATTAAAAAAACCTTGTCACCATCTTTTAAAAACCTCTGAGCAACTTTCAATAACAGAGCAACAAGAAGCCCTAGATCCTTGAAATAGCATGGATATACGAGATAACTTCCATGAATCAAGTGGAAGAGAGGAAATAATACAAAGAAAATGAAAAGGATACCTTTTACAAAGATGATTAAGTTTCAGACTTTCATACACTCCATGTAGTAAATCAATAATCTCTAATAAAGATTCAACTATGTGGGAAGTATCTACGTGTTGAGAAGCAATACATGATTGATCACTTTGAAGTGATATTCTACGAGAAAATCCACTCATGAAATGAGATTTAGAAAATTTCTCGTGAAAGCTGCTGTTGACAAGAAAGTCCCATGATGAACCTGAATGTACTGAGGATTTTCCTATCTCTCCCAAAAATGTCTAATAGGATAGCGCATAAAGACTCCCATTCGGTATCAACTGGAGAATCCACCTTAGATAGATAAGTTGAATCACCATTGCCCCAAAGAAGACCCACAAAATGATTATATAAATTAGCTTCAAGTCCCTCGACCATTGTTGTGATTCAATTATTTGCCAATGATAATGAAGGGTATCTACGAAATGTACATCTGAGCATCTGTAATAAAAAAATGGAAAAAAAAAATTGTAATGTCAACAACAGAACGGAGTTTAACAAGTCAGAACATATATGTATGTGAGTAGATATCAAACCTGTCCATTATTTGCAATGACATTGATTCTCCTTTTAACAACATCAGCCAATCCAACAACTTTTACATCTTGGAAAGCAGTTGGTGCTTCCAGTGGCTTGACCTTGTGTGAAACACCACCATGGTATTGAAAAGACGGAAGGACATATCTTTAGTTTACTCTCTACTTTACTAGTAACATGTAGAGAAGGATTGGGTGTGCAATGGATTCCAAGATTTAACTAACTTACTGATTATAATAATATATATTTTGGTTCAAACATTTAGTCAAACACCTGGTGTGCATAAAAAAATTTTGGTACTTATATCATAAAATATTAATAATTCCATGAAAAGATTTGAGAAAGGGTAGAAGGGCACAAAAATCGTCCAAAAAGAAGGACCAGTTGTACATGAAATAGGTAATTGTGGTTAAAAAAAGAAGAATTACCTTTGGAATATGCCTACTACGCAAATGAAATACACTCCTTTAATTTTGAAGTCTCCAAAATCGGCATGAGGTCAAGATGACCTGAAGCAACCAGGAAACTATCATACTACATGATGGGGGCGTGCAGAAGTAAGAAGGATGGCAATATCAGGAGAAACGGCACTGCCAACAAGGAGAACCCACAGAAGGGAAGAGACGAGAAAAAGGCATCGTATCGTTCTTCTGCTTGTTTCTGTTGTATAAGTAAAATCAAGATTGATAGAAGATTATAAAAAATTAGGATGAGAGAAGAAAGAAAACAAACCTTAATCCGTACGAGGTGGGTTGAATCCAAACTCCTCAGACTTTGTAGAGAGAACTCATGTAGTAATGCCCTAAATCACTGGTTCTCTAAGAGTAAGAAAATTAGTGTGATTCTGATGGGAACCTTAGATTTCTGTCGATTCTTTCAAGTTTCAATCAAAAAATGAGAAAGAGTTCGGGAAATCAAGAATGGAATGCTCACATTTACAAGCATTGGGAAGATGAAAGATAGAAAGAAGGTAGAAAAGAAGAAGGCGGGTCTTCAAAATTTTGGAGATTTCATTTCCCCCTATTAATAGGAGAAGCGTGTTTCATTAAAATTATAAAGTGACAGTCATAGAGGACACGCGATTAAAATAAAGCGCCCTCCGTGTTTTTTTAATTTTTTCTTGGGACACTAATTTAAGGGCACGCAATAATGCGTGACTTAAATCCTTAATGTTTTTGAAGAGGTGACACTATTTTAAGGTCACTCTCATTTGCGTAACATAAATCATTACGTGTCGTGGTTTGCACGTCGTAAAAGGGTCGTTTTCTTGTAGTGATAACCTCAATTATTCTGGAAGTCAAAACATGCAAAGTGAAACAATAGCTAAACAATTAACATAAGATAGTAACTTTACTTATAAACAATACTCTTTTACTTAATCATCAAATGTCAATTACATTTACCTATTACATGTTTCTAAAACTACATAATCTAAACTAATATCATCCTTCAGCCCAATACTCCTAGCATGCTGCAAGTGCTTAACCCTGCTCAGTCCCTTCATAAGCGGATCTGCTGGATTATCTTTTGATGATATCCTCTTAACCACGAGATGTCCTTCTTCTACTCAATGTCTAATAAAGTGATATATTTTGTCGATATGCCGAGATCTACCATGATCCCTCGGTTCCTTGGTCAAGGCAACCGCTCCTTCATTATCACAGAAAATTTCCATGAGCTCCTTTATAGTAGGCTCAACTCCAAGATCGCCAATGAATTTCTTCAACCATATTGCCTCCTTTGACGCTTCGCTCGCTGCAATGTACTCTGATTCGCACGTTGAATCAGCTATAGTTTCCTGTTTGGAACTTTTCCAAGTTACCGCTCCTCCATTAAGGGTAAATACCCATCCCGACTGCAAACGGTAGTTGTCCCTGTCGGTTTGTAAACTGGCTTCACTATACCCTCGCACCTTTAAGTCGTCATTCCCTCCGAGGACTAGAAACCATTCCTTGGTCCTCCGAAGGTACTTAAGGATGTTCTTGACCGCAATCCAATGCGATCTTCTAGGATTCCCTTGATATCTACTGACCATGCTCAAAGAAAAGGCCATATCAGGACGAGTACAAGTCATAGCATACATGATTGAGCCAAATGCGGAAGCATAAGGTACTCGGCTCATCTCAGCTATCTCGGCTTCGGTACTCGGACTTTGAGTCTTACTCAACTTTGTATTACTATGTATCGGTAGTTCTCCCTTCTTCGAGTTCTCCATACTAAAACGATTTAGTACCTTATCTAAGTAAGTATTCTGACTAAGTCCTATTAGTCTCTTACTTCTTTCTCTCACTATCCTTATTCCTAAAATATAGGAAGCCTCTCCGAGGTCACTCATAGCGAAGCACTTCCTGAGCCAGGACTTTACCTCCTGCAGAGTCCAGATGTCGTTTCTTATGAGCAATATGTCATCGACATACAAAACGAGAAAGCTAACTATGCTCCCACTGGCTTTGACATGTACACATGATTCATCTTCGCTTCATACAAATCCAAACTCTTTAACTTTCTCATCAACGCAAAGATTCCATCTGCGAGATTCTTGCTTAAGTCCATAAATGGAATTCTTAAGCTTGCACACTCTATTTGGATGCTTTGGATCGACAAAACCCTCTAGCTGAGCCATGTAAACATCCTTAGCCAACTTCCCATTAAGGAAAGCGGTCTTGACATCCATTTGCCATATCTCATAATCATGAAATGCGGCAATGGCTAGCATCACCCTAATAGATTTTATCTTATCAAATGGTGAGAAGGTCTCATCATAGTCAACTCTGGGAGTTTGAGTAAAGCCCTTCGCCACCAGTCGTACCTTGTACGTGTGCACATTCCCATCCACGTCGGTCTTCTTCTTGAAGATCCATTTGCACCCAACTGTCTTACGTCCGGGCACATTGTCAACCAAATTCCAAACTTGGCTGTCATACGTGGATTGAATCTCGCTCTCCATCGCCTCTTTCCATTTTGCAGACTTCGGGCCTGCCATGGCTTCCTTATAACAATTAGGTTCATCTAGATTTATTAGTGTACTATCACTAATATACGTGTCCCCTTCGATAGTAATATGAAAACCATACAACTGGGGTTGAACTCTAACTCTTTCGGAACGTCAAAGAGGTAAGGAATGGTCAATTGGTTCAACCGGAGTTTCCTCCTCGGGTTGAGCGCCAGCGGTAGAGGTTCCTTCATCACTCGACTCTTGAATCTTTTCAAGATCGATCTGCCTCCCATTGTCTCCTTGGTTTATAAGTTCTCGTTCTCGGAAAACCCCTATTCTTGCTACGAAGACAACATTGTCACTCGGTCTATAGAAGAGATATCCAAAGGATTTCTGCGGGTAGACGATGAAAATACATCGCTCACTATGAGGTTCGAGCTTGTCTCGTATTACGAAAACTTCACGACCCCACACCTTGATATGTGCCAACGAGGGATCTTTCCCTGTCAAAATCTCATGAGGTGTTTTGGCAACCTTCTTTATAGGGAGTCGGTTAAGGATATGGGCGGCAGTCTCTAAGGCATACCCCCAAAATGAGATAGGTAGTGAAGCACGACTCATCATAGAACAAACCATGTCTAACAAGGTTTGATTCCACCTTTCTGCCACACCATTTAGCTGTGGTGTCCTAGGTGGCGTCAATTGTGAAACTATTCCGCATTCCTTGAGATAGTCGTGGAATTCCAGACTTAGGTACTCTCCTCCTCGATCGGATCGAAGCATCTTGATCTTCCTGCCCAATTGATTCTCCACTTCATTCTTGAACTCTTTGAACTTTTCAAATGTTTCAAACTTGTGCTTGATTAAGTAAATATACCCATATCTACTATAATCATCGGTGAAAGTCACGTAGAAGCGGTTTCCATCCTTTGTGGTGGATCTAAAGGGCCCATATACATCGGTATGTATGAGATCCAATAAACCCTCGCCCCTCTCACAAGTTCCAGTGAAGGGTGACTTGGTCATCTTTCCAAGTAAACAAGATTCGCACGTGTCATCTTCCCTAAGGTCGAATGACTCCAACACTCCATCCTTTTGGATTTGGGCTATGCGTTTCTTGTTGACATGTCCAAGACGACAATGCCACAAAGATGCTTTATCCACACTATTGGAAGAATCCATACACAACACATCATTTCCCAGGTTATCTACAACCATAACAGTTTCATAAATTCCATTACAAGGCATTGCTTCAAAGTATAAAACACCGTTTAGCTAAGAATAAATAGAGACATTCATATTATTAAACGAATATCTAAATCCTTGTCTAAACAAACCATGAAATGAAATGATGTTTTTTGCCATATCTGGCGAGTAGCAACAATTATTTAAATCTAAACCTAATCCATTACTAAGAACTAAAGAATACACTCCAATCTTGGTGACAGGCGACGATCTTTTGTTTTCCATGATTAGATTTATTCTTCCTTGCTCCACATCTCTATCTCTTCTTAGTCCCTGCAAATCAGAACAAATGTGGTAACCACATCCTATATCAAGAACCCAAGAAATAGTATGAGATGAATCCTTAGATTTAATTATGTATATACCTGCAAAAGATGGCTTGATCTTTCCTTCCTTGATGGCTTGCAGATATTGCGGGCAGCTTCTCTTCCAATGCCCTATTTTGTGGAAATGATGGCACTCTGCCTCCTTCGGGTTAGGGTTGGGCTCAGCAGGATCAACCTCGGTCCCACTAGAAGAGGAACCATCTTGGGACTTTCCCTTACAGTGGCTCTTTGATGGAACCTTCCTCTTCTTGCCCCTTCCCTGCCCTATAGCCAAAACAGGAGCAGCGGTTGGTGCGGGAGTTGGTGCAACAGTCTTGTCCTTTAGGTTGCTCTCAGGAGTCCTTGGAGTTTGCTTAGGGTGACCTCTTCCTTGTTCATGTGGTAGGTCGTCCTAAATTGGTTGTAGCATGAAGGCAAGGAGTGAAGAACAATGTCGATGGCCAAATCCTCCTCAAAGTTAACATTTAACTTGCAAAGACGATCAACATATCTTTGCATCTTTTGCAAGTGCACGGTTAACGATTCGCCACTTCCTATCTTGGCGGTGATGATGTTGGTGATGATCTTGTAGCGCTCTTGCCTCGTGCTTTGGTGGTACCTCTCCATCAAGATTTGATGCATTTCATAGGGATACATGTCCTCATAGGAATTTTGGAATTCTTGGTTCATAGTGGCTATCATGATGCAATGGACTTTCGTTGCATCACGTTCGTGTGTCTCAAAGACAGCCATCTCTTCGGGAGTAGCGATTTCCGGGTTGACCTTTTCGAGCTTTTCGTCGAGGGCATACTCTTTGTCCTCGTAGCGTGCAATGGTGTGAATGTATCTTATCCATTCGCTAAAGTTCGTACCATCGAAGGTCACCTTTTGGCAAAGACTCATTAACGTGAATGAGTTAGCAGCAGTGTTGTTTGCGTTTGACATCTACAATTAGAAAGGACAAAGTTTGATTAGAATTGGATCCCTAATTTACATATTAGAAAAGGGATGCCGTAATCCAACATGCAAATAATTTGGAGGTAAGTGAATGATGATTCACTAATTCTTCACCTTGAAAACATAACCTTAAGTTTTTATTGAGAATTCCTAGATTTTTCTTTGAGATTCATTGAACCTTTCAATTGCATGTTTAAATCTCGATATGCCCCTCTAGTTTGTGACTGGGATACCGAGAATCACAAAGCGGGTGTGAATAACCATGCAAAATCTACACGGTGCCTTCATTGTTACAATCACCGGCCCATTCGATGTGCCGGTAAACCACACACGCTCCATCGAACCATGATAAACAATGAATTAACCTTTGTCACCTTTGCTTAGAACCAACTAGTGTGCCGGTAAACCACACACGCTCCACTAACTTCTTAGCAAGGTTGCAAAGTGAAATTTCATGGGATTGCATCAATTCACTTTTCCTAAAGTAGCTAAGATTGGGAATTTTATAAAATAGTTTAGTTACTTTATAGATTCATTATACTTATTAATGAGGAGAGAGAGTTGCCATATCCTACCCGTTCGGCTAACGACCCTCCACCAGTCAAGCAAGCGGTGGGTGTGAGTGTACACCCATTAAGCGCCATTTTATAGGCAACAACCTTATACCCACCTTATAGACCGGCTTCGTGAATGAGGCCTACTAACGTTAACACTAGCATTTTAATTTTACTTATATATTTTATAAGCTTTTAATAATATAATAGTATAAGGTTGAATTTTAAACTTGTAAAATTCTAGGGGTTGAAATTTAAATTCTTCTAAATTAAACTATTAATCACCAAATTCAAATTTCAAAACTTCGGGATAAATATTGAACTTTTCAAAACACTAGGGATCAAATAACAAATAATCCAAATTAAACAATTAATTTCATAATTTTCTATATTTGACCTAATCCAATTTTAGTTATTAGATAATTACCAAATAATCTTAAATAGTCCATATTTATCATATAAATAATTAATATTCACTAGATTTGAAATTATCTATTCTTATGTCAAGGATAATCATTAAATTAGGTTAAAATTCAAATTTATACTTAATAAAACGATTTAGGTATCAATCCAAGACAAAACAGCAATAAAATCCTGAATTATCCTCTGTCTGACACTGGGACTCGCCGAGTCAAGCTTTGGACTCGCCGAGTAGGGCCAACTCGCCGAGTCCAGACACTGACTCGCCGAGTTGGGTCGGACAGAGGTGAAGAAAAACGATTTTCAGCAAGCAAAACAGTTAAGCATCACATTCAATTGAAACCAATCATGGCTCTGATACCACTGTTGGGTTTTAGACATAAGATCTTTCCTATGTGCACATACAACCCTATAGCTTGGATCTAGGTTTCTCTAATTGAAAAGGCAATATATCCAATACTTTCATGGCTAGATCTAGTGTAAACTAACAATCAAAAACATATGAAAACAGATCTAGAATAATACCGTGAGTTACTTGCTTGAAGCCTTCTTGTTCTTTGAGCTTGGAGTCACAATTGTCACTCCTCTAATGGCTTACAAACACCAACTAGCAAGAAGATGATTTGAGAGAGGTAAGGAAGAGGGAAATCGGCTCTAGGGTTACTCCAATCACAAGGTGGTCGATTTCCACAACCCCTAGGGTCTATTTATATTGTGAGCTCCTAGGGTTTCACCCTAAAACCCTAATTGGATAACTTAGCCTCAAAGCAATCCAATATCCCTTCTAGATAAGGCCTTAGACGATTTCTAGGTGATCCACATCCCTAAAATCGTCCACCCCATATCCATAAGGATTCTTAGCTCAAAATACAACTATCACATATTTGACAGTTTATACCCCTTTCTTCAATTAATCTCTTTAAGTCTCCAAATTAATTCCTAATTAATTTATGAGTTATATTAATCAAATAATATTATTATTCCTTTAACATATTATTCTTATAATACATTAATAATAATATCTCTTCTCTCTATATAAATCACCCTGTCAAGTTGCTATGGTGAAGGCAACCTAAAAGGACCATGTAAAATCGGGTCAAATACTTACCAAATATAGTTACAACCTTAGACACTAATCCAACATATTCCCCCCCTAAAAACTTGAGAAAACATGAAAATGTAGGGGTATGAACTCACCTTATATGATGTAAGTGGGTGGATGTTGAAGGAGAGAAGTGTTCAACTCAAGAACACTTGAAGATGCCTAGAAGATTTTCGAGAATAAAGCACCAAAGTGATGGAATTTGTGTAAGCATTCTATGATATGAGTAAAGGGAATGTAATAATCATAAGGAGAATGATGAAACTTACCAAGAATGAGAGAAAGTGTGATGAACAACCCTTAAATCTCGAAATTGGAGTGGGAGGATTCGAGAGAAAAGTGATGTTTGATACTTGGAGAAAATGAGGAAAAATGAGTGAAGTGAAGAGTGAAAGAGAGTTCTGCAGCTCCTTTGAACGTGGGTTGCTGGGAAAGGAGTGGGGTAGGGCCTTGAAGTGCCTAGGAGTAGTGGGGAGTACAAGGATTGGTCAAAGGAATGGGCATGGGGTGGTTGTTTGTGTCAAATATTATGGCAAGATTCACACTCCACCTCAAGATCTCACTTAAAAGATTTTATTTTTGAATAAATATTTCCATAAAAATATGCCCAAATTATGAATATTTAGGGTCTTATATGTTAAAATATGATTTCTAGAGAAAATCCCGCATTAAAATTGTTGAGCATCAGCGCTACCGGTTGATCTAAAACCAATTGGTGTTAGAAAGGGCGCAACCTTACCCATATAGCGCATTCAGCCCTCCAGGACCAGGCATTCTATTGTGGCACTCCAGGCCATCGTGAGAGGACTTGGTCGATGCCATTTCTGACCCCCAACAATCCCCCCCCCCTCAGAAGTTGCTCCCTGAGAGAATAGAACCCTCGCCACTGGCTCTGATACCACTTGTTGAGCATCAGCGCTACCGGTTGATCTAAAACCAATTGGTGTTAGAAAGGGCGCAACCTTACCTATATAGCGCATTCAGCCCTCCAGGACCAGGCATTCTATTGCGGCACTCCAGGCCATCGCGCGAGGACTTGGTCGATGCCATTTCTGACCCCCAACAAAAATGATTAAAATCGGACATAAAATGGAGAATTAGTCAAAAACCGGGTGAAAAACGTAAAATCTGAAGTCTAGGACCGGAGACGCTAAGGCTCGGTCATTAGCAGCCTTGGAACTTGAGTGGCTCGGTTGCTAAAGAGGGTCCGAAGTGAGGCTCAGTCGTGGATGCTGAAGGAAGGTGCTGCGGTCCGAAGGGAGTCTGATGCGGGGCTTGGGTCCGGGTTCAGTGGCTCCGGCTTCGTGGCTGCGATCTTGACGGCTGTGGCTCTGGGCTTCGACTGGATGGCTGCGGCTACTCAAGGGGCCTCAAACTCAGCTCAAGTGGCCTCGGATCCAAGAGGACTTGACCCTTATGAGGAGGCTTCGGTCCTAAAGGGTTATTTTCCAAGGTTTTTCCCTTCTTTGAGTGATTCCTTATCAAGCCAAGTATCGGGATGCCCCAATTGATTAAAAATTTTCAAGAGATTTGGGAGAGATTTCACATATGGAGAGAGATTTCTCATACAAAGAGAGATTTGGGAGAGATTTCACATATTGAGAGAGATTTGGGAGAGATTCCACATTCTTAGAGAGATTTCTCATACAAAGAGAGATTTGGGAGAGATTTCACATACGGAGAGAGATTTGGGAGAGATTTATCATACAAAGAGAGATTTGGGAGAGATTTCACATATGGAGAGAGATTTGGGAGAGATTCCACATTTTTGGAGAGATTTCTCATACAAAGAGAGATTTGGGAGAGATGTCACATTCTTGGAGAGGTTTCTCATACAAAGAGATAGAGTGAAAACGATTGAGAGAGGTTTCGTGTGTGACAATTGTGAGTGTCCGGCTTCGCAACGCAAGGTCTGTAAGCCCCATTATGTCATGTTTAAGGATCTTACATACTCCCAATGAGTATGCACAATATATTATCAGTTTGGTTTGTTACTTACCACAGTTTTAGGTTACGGAAATCTAGATGTACGAACTTTCGATTTATGATCTCTCATTAGAATAGCGAGTTGTTTAGTAATTAAATAACATAAACCCTAGTACCCATGGGCTAATTGAGTTGGCCGGTATGACTTGTTGACTTTAGTTGACTTTGACTTGACCGAAACTTGACGGTTGTCATAGTTTGTGAGCTTCTCAGGGTTCAAAACCTGAATGATATGGTGGAGAAGGCCCACAAGCGGGAGATACAGCTGGAGTTCCGCACCAACCAGAAGCCAGAGCAGGCTCAGGCAACTGTAAGACAGGCTAAAAAGCCTAACACCTCTGATTCTTCTGGTAGGGGACAGCAGGGTCGTGGCCGGTGTGCCAAATGTGGGAGATCGCACAGTGGAGTTTGCTGGGTGACAGTCCAAGTATGTTATACATGTGGCCAACCAGGCCACGTGAGCAGGGATTGCCCCAAGAAGGGCTTGATTTGTTTCCACTACAACCAGACTGGCCATAAAAGGCCGATTTTCCGAGGTTACAGGAAGGGGGAGGAGCAGTGGCAGCGCCTGCACCCGCCACGATGAGGATCACGGATGGCCGCCCTGCCAAGGCGGATACTCTTGCGGTGAAGAGTTGCGCATTTCAGTTGACCACAAAGGAGGCTTGTGCAGCGCCAGACGTCATGGCTGGTACGTAATTTATTTACCCTGCTTGAATATATAGGGTTTTCAACCCATAATAATATAGTTGATATGTTTAATTATCTAACAATTAATCTGGTTACCCATCCTTACGTTTTTTCCTACCTAAGGGGCCATGATATACTGTGAGTGCCAGCTGGTGAGAGTGCGAACCCCAAGTGGGGGAGAACTGGTTAGTCACGAAGAGAAGGCCTCGCAGGGGGCAACCCTCTGTTCAGTGGCGAGGGCTAGGAGACTTCTCCATAGGGCTGGCAAATACATACCACGGAGAACCAACCAACACGTTACCAACTTAACCAATAAAATTGGTAGCCAACTTTTTTGGTAACCAATATATTTGACTGGTAATACCATACTAATTAAGTAATCTTGGTATGGTAACGGTATGAAATTTTGGATACCACGGTTGTATCCTACCAACCGATATATATATATATATATATATATATATATATATATATATATATATATATATATATACATACATACATACATACAAATTCTTAGTATTTTCATGTTTTAACTAGAGTAACAACTATCAGTCTTGGAATTACTAACATAATTGAGTGATTAGCAATTCTTTTTATACTTATTATTTTTTGAGAAATTGATGAGTAATACCAAACGAATTATATTACACTAAAAGGAAAAGTAATACCAAAATAAGGGATGAGCGTAAGTCCACAACTTCATCTCAAATTCGCGTTTAAGATGAGTTTTTGACCTTAATTTCCGATTCTCGAAATTCTTCTATATTGGCAATTTCAAGTTGTATTAATTAAAAAATTTGGTATATACCAATACCAATTTGT